>NC_080392.1:8572033-8932033 GCF_028751815.1 Salvia miltiorrhiza | reverse complement strand
GGCTGGGTCAATTTTTTGCCAACTCTACTAATTATGTCCCAAAATGAAAACATGTCAATATTATTGAGACAACCCAAAAAAAAAGGCCAAGATTATTAAAATGGGGGGAGTATATTATTAAAATGGATAAAATTTCTGTGTCACATCTTCAATATGCAGATGACACAATATTCCTGTTGGCAGCTAACGAGGGGAATGTGACTTTTATTAAAAGGATCCTTCTTCTCTTCCAATTCCTTTCAGGGCTCAAAATCAACTTCGACAAGAGCAACTTGATGGCAGTGGGTGTCGAAATGTAATGCCCCGCTCTTTTAAATACATATTAGATTAAATATGTGCATTAGTTATAAAATTCTTTTAATTATTTATGGTGATTATTTTGTTCAGATAATATTATTTCAGCAAAAGTCTGTATAAGAGATACAGAGCTGCGATTTAATATTCAGTCATGAATGAAACCAATAATTAAATTTATTGGTTTAACTATACGTTTGAGACTTTGTTTTACCAGTTTATTGATTTAATCAATATTATTAGAAAATTTAGATTTATAACCGATTTTATAAATCGTGTTATTTAAATCAAATTGCTAGAATTATAACTTGAGATCATATGCATAATAATTTTATTATTTCGCGTTATATGTGTTAAGGTATTAAGTCGCGAATTAATTCCGACTTTCACGTATTAAATCTCAAGATTGAGGATTTAATTTATATAAATACGACAAGTATTTAATTAGCAGGAATTGGAAAATTATTACAGAAACGAATAAGAACTAGGAGAAACTAGATCACGGAAAATCAAAATCCTACTACACGTATGTCTCGATTTTTCATCCAACACATCAATTCCTACACTATTCCACCTTCTCCTTCAACGCAACATCATACTGCAACAAGTTTTTCAAGGTCTCAATATCTTCCATGCAATCCAAAAAGCCAAGATATGAGGAAAAGAAGATCACGAAAGAAACAAAATTTTCAAAGATGGCATGCTCAACCTTCCCCTCCAATTCAAGATTTTTGACTTCAAAGATTTGCAGATTTCTAGCAAATCTTATTTTTTTCAAAAGTGTAGATTTGCAGCTGACTTTCCTTCCAACTCCCTACGCCAAAAATTCCATTATCATTACCCCAATTGTCGCATAAATTCATCTATAAATTCACTCGATTGATTCAGCTTCAAATCAATAAACTTCAATTATCATTTCAGTACTCATCACTCCCGCAAAAGCATTGTAGTGAAAACCTTAATTTCTTCATTGCAAGAGCTCAAGTGAGCTCCCTTCGCCGGACCGTTTATTCGCCGACCGATCACTAGGCTCTGAACCGAGAACGTGTACTCGTTCCTCCATCTTCAGGTTACCAAACCCAACAATCGAAAGGCTGAAACCTTCTCTATATTTTCCCGACCAAAGGCCACAATATCCTTCGGAGGCCAACGTCGAATTCCCGACTTAGCCATCGGCCAACTTACGGCCTTCGTTTCTCACTATCCTTACGACGAAAAAGGATCAAGAAACCACCGTTGTGTAGCCTGATCTATCTCGCACGAGGAAAACTAAGTCGTAGACCTTCGCGGCTAAACCCCATCGCGGAACGACGACCAGAAAAACCCCCGGCGAACAACTTCCATTAGTGCTCACTTGGACAAGGGTAAGTTGACGCCCTTATTTCGATGCATTCCCGTTTCTATTATATTATGGGAAATTTCTGGGGTATAGATGGGAGTGTGGTAAATATTCGTACAAAGTTTCATATCATTTGAACTTCGTTTACTACCCTTTTAAAATTCGAGAAGTCTACTGCCGTATCTGCTAAAACTGTCGTGAGGCAGATGATTAGGTTAATTATTTCAGTAACCATATGTTGATATTTAGCTCTCAAATTTTTATTCTATGAAGATATATGTGTTAGCTATCTACATATAAAATTTGAGCTCATTCAGGTAACGTTTGCTATTTTTTCAAAAATCTGGACTTTCAGTTGGCAGAAACTGCCGAATCTGGTAGGCGATGGGAAAATCGCTATATCTCTTAAACTACTTGGAGTTTTTCAACATACTTTTTTTTCAATTAAACTAGACTCAAAGAGGTTTCTATTGATATAAAATTCGACTCCATACGAGTTCGGAGTAAAAGCAGTTTATTAGTTGAAGTTGAATCTATACAGTTTTGTTGAGATGGAAATGATTCAAAATAATTCCTATTAAGGATTTTAAAGTTTTATTGTTGATAAAATATCACTTTTAGTTTATAAATGAGCTATTGATGTGTATATATATATATTGGTGATTGGCATTATTAAATGGGGAAAAGGAAAACGTTTTATGTTTATAGAATTATTCTTTATTTATAATAGATAAATAAATTAATAATATAAAATGGAATTTCCTACATCCTCAAAGGTACATGAAGTATTTTGATAAAGGAAGAACGATTGTATATGAGTTAGATATAGTCGTTTAAGGAAATATGGGTAGTTAGAGAAATGAGTGAATAGTGATTCACTGCATTTGTTGTTATCTTTTCTATTATTCACTCGAACACATGTTTTCGTGTTATTAAAGGTTCAAATAAACAAAAGCGTCTGAGTAACCTATCGCGCTAAGGAAAGAGAATCATTGTCTTAAGTAGCAAAACACTGCAATCAGGTGGGCATTACTTTTACTATACGTATATAGAGATCCCCTACGTATCGTAGGCCTCTTATACGAATGAATGCATGAGATGATCTAACTGTTAATTTCAGTTTCATATATATCAAATGAGTTTAAATGATACATTCAAGCAAGTTATTTCATGACAAAATCTTTGAGTTAAAGTTATTTCAAGTATTGTCTTGCCATAAAATGTTTCAATTTTAGTATGATATCTATCTGCTTTGGCTTTGCCAATGATGCAATCGAATTCGGGTCCTGAGCAGTTGATAGCTATCCTGCCAGGACTAGTGTACACCAGTGACCGTGAGTCATCTAGCGGGTTGGCCGGTCAAGTGACCGTGAGAGGTGGCCACCTCTCCGGCACAAAGTTCCAGATATGATAGATTACAAGAGAACTTAGTCTGCAGACGAACTTTAAGAATCACAAATGAACTTAGTAAGCTTGGGCCTTTTTAGCGAAAAACTCCCTTGCTGTACTGTTTATGATGGCATGACAATTTACAGTTTTGAAGCATGTATTTTTATACCTAGGCATACGTGCCCACTGAGTGCTTTTGTACTCAGCCCTGCATATGTTTTCTAAATGTGCAGGTTGAGCTGATGTGATGATGGTGCTGCAATGAGCGGAGTCTCCAGGGTTGTTAATAAATAGTTAACCTGTCTAGAATATGTCTTCATACATATGTCTAGCTACTTTCCGCTGCAAGATGTTGTTGATGTTATAGTATGTTATGTCATACTTTGAGTCTTAAGAGAATGGTTTCATATGATGTATAACTTGATTAATGATATTAATTAAGTTTTATGCTGTCTTTCATAGACTATTTTCAATTGAGTATTCATGAATAAAAATGACGAGTTTTATTAAGATGAGTAAGTGTTACGGCTATAAATGACGCCCCTTTTCTTCCCCTTCTTCTTTAACCCCATCCCTAGTCGTAGATCACTCGGCTTAACTATCCTTAGTTAGGGCGGCTGTGACAAAGTGGTATCAGAGCGAAGGAAAGCTCTGAATTATAAGTCTTGAGTTTAGTCTAGAATGAGTCACTAGACTAATAGTTATTAACAAACCGTGAGCTCAGCGCACCATCACACCAGACTCAACGAGGTATGTAAAATTTCAAAGTTTATTTGACATTAAATTTTGAAGAGCATGATGTTGAGGTTATATGATGAGTTATGATGTTACACTTTGAAGGTGCATAGTTTGAGTTTGAGGATGACAACATGATTAATAATGAGTTATTATGTTGTAAGAGCATATGTTGACGTTACATGATGAATCATGAGAGCGTTTATATCATATGATGTTATATGATTGAGGATGCATAATTATGAGTTATGATGTGATGTATTTGAGATGTTTTGTGATGAGAATTGTTTGAGCAATTGTGATAAGTCACGATGATTTAGATGAAGGAATCTAATGTCATTGTTAAGAGAGATTTTTTTTCTAAGTAGAAGGATGAAATGAGGACTTAGAGCTAAAGCTTGAGAGAATTAGCAATTGCTTTAAGTACTTGTTGGTTTGAGTTATGAGTTTGAGTTATGAGCTTGAATATAATAGCATGATTAATGATGAGTTATTAGCATGTTGCAATGAGATATTGTACGATATGTTGAGTTGTTTTGTGACGCGAGTTTTGCTCACGCAACCTTAATGGTACTTGAGGAGGTATCATGAGCCATAGTCTTTGGAGATGGCTTTGAGAGAAAATTGTTGAGTTGTCTTACTGAGTCACGATGATTTAGATTAAGGGATCTAATATCATTGTTTAGAGAGATTCCCTACTGAGTAAAGATGGGACGAGATGAGAATTTAGATGTTTTGAGCTTGAGTTTTAAGATAACAGTACTACTTAGTAGGAGTTTTGCTAAGTTATGTTTTGTTTATTTCTGTTGCTGGAGCCAAGTAGAGTTAGTTCCTAGAGTCACCTTTAAGTTCTCCTTATAGGTTGGCCAGGACTGTTGGCACTGCACGAAAGTGGACTGTTGTGAGATCGAACTCAGGGAAGATCGGATACGAGGACGAGGCGTACAGTATGTGGTACAGAGATACCCTAGCAGATTTTCAAACACATGTTCATAGACTATGAAAGGATGAGAAAGAGCCAAGGAAGGCTAGGGTTGAAAGGATGAGAAGTAGCCAAGGAGGGCTAGAGTTGATGAGAATGAGAAGAGAAGCCGATGTAGGCTAGAGCTAAGGATGATCTTGAGAGTATGAGCAGTACACCCTTGTTTTTGATTAGTTTCAATTATATTGCGATGTATATAACTTACTTAGGAGATATTGATACTTGAGCTTTTGACATGCTGATAGATAAGCATGCGAATATAGTACCCTACTGATGTTAAATAGATGGATGTTCCTAGTGTGCTAAAGTAGCAACTAGATGAGTTAACTGGTAACAATTACCGTAGGAAGTCCAAACCGAGACATAGCACCATTAATGGTGTCGGTTTAGAAGGGACATTACGATAGATACTATGGTTTTTGTAGGGTTTATATAACCCCTTTATGTAAGTCCTCTAAAAAGAGGCATTCTACTGATGGATATATATTAGGTTGACCAGAGTGGTCTTTTTGTTAGCATTTCGTGAGTGCTTATTGCCTTACAGATGAATGTTAAGGTGACCGTGAAGGTTTCCTTAAAGTTGAGTTAGTAAATTGAACTTGAGTTTCGAGGATGCTTAGAGCGTTGGTCGAGTTGAGTTTTCCTTTTGTGATTTCAAAAAAATGCCTCAAAGATATCATCAAGAGTGTGATGTGAAGGATAGGCGGGATAATACTCCGCCACCACCACCGCAACATGAGAGGAGAGTCGAAAAATATTGAACTTTCGAAACAAGAGTCTAGAACATAGGACCCTGAGTTTAAGCTTTTAGCTTGCTGGTATCAACTTAAGTTTTGTTATGTATAGTATTATGAGGGTTTAGAAGACACAAAATTTCCAAGTTCGGGATAGTATATCCCGTGTGACTGGGGAGTGATTATGTTGGACCTGGCCAGTCCGCATGATCCAAATCTCAGTAGACGTGTTTTGGGTTTATAAACCCATGTGTTTCAACTTTCGGTTGAAAAGCCAGATGGGTTCTTACTCTAGGTCATTTTTGTTCGACCTGGTAGTTACTTCATTCTACCCTCTGGTCATTCATTTGAGTCTCTTGAAACAATTTGTTTTGATGTCATTCTAGGGTTGAACTCTTACAACTTTTGAGTTATCCTAGTAGATTCTCTTGATGTATAAGACTAGTGAGAGGCACGTCAGAGGACTTTAACACCCGAGCAACTGGTAAACTACACCTGAGAACAATTGAAGGCTACTCTTGAGAAATATGTACCGAGGAGTACAGTAAGCAGCGAGAGACTTATTATCGAAGTTTGATTCAAGGAAAGAAATCGATTGTAGAGTATAATTGAGAACTCTGTGAGCTATCACGTTCGCTCATCAGAAGATGGATACTGATGAAGAGATGTTTGAGTTTTAAGTGCTGGTTTAAGGCAGGACTTTAAGGTAGTATGGGCAAGATATTGGATGCACCAGTTAGAATCCTGTTTAATACAGGAGCCTTGCATTCTTTAAGTGTTTGAAGCATGTTACCTTCAAACTCGAACCAAAACGAGCTAGTCCCAAGTTGAGAGTAATCACTCCTGTAGGAAGAGCTACTACAGTTTCTCACATGATTTCTAAATTAGAATTTGAGTTAGGACCACTAAAGATGAAAACAAGAACCTTGCACTTAATGCCTATGTGGAACGTAGACATTATTCTAAGGATGGAGTAAATTGAGTATATGATGTCAATTGATGATTTTGATATGAGTTAGTTTAATAAAATTAGGGATATGTGTATCTATGCTCTAATTTGTAAATTGATGGGTTATATGTGAGATTAATTGGCTAAGATTGATAGATCTATGAATGGATTAAAGTATCATGTGTGTTTATTAAATTTCAAAGAGTTTACTTTAATAAAAATCAGGACTTTTTGCCTATGTGTTATTTAAGTGATTTTGGCTTAAGATATATGTATTTGAGCATGATATTAGTGTATAATTATGTTTGAGTAAGTCTTTTGTTGGCTAAGAAATTTTTGACTTAGTTTAGTTTGTATGAGTTTTTGAGTTTTCATATTTTGAGAAGTCGATGATTGATAAAATGAGGTCTAATTGCTTTATGACCATTATGTGAAAGTTTGTCATGTTTTATTAAGAGTTTTATGATGATACATGAAGTTTCATTAGAGTTTAGTTTACATGATAAAAGGGAATCTATATGTGTATAATGATTTATATGATGAATGAGATCATGTTTGAGTATTTGAGTAATTTTGAGCACGAAAATGAGAAGAGAATTTTAATGATGCGTTCGTTGAAATGTTTTACTTGAGATTTGAGGTTATGATGTAAGAAGAGAGTCAAGATTGAGTATGATGAGTATTATAATGTGCTTGAATGTTTTCAAGTGCTATATGTGTTTAAAATGAGCTTTGATTGGTTTTCTTTGAAGGGATGTTGAGTTGAGCATTTAAGAGTTTGAGATGAGATTTTGGTGAATTTCGTAGGCCTACGGACCTACTGTTATCGACGGTTTTTAGATGTCTAATAGCTTTGAAAATTTTATAGCAAATCCCTACATGAGTCTTAAGCACACCGGTAAAATTTCAAGTCATTTGGACTTCGTTTACTATTTTTTATAAAATACAAAACCTAAACTGCACATTACTACCGAGAATTTCAGAGAACAGAAGAAAGAGTCATTCATTTCAGTAGCTTCCTGTGTGATCTAGATTTCAAAATTTTTATGGTATTAACCTTATAGTGTTAGCTAGTGGTGGACGTCGTATCCCACCAAAATAATTCCTGCAGAATTATCAAAATATATTAGTATCGTGATAAGCAGGGTCGATCCCACAGAGAGCAGATAAAATCATTCAATTCCCTAAATCTAGAAAATCGGTGATGCCACCACGCCTTAATTTTAAGAGGAATTAATTAACTAAAAACGCAGAATTAAATCAAATAAAATAAGCTTGAAGTAAATATATGAAAAGGGGTAATTCGGCTCAAATAAATCCACTCTAATTCAACTCTGATCCTCGACGCAATAATTAATCAATCCCTATCAACCAACCAGTTATAGGATACCGTGAAACGCAACGGACGTACCCCAATTCCTACTTACTGTGTCGATAAACAGCTGGAGACGCCAGACCTGCTTATTTCCCTTATTAAAATATAACCTAGCTGGAGACGCCAGACCTAGATTTAATATTCTAATAGCATTAAGATGAAGGAACCCAATTTATATCAATTATCCTAGAGACGCTAGTAATAATTAATATACCAATTAATTCCCCCTACGAACATGGTAGTTGTATCACTAATTAGTCCAATTCCAACAATTACGGATTGGCAGGAACTAATTGACTGTAATCCAATTAAACTTAAGTTGATCAGGCTTAAATAAAATCAGAATTATCTTGGAACCTAGGAATTAATCGGAATCAATAGGAATCAATTTTAAACCAATTGGGTCTCACAGATCATTAAATTAGAGTTTCATTATTCTCGCCGAATTAAAAGTTTAGCTACTCATAATTGAAATAGAAACAAGCAAATAAATTAAAGCAAACATAGAATTAACAAACATTAATTAAACGAATAATTGCAATTAAAGAACTAACTATAATTATACGAAGCAATTAAATTGAAAGTAAAATAAATAAAACCACAAATCAAAACAAGTCTTCTGTCAATTCTTGAATATCCAGCCGCCAACTTCAATGTAAAATTCCAAAAGCAAGAGAAAACTAACTAATCTAAAGCTTAACAATGTTTAATCAACCTAAAACTAAGCAAAAAAACGTGAACTATCAAATTGAAAGGAATTCAAAAATTGTTTCTAACAAAGTCAACTCGCATGTCTAAAGGTCTTAAAGTGCGGCTGCTTCAATGATAATAAAAATAAGAAAATGACCTAATTTAAACTAACTATCTACGCGGCTCTATCTAATAGTAATAGAATAAGAATTATAACCTAATTAGAATTCTAACTATGCGGCTGAGTGGGAATCAAATAAACTTAAGGGATTATCCCTTAAGTAGCCGCCTACTCCAAATAATTGGGCTTGCGGCCCTTACATAATATTAAACCCAAAATAAAATAAAACTAAGAGTTTTGAGCTTTATAAAAATATAACAATTAAATTAAAAACCCAATCTCTATTTTCTTCCATCTTCACGTCAAATCCCATTGCAAATTCGTCTTTCTCCACTTTCTTCCAATTAGCAGCTCCATCTCCAATTCTTCTCATTCCTGCGCCAAAACATAGCAAAACATGTAATATCACATGAAACCACGACAAAACGCACACTAAACTAGGTAGCTAAAATACACACATCAAATCCCCTCACACTTAGATCATACTTGTCCTCAAGTATGAAATAAGAGAAGAATTAATGGTGAAATTCAGCCCCTAGAAGCAACTCCCTTCCTTGACACGAAGACTCTAGAAACGAACGAACTGAAAACAGACACAACAACACACGCAAAGAACAGGAAAGTAGAAAGGGAAACGAGACAAGACACGAACTAACCAAACGACTAGCCAAGCAACATCAAAGCATCAGGAATGCAACAGTCTATCAAATCGAATCATGCAATTCACCATCACTTCCCAACTCTCGAACTAAAAACATGAACCTCCAAAGTGTGTTTTCATTATCAATCTAGTCCAAATTAGGCAACAATGAGTGCAACTCTCACGCTCATTCAATCTCTCCATAAGATAAGGTAATTCTCACACAAGAAGAAACTCCAATTAGTCATGATATTTCGCAGTCACATTATGGCTCAAAAAGGTCTTTCTTCTTTGGTTGTAATGGGGCTGAGGACTATCAATGATGTAGGCAAGATCCTAGGGGTCCTAAGCTCAAACATTGAAGATCAAATATCGTGCATGCTTGAATCAAATCACACCAAAAGAATTCTGAACATATGAAAAGCAACTTCCAACTCAACTATGGGCAACAACCATCAAACAACTCAATGCATATATACTCATTCAACCTTGGTGCAACCTTTATTTTCTCTCTTTTTTTTTTCTTTTTTCTGTTCTTTTTTTTTTCTTTTTTTTTTCTTTTTCGATTTTTTTTTTTCAATTTTTTGCTGCACCACTTCATTAAGACAACACTATCATGCAAAGAGTACATCAAAAACAATCTGCCCAACTGTCAACATCTTCCTCTGTTTGGCCAAACAGAACATCTGTCCTAGATTCAGAATGCAATTTCGGCTCGGTTCTGTTTGGGCAAACAAGCATCCTTATGCACATTCCTCAAAATTCACTTAAGATGTAATTCAATTCTAACATGCACAATGGGACCAAAGAGAAGGTTCACAAAAAACAGGCCTTGGCTATATATATATAGTGACTAATATGAACAATCACGGCAAGGCTCAAACATGACTCACTAGGGGTTAGTGTACGGGTAGGAATTCAAAAGCAGGCCAAACGGCTACCCTAGTGCCTCTTATCATTCACCACATATGACACACTTAATATCACGACTTCATGGATCATCAAATCTCTCAAAACAAAAAATAGTAGAGAGTGCTCTACTCTATTAGGCTCAATACCTCACTTATGTGTAGTTTAGATTCACTCATCGCCCTTATTTTGTCATTCCAGACATCATGTAATCAAAACACACACTGTCAATCACAAACTCTCAATTCTTAAGTAGGGAAAGATCAAGTTATCACACATATTCAAATCTAATAGCATGCTCCAACAACTGAACTTATCAATTACTTGGCCAGAAGACTCACAAAACTCAACATAAACTGACTCAACAAAAAACAAACTCAAAGACGCCCCCCTCACACTTAAATTTTGCTTGCCCTCAAGCAAACAAAATAAAGTATAAGAAAGGGACAACGAGGACCCACAACAAAACACAAAACAACAAAAACAACGCAAGAACAAGCAAAACAAGGCAAAAAAAAGGAAGGGAATCACCGTGCGCGCTGCCACCGTAGCTCCTGTCTGATCGTGGCGTTCAAATTCGTGAGGCTTTCCTGTAGTGCATCCACGTTCCCGTTGATCTGTTTTTTTTTTTTTTTTTTTTTTTTTTTTTTTTTTTTAACAAAAATTAAATCTAAAGAAAGGGAATTAAAACTGAACGAAACGGAAATAAAGAAAAAGAAAAACAAAACGGGAGAAACAAAGTGAAAGAAAATCGGGTTGCCTCCCGATAAGCGCCATTATTTAACGTCGTCGGCTCGACTGTTGATGCAATCAGAATCTCGTCTGAGGTGACAATGGAATTTCTTCCACTGTTGTCATATGAGATGCATCGCAATATGGCTCCAACTTGTGATAGTTGACTACAAACGTCTTTGCCGTAGCCAAACTCTTAATCTCCACTGGTCCACCTGGCCAAACAGACTGTATCTCAAAAGGACCTATCCATTGCCTTCCAAGCATGAATCGAACCTTTTCACCAACTTCAAATGTTCTCCAGAATCGATGCTTGTGATAAGCTATCGCTATTAGATCTGCATACCCCATGTTGGTATTATAGGCTTCCAAACGGAGCTCCTCCTCACACTTATCTTTTAAGTCGGGTGGTTCCACATTAAAATGCAGAGTTCTGTAACGTGGCTTCCGTCTGGGCAAACGAACCGTATGTCCAGAACCTGTGAATTTCGGGTCATCATGAAGAATTTTGTCCTGTTTGGGCAAACAGAACGTATTTCCAGAATCTGCCAATTTCGAGTGAGCATGAAGAGACTTGGTAGATTCTTTGACTTCTTCATTGTTCATCCCACGAGCATCAAGACCAGTTGCTCTTTTGATCAAGGTCGGTTCCAACTTGTCCTGCACAGATTTAGTCTCAAGATGTTCTTGGACAGAAGGGTCAGTAATGTTAGTGGCACAAACAGTTTTAACAACAAGAGGATTTTTCATGGTATCATCAATATTGAAAGTGAACTTCTCTCCATGATAATCCAAACAAATAGTACCACTATAAACATCAATGAGTGCCCTAGTGGTCCTTAAGAAAGGACGGCCTAACAGAACACCAGCTGACTCTTTCGATTGCATACCACTCATCTTCACCACATAAAAGTCAGCAGGATAAACAAAATCATGCACCTTTACAAGAACGTTCTCTAGAAGACCCACAGGATGAACATATGACCCATCAGCTAACTGAATGACCACTCTAGTGTCTACCAATTCTACACCCGACAATCTATTATAAACAGTTAGAGGCATAACATTGATAGACGCTCCTAAGTCACACATAGCATGCTCGATCCTAGTATCACCAATGTAAATGGGAAGAGAAAACATACCAGGATCTTTGCACTTGGCTGGTAACTCCTTCTTGAGTGCAGCTGAAACGTTCTCGCCCATCACAATCTTTCCAGTTGCCTTGGACTTTCCAGCTATGAAGTCCTTCACAAATTTCCCAAAGGGAGGAATTTTCAGTGTTTGCAAGAATGGAAGATTCACTTCAAGTTTGCCGAAGATCTTCACAAAATCGATGAGTTCCTCTTCCGGCTTCTTCCTCGCCAATCTTCCTGGAAAAGGGAATGATGTTGCAACCTTGGGATCATGTAAGCTCAACGGTTTAGAGACCTTGGTCTGCTCCTCTTCGTTGGATTCAATTGCTGCTCCCTTTCCTTTCTGCTCAACTGTCGGCTCACTGTTCTGTTTGGCCAAACCGGACTGTTCTGCATTCTGGATTGCAGAATCCACCTTGGCTCCAGAATTTTCGAATTTTTCCAAGCTGAATTCGACTCCAGAATCCTTGCTCGGACACCCCTTTGAATTCTGGGTTGTGGGCTCACTCAACTCCTTTCCACTCCTCAAAGTAATCATGCTAACGTTCTCCATTGGATTCAATTGGACTTGTGATGGTAATTTACCTTGATAGCCCTTGAGTTGGTTCACGGATGTCGCAAGCTGAGACATCTGACGGGCTAGCCCCTCAATCTGCACCTTTTGCTCGGCTTGGGATTGTTGAAGCTGTTGCACATTATTTTGCAGAAATTGCTGGTTGCCGATCAAATCCGCCATCATCTCCTCAAGCGACTTGCCTTGCTTCTCGGGAGGATGTTGCTGAGCTTGTGGAGCTTGATACCTCGTCCTTTGATGTGGAGGCCGGTAGTTTTGCTGTTGTGGCTGCTGCATCGCTGGCGGCTGCTTCGGCTCGGGATCTCTCCATCGGAAATTGGGATGGTTTCTCCATGGAGCATTATGATTGTTCGCGTACTGGTCCCGTTTGGGCAAATGGGGCAGTGGCGCGTCACAGCTGTAAAAATTATGGGAAGAATTCGCTTGGGCTTGATACTCTTCCTCACCCCCTGTGCACTGCAAGCTCGTATGGCCAAAGTTTCCACACGCTCCACATAGTTTTTCCGTCGGTTGTCCAGCGCTCGCTACTTTCTCCACCACAGTGCTTAGCATTCTCTCCATCCTTCCCAATCTCTCTTCTAACTTGTCATCCAAATTTGAGGAGCTTGCTTGCGCAGCTTTCTTGAGCATTTGAATGCGTGGCTCATCATATTCCCTCGTAGCTTCCACCAAGTGTTGAATTAATCTTTTGGCTTCACTCACCTTGTTTTGGGAAAACCCTCCTCCACTTGATGAATTCACAAGGTTTTTAGTATCCACGGTCATCCCCTGATAGAAGTACTGCAGCAAATCCCCATCCGAAAACTTATGGTTGGGGCAACTGTCCACCAATCTCCTGAATCGAGTCCAGTATATGCTCAATGACTCGTCGTACTCCTGCTTCACTCCACTAATTTCTTTCTTCAGCGCATTCGTCTTGGTGGGCGGAAAAAAATGTTCCAAGAATAGCTTTTTCATCTCTGCCCACGTAGTGATAGAATTGGGAGGAAGACTCGCGAACCAAGAATTCGCCTCTGCTGTCATGGTGAAGGGGAATGCCGCCAATCTAAAGTGCTCCTCCGTAATCCCCGTGGGGCGTTTCTGGACTTTGCAAATCTTGATGAATTCGCTCAAAAAATTGTACGGATCTTCTCCCTTCTTGCCATAGTATTTCGGGAGAACATTAAGCAGTCCAAGCTTGATCTCAATACCGGTAGCAGCTGCCGGCATCTGAATGGGAGTGGGTGGGTCATCGGCCTCGTGGCTGGAGAGATCGCACAGTCTCGGATCGTCAGCCATGTCACTCTCAGTACTTGCAACCGAAATCGAGTCGGTTTCTTCTTCAAAGTCTGTGTCTGCCTCTGAATCGGGGTCTGTTTGGGCAAACGGATCCTCTGCAGCAGCGACAGCAACGGGCTTCTCCTCGACGAACTGTTCTGGTCGAACGGGAAGGTCAGCCTGCGAATCCAGCAGATCCAGTAGCTTCCTCGCCTTCGCCTCCTTCCTTAGCTTCTTCGCTGTCTTCTCAATTTCACTATCGTAGAGAAGGTTCGGCTTGGACGATCTGCTCATAAACAAGGAAAAAAAAAATAGACAAAGGGAAAAGAATTAATTAACACCGCTCCCCGGCAACGGCGCCAATTTGGTGGACGTCGTATCCCACCAAAATAATTCCTGCAGAATTATCAAAATATATTAGTATCGTGATAAGCAGGGTCGATCCCACAGAGAGCAGATAAAATCATTCAATTCCCTAAATCTAGAAAATCGGTGATGCCACCACGCCTTAATTTTAAGAGGAATTAATTAACTAAAAACGCAGAATTAAATCAAATAAAATAAGCTTGAAGTAAATATATGAAAAAGGGTAATTCGGCTCAAATAAATCCACTCTAATTCAACTCTGATCCTCGACGCAATAATTAATCAATCCCTATCAACCAACCAGTTATAGGATACCGTGAAACGCAACGGACGTACCCCAATTCCTACTTACTGTGTCGATAAACAGCTGGAGACGCCAGACCTGCTTATTTTCCTTATTAAAATATAACCTAGCTGGAGACGCCAGACCTAGATTTAATATTCTAATAGCATTAAGATGAAGGAACCCAATTTATATCAATTATCCTAGAGACGCTAGTAATAATTAATATACCAATTAATTCCCCCTACGAACATGGTAGTTGTATCACTAATTAGTCCAATTCCAACAATTACGGATTGGCAGGAACTAATTGACTGTAATCCAATTAAACTTAAGTTGATCAGGCTTAAATAAAATCAGAATTATCTTGGAACCTAGGAATTAATCGGAATCAATAGGAATCAATTTTAAACCAATTGGGTCTCACAGATCATTAAATTAAAGTTTCATTATTCTCGCCGAATTAAAAGTTTAGCTACTCATAATTGAAATAGAAACAAGCAAATAAATTAAAGCAAACATAGAATTAACAAACATTAATTAAACGAATAATTGCAATTAAAGAACTAACTATAATTATACGAAGCAATTAAATTGAAAGTAAAATAAATAAAACCACAAATCAAAACAAGTCTTCTGTCAATTCTTGAATATCCAGCCGCCAACTTCAATGTAAAATTCCAAAAGCAAGAGAAAACTAACTAATATAAAGCTTAACAATGTTTAATCAACCTAAAACTAAGCAAAAAACGTGAACTATCAAATTGAAAGGAATTCAAAAATTGTTTCTAACAAAGTCAACTCGCATGTCTAAAGGTCTTAAAGTGCGGCTGCTTCAATGATAATAAAAGGGTTAATTGCATGTAATATCATGAACTTAACGCGAAATCCAAATTTAGCACGAATTTAAAAAGTTCCAATTAATATCACTACCTATGCCCCGTGTCCAATTTTAGCACCGTTTTATTTTCCGACAGAACCACGTGGCAATGACGTGTCTTCCGATAGACACGTCATTGCCACGTACTCCGAAGAGAGAGAGAGAGGGGGGGGCTAAAATCGGCGGGTTTGCAGAGGGCGGCGCGACGACCCCCCCTCCCCCCACCTCAGCCTACCAGAATAATGAGGGTGGCGGCGTCGCGAGGAGGGGAGTCGCCGAGAAGGGGAATCGCGCAGAGGGCGGCGGCGGCGCGACTGAAAATTCTGGAATTGGGGGCAGGGTTTGAAAATTCTGAAAATTCTGGAATTGGCGGCACATGTCGTCGGAATCGCGAGGAGGAGGTGAGAGGTGGAGGCGGCGGCACTCGTCGCCGGAATCGCGAGAAGGAGGTGAGAGGCGGAGGCGGCGGCACTCGTCGCCGGAATCGCGAGGAGGAGGTGAGAGGCATGGGCGGTGGAAGAGGAGGAGGTGAGGGTGGAGGCGGCGGCACTCGTTGCCGAAATCGCGAGGAGGAGGTGAGAGGCGTGGGCGGTGGAAGAGGAGGAGGTGAGGGTGGAGGCGGCGGCACTCGTCGCCGGAATCGCGAGGAGGAGGTGAGAGGCGTGGGCTGTGGAAGAGGAGGAGGTGAGGGTGAAGGCGGCGGAAGAGAGAGAGAGAGCTTGGCTCGCCGGTCGGAAGCTTCTACCGGCAAGCCACGTAGGATTGAAGCATGTTCCGACAAGCCACGTCAAAAAACGGTGCTAAAATTGGACACGGGGCATAGGTAGTGATATTAATTGGAACTTTTTAAATTCGTACTAAATTTGGATTTCGCGTTAAGTTCATGATATTACATGCAATTAACCCATAATAAAAATAAGAAGATGACCTAATTTAAACTAACTATCTACGCGGCTCTATCTAATAGTAATAGAATAAGAATTATAACCTAATTAGAATTCTAACTATGCGGCTGAGTGGGAATCAAATAAACTTAAGGGATTATCCCTTAAGTAGCCGCCTACTCCAAATAATTGGGCTTGCGGCCCTTACATAATATTAAACCCAAAATAAAATAAAACTAAGAGTTTTGAGCTTTATAAAAATATAACAATTAAATTAAAAACCCAATCTCTATTTTCTTCCATCTTCACGTCAAATCCCATTGCAAATTCGTCTTTCTCCACTTTCTTCCAATTAGCAGCTCCATCTCCAATTCTTCTCATTCCTGCGCCAAAACATAGCAAAACATGTAATATCACATGAAACCACGACAAAACGCACACTAAACTAGGTAGCTAAAATACACACATCAGCTAGATATCCACCAAAGTTGAGCCCAGTTTGACAACGTTTACTATTTTTTCAAAAATCCAAGTTTTCGATTGCTCAAAACTACCGAATATGGTAGACTGTAGTAAAACAGTCATATCTCCTACAATACTTGGAGTTTTTGACTCTACTTTTTTATATGAAACTAGACTCGAAGATCTTTCTTTTGGTATGAGTCTCGAGTCCAGGAGGTGTCGGAGTCAGAACAGGTTAGATTTTGAAGTTGAGTCAATGTAAAAACAAAGCATGTTTTGATAATGTTTGATTGTGTTTTTCTTATGGGCCTTAGGTGATTGTATTGTCTATGTGTTTGAATGAGATTAGACGAGCCTTATATGAGAGACAAATCGAGACTTGGAACCATGATTTTCTTGAAACCTATCCTTGAACTTAAGGATTTGAGATGAGTGGAGAGTTTATATAGAGTTGAGTAAGGAGATAGAATATGAGATAGAGCATAAGTTTCCTTTCATGTCTCTGATAATCATAAGTTTTGATGTCGAGTCTAGAATAGTATCTCTAGACTTCTAAGAATGTCAGTAACCCTCAGCTCGCCGTCACACTGCCGCAACAAAGGTACGATAATAGTTTCAAAAATATACATATATGTATTTCAGATGTTATGAAAGTTTTTCAAGAAAATGTGCGCCTTATGTTTACGATGCTATGTGAATGCTTTTTGTCGTGTTTGGGACTACCCGAACCCATAACGACTCAATGAATGTATTTCGTGTTTGGGACAACCCGAGCCCTTAACGAATCAATGTATGTATGTATGTATGGTCGAGTTAGATTCCTTGAATCTTTCCGGCATAAGCAAAGTTTTCATGAAAGGGACATTAAATGTCCATATATGTTAAGGTTTCAAAAGAAACAGAAGTATGTATGTATGAATGAATGAAAAAGCTTTATGTTGTCGTTTTAGGCTAGCTGCCTATACGATTAGAATAATGGGTCCTCTTACAAACCGTTTGAGTACCACCCAAGAATGCTTTGAGAATGTTAATCGTGATAGCACCGCTTGATCGATTTAAGTAAAGACTGGTAAGATAGAAATGTTTAACATAGAGATGTTACAACATAGAGGCAATGCTTTAAGACTAAGGATTCACTTGAGCTATTTCAATAGCGGTGAGATTAAGTTTTTCACATAAGAACTTATGTTGCTTATGATTATGATGTTAGTCATGATAGCTTGGCTAGAACAACATAGAATGGACTTTCATGGTATCAATAACTTATGATGAAAACTTATTAGTAAGTGCTTTAAGTTAGAAGTTGACTTAGAGCTTTATAAGAGATAAGAAGTTGACATGATTGGGGGCGAAGCTCCCATTTGACTGAGTGATTCATTGTGCTGGGTCTGGTCAGCCCATATAACTAAGATCTCGGTGATTGTCAATTAGGATTTTGACCTTGAGTAGGGCGTCATCCCAATGTATAGACTCACACTATGTAGTTGTCACAATAAGATCTTATTTTACCACGATAAGCACAGAAATGACTAGAATGACTTAGTTTGCTGTCAGTTCTCGAAGTACTAGAAGGTGATATTCTCACAGTTAGAAAGATACACTAAGCATCAACCTATCTTTTGACCGATAGTCGGTAGAAACAAAGCAACTTCTGGAATCCCAAGTGGAGAACCAGGACAGATAACTAGTATGATAGAGTTTTCAACAAAATTTCAGGACGTGCTCCAAATGTGGTGGACACTTATGAGAAACGCGTGAAGGAGTTCGCAAACGAATGGCGTCATGAGATATTCAATTCCCCTACCAAGCCAAAGAAATATTACGTAGGAGCAACCAACGAGCAAGACTCTCACCATCGAATCACTGCTACCAAGGGAGAATGGGAAGACTCCGACACAATCTGGATATACACCACCTCAAGATGTGGTGAAGGAAAGAAAATGGAATGAAGAAAACAACAGAAAAATTCGAGAATAGAAAAAGAACTTTAGAATAAGACTTAAGATCCAACCCAACCTCAAAGCCAACAACCTCACACTAGAAGGGTGATTGTTTCGGCTAAAGTGTCAAAAGCTCCATCAATAGGAAGCAAGTATTTGTTTTAAACTTCAGAGAACTTGAGCACTATGTCTCATTAGCCCCAAAGTTGAATTACTTGACTTATGACTTAGAACTCGTTGTGGTTGTGCACGTGTTGAAAATTTGGAGATACTATCTCTACGGAGTTAAGTGTGAGGTCCTTATAGCTGACAAGAATTTGAAGTGCTTTTTCGAGCAAAGAGATTTCAATGTAAGACAACAGAGACGATTCAAATTAGTGAAGATTTATGATGGTACCATCAATTGGAAATTAAGATAAGATGTTTCACCACTAAATATGAAGTACTGATTGGTGATTGCCTTATTCGGTTTAGTAATTGTTCACCATCCGGAGACAATATCAAGCTGTGTAGTTGCATCAAGAGTTAAGTGTGAATTGCAAGAAAGGATTATGAAAGCACGAAATGAAAATGGATATTGGTGAGAAAATGTGTCTCGCCTCAAGAATAAGAAAAACGAAGGGATTCACGAAAGTCAGGAATAGTGCACTAATGGTTAGTGGAGGATTGTGGATGTATACACTGAATATTAAGTCTCGCAGTTAAGAAAGTATGTGATTAAGAAATATGAGATAGTCCAAGCTCAAGGCGTAAGTTATGAAGAGAAATCAGTTTAGTGACTAGATTGTAAGGTTCAAGTGTTACGAGGCAATAATGCTGTTCTCGTCATGTAGTGGAACCATCACAGGATGGAAAAGGCTACAAAAGAGATGAATGAAACGAATGACTAGTATCACAAGCTAGAATACCAGGTGTGCAAATTTCGGGACGAAATTTATTTTAAGGGGGGTAGTATGTAATGCCCCGCTCTTTTAAATACATATTAGATTAAATATGTGCATTAGTTATAAAATTCTTTTAATTATTTATGGTGATTATTTTGTTCAGATAATATTATTTCAGCAAAAGTCTGTATAAGAGATACAGAGCTGCGATTTAATATTCAGTCATGAATGAAACCAATAATTAAATTTATTGGTTTAACTATACGTTTGAGACTTTGTTTTACCAGTTTATTGATTTAATCAATATTATTAGAAAATTTAGATTTATAACCGATTTTATAAATCGTGTTATTTAAATCAAATTGCTAGAATTATAACTTGAGATCATATGCATAATAATTTTATTATTTCGCGTTATATGTGTTAAGGTATTAAGTCGCGAATTAATTCCGACTTTCACGTATTAAATCTCAAGATTGAGGATTTAATTTATATAAATACGACAAGTATTTAATTAGCAGGAATTGGAAAATTATTACAGAAACGAATAAGAACTAGGAGAAACTAGATCACGGAAAATCAAAATCCTACTACACGTATGTCTCGATTTTTCATCCAACACATCAATTCCTACACTATTCCACCTTCTCCTTCAACGCAACATCATACTGCAACAAGTTTTTCAAGGTCTCAATATCTTCCATGCAATCCAAAAAGCCAAGATATGAGGAAAAGAAGATCACGAAAGAAACAAAATTTTCAAAGATGGCATGCTCAACCTTCCCCTCCAATTCAAGATTTCTGACTTCAAAGATTTGCAGATTTCTAGCAAATCTTATTTTTTTCAAAAGTGTAGATTTGCAGCTGACTTTCCTTCCAACTCCCTACGCCAAAAATTCCATTATCATTACCCCAATTGTCGCATAAATTCATCTATAAATTCACTCGATTGATTCAGCTTCAAATCAATAAACTTCAATTATCATTTCAGTACTCATCACTCCCGCAAAAGCATTGTAGTGAAAACCTTAATTTCTTCATTGCAAGAGCTCAAGTGAGCTCCCTTCGCCGGACCGTTTATTCGCCGACCGATCACTAGGCTCTGAACCGAGAACGTGTACTCGTTCCTCCATCTTCAGGTTACCAAACCCAACAATCGAAAGGCTGAAACCTTCTCTATATTTTCCCGACCAAAGGCCACAATATCCTTCGGAGGCCAACGTCGAATTCCCGACTTAGCCATCGGCCAACTTACGGCCTTCGTTTCTCACTATCCTTACGACGAAAAAGGATCAAGAAACCACCGTTGTGTAGCCTGATCTATCTCGCACGAGGAAAACTAAGTCGTAGACCTTCGCGGCTAAACCCCATCGCGGAACGACGACCAGAAAAACCCCCGGCGAACAACTTCCATTAGTGCTCACTTGGACAAGGGTAAGTTGACGCCCTTATTTCGATGCATTCCCGTTTCTATTATATTATGGGAAATTTCTGGGGTATAGATGGGAGTGTGGTAAATATTCGTACAAAGTTTCATATCATTTGAACTTCGTTTACTACCCTTTTAAAATTCGAGAAGTCTACTGCCGTATCTGCTAAAACTGTCGTGAGGCAGATGATTAGGTTAATTATTTCAGTAACCATATGTTGATATTTAGCTCTCAAATTTTTATTCTATGAAGATATATGTGTTAGCTATCTACATATAAAATTTGAGCTCATTCAGGTAACGTTTGCTATTTTTTCAAAAATCTGGACTTTCAGTTGGCAGAAACTGCCGAATCTGGTAGGCGATGGGAAAATCGCTATATCTCTTAAACTACTTGGAGTTTTTCAACATACTTTTTTTTCAATTAAACTAGACTCAAAGAGGTTTCTATTGATATAAAATTCGACTCCATACGAGTTCGGAGTAAAAGCAGTTTATTAGTTGAAGTTGAATCTATACAGTTTTGTTGAGATGGAAATGATTCAAAATAATTCCTATTAAGGATTTTAAAGTTTTATTGTTGATAAAATATCACTTTTAGTTTATAAATGAGCTATTGATGTGTATATATATATATTGGTGATTGGCATTATTAAATGGGGAAAAGGAAAACGTTTTATGTTTATAGAATTATTCTTTATTTATAATAGATAAATAAATTAATAATATAAAATGGAATTTCCTACATCCTCAAAGGTACATGAAGTATTTTGATAAAGGAAGAACGATTGTATATGAGTTAGATATAGTCGTTTAAGGAAATATGGGTAGTTAGAGAAATGAGTGAATAGTGATTCACTGCATTTGTTGTTATCTTTTCTATTATTCACTCGAACACATGTTTTCGTGTTATTAAAAGTTCAAATAAACAAAAGCGTCTGAGTAACCTATCGCGCTAAGGAAAGAGAATCATTGTCTTAAGTAGCAAAACACTGCAATCAGGTGGGCATTACTTTTACTATACGTATATAGAGATCCCCTACGTATCGTAGGCCTCTTATACGAATGAATGCATGAGATGATCTAACTGTTAATTTCAGTTTCATATATATCAAATGAGTTTAAATGATACATTCAAGCAAGTTATTTCATGACAAAATCTTTGAGTTAAAGTTATTTCAAGTATTGTCTTGCCATAAAATGTTTCAATTTTAGTATGATATCTATCTGCTTTGGCTTTGCCAATGATGCAATCGAATTCGGGTCCTGAGCAGTTGATAGCTATCCTGCCAGGACTAGTGTACACCAGTGACCGTGAGTCATCTAGCGGGTTGGCCGGTCAAGTGACCGTGAGAGGTGGCCACCTCTCCGGCACAAAGTTCCAGATATGATAGATTACAAGAGAACTTAGTCTGCAGACGAACTTTAAGAATCACAAATGAACTTAGTAAGCTTGGGCCTTTTTAGCGAAAAACTCCCTTGTTGTACTGTTTATGATGGCATGACAATTTACAGTTTTGAAGCATGTATTTTTATACCTAGGCATACGTGCCCACTGAGTGCTTTTGTACTCAGCCCTGCATATGTTTTCTAAATGTGCAGGTTGAGCTGATGTGATGATGGTGCTGCAATGAGCGGAGTCTCCAGGGTTGTTAATAAATAGTTAACCTGTCTAGAATATGTCTTCATACATATGTCTAGCTACTTTCCGCTGCAAGATGTTGTTGATGTTATAGTATGTTATGTCATACTTTGAGTCTTAAGAGAATGGTTTCATATGATGTATAACTTGATTAATGATATTAATTAAGTTTTATGCTGTCTTTCATAGACTATTTTCAATTGAGTATTCATGAATAAAAATGACGAGTTTTATTAAGATGAGTAAGTGTTACGGCTATAAATGACGCCCCTTTTCTTCCCCTTCTTCTTTAACCCCATCCCTAGTCGTAGATCACTCGGCTTAACTATCCTTAGTTAGGGCGGCTGTGACACGAAAATACGTGTTTAAGGAGGTGGGCAGGTTATCTCAACTGTAAGGAGGGATCTCTTCCTTTCAATTATCTCGGTATCAAGGTTGGGGGACGGATGAATAGCAGTGTGGAATGGAGTTGCGTGGTGGAAAAAGTGTTGAGGAAAATCAGAGGTTGGAAGAAGAAATCTCTTTCTTTGGCAGGGCGCATCGTTCTTGTGAAGTCGGTCCTTCAAGCCATCCCAGTGTTTCAATTGTCTTTTTCCTTCATTCCTAAATCGGTAATTCACGACCTCAACTCCGTTTTTGGAAAATTTTTGTGGGGGGGAAGTGGCGTGTCTAGGTCTATTGCTTGGTTCAAATGGAAAGACATGTGTGTCGACAAGCTTCAAGGGGGATTGGGCTTTCGAAACATTGAATGGTTTAACAAGGTCTTGGTGTTTAAATGGGTGTGGAGGTACTTGGTCGAGAGAGAGGCGTTGTGGGTCAGGGTGATTAAATCCTTGTACGGGGATTTGTCAAGAGGGGAGGGGGGGGGGAGTGGAGGGTGGAGAAAAGGGGCGGGATGAAGGGATGGTGGTCGAAAATTGTTGGGAGGGTGGGGAGGGAGGAAGAAAAGTGGTTTAGTGGCAATATTCAAAGGATTATGGGGAATGGTAGAGAGGTTAGTTTTTGGGGTGAGACGTGGGTGGGGAACAGCAACCTCAAGATCCTCTTCCCTAGACTTTTTAATCTTAGCCTCTTTAAAGATGGTAATGTGGAGGAGGCTGGGAAATGGACGGAGGAAGGGTGGGTGTGGGATCTCAAGTGGCGAAGGGAGCTGAGGGAGAGGGAGAAAGAGATGGAGGAAAATTTGCGGTCAGTCATTGGGGCGCTTTCTCCTTGCCCAGACCTCAAGGACGGCTGGAGCTGGAAGGACGCAGCGGGGGGAAAATTCTCGACTAAAGCGGCCTATGAGGAGTGCGCAAAGGCGGAAGGTGATCATTTTGGGAGACACATTGAAGCTAGCGCACAACTGTGGACGGCACCGGCCCCTAACAAAGCCAGAGTGACAGCTTGGAGAAGCATTTGTAACAGGCTGCCAACATGCGAAAACCTTCTCAAAAGGAATGTCCTCATCCCAGCCGAAGAACAGTGGTGCAATGCGTGTGTGTGGAGGGAGGAAACAACTGAACATTCTTTTCTCCATTGTCCGAAAGTCGACCGCGTGTGGGACAAAATCAATCAATGGATCGGAATGAAAACGGCTAAACCACAAAAAGTCGAACATCATTTCATGTCTTTCATTGGAGGAGGAAGAGGTAAGAGAAACAAGAACTTCCTTAAAGCTCTTTGGATCGGGACTGTTTGGCTGATCTGGAAGTATAGGAATGAGAGTAGGTTTGAGAACAAGAATTGGGAGGTGTCCAATCTTGTTAATGAGGTCAAAGGGAGGCTTTGGAGCTGGAACAAAATCTTCCATGTGGTCGAGTCCAATGTTCCTTTTACCTTGTGGTGCTCTAACGAGTATGCACCACTTGTATGATGTTTTTGGTACTCCTGGTACCGCCCCAGTTTTTTAATAGATTTTTAATTGATAAAAAAAAATATATTATTAGTGGTGGATATTGTCCCAAAATGGATAGAAAGTTATTTGGGGGGACGATCCAAAAAGGAAATGTATGAAGTTATTTGGGGGACAGAGGAAATAATATTTTTTTTCCTTTTATTTTTTTCTTTCTAATATTATGAAATTCGACTAATTATAAAATATTTAATATACATATGAAATTAAAGATCAAGATTAAAGCTTTAATTTAATACTATTTTATGTAAATATTTGATTTAAAATGTAAAAGTTACATTTATTTAAATATTAAAATTAAAAAAATCTTTCTCCACCCTCATCTTTTTTTGAATAAATCTATTTTTATTTTCATGTTCATTTTTTAATTTTTTTTATCTTTTCATAATATCAAATTTTATTATTATGGATTATTTTTTATCTTTTTAAATTCAATTCAAATATATTCAGTTAAAATATTTGTTTGTTATATTTATAAATATAATAATTAAATTGATATTAATTTTATATAAATATAAAAATATAAAAATATTTTTCGTGCATTTCACGGGAAGTATGTTTCACTAGGCTATCATCCTATACTTATTTGTATTTTTTTTATATATATAACTTAACATTATTAAATAAAGAAATTTAAAAATTGCGTCACAGAGACTCAAACCCAAGAACTTTGTACTTAGACATTAACCCATTCCCATTTACACACGCACACTATACTTATTTGTATTTGAAAAGTGTCAAGTCCCAAATTTTTTGATGTGGGTCGAAGTCCAAATTTTATTTTTAATTCATCTCCATCGTCACTGATGAGAACATCTTATCTGTTAAATTTTATTTAAATTCATCTCCACGAGAGGGAGAGAGCAATCTTTTGCTTGCCAATGTGGGATATGGTAGGGCCAAATGGATGTGTGCCAAATCTGATCATCTTCACAAAATCTTATATATGTATTAATAAAAAGCGGATCACCTTATAATCTCTATTATATGATGTGTAATATTTCATCATTCTCATTTTTCTCAAATCATCTTCTTATTTTAATATATACAAATTGCCTTTATTGAAGTCTGAAGAGAACCTAAATAAATAATTAAAACCAATTGACTTTTTTCCACTCCATAGTTATTTTGTACAGTTAATTTAATCTGGCCAACTAATTACTTAATTGGCCAAAAACAATTATACTTTTTTAATGAGAAGTTTATTTGAAAAGTCTAATCCGGCTAACAAATTTAAACAGGTTTGAATAATAAATTTAAACAGATTCGAATAATTAGTAAGTATTATTATAGGTGAGTTTGAGACATTAATGAATAGAAAAAGTGAGTTTGAGACATTAATGAATAGAAAAATCACTTTTGTTAATTTTAATAGTGTTTGGGATATGAGTTCGTATACATAAATATTCTAAACAGATTTCAATATTTTCAAATTTATGCTTGGACTTTAATATATTATTTTATATTACTAATATAAAGATGTTTAGAAATCTCACATTAATTAATTTTTAACATATATTTATAATACGTATTTAATGTGTATGATTTGGTTGTCTAAATTTGTGTAGTTTACTGTGTGTTTTATTTAATATTACCCAAGTTTGTTGGTATTTTGGTGCAGGATTGGCATGGTTCGTGAATGAAAGGTGGTGGATGCCGAGAGCTTGAGAAAGACGAGATTTGATGAAGTGATCGTGGAATTTTGAAGATGATTAGAGATTGGACTTGGAGTTAATTCTTAAACTCTTGTTTTTATTTATTTTGAGCTTATTTTTTGGGAAGGAGCCGATTGGCTCATTTAATGGGCAAGGGACGGCTACTTAGGGATATTTAATCTCCTAATTTATATTAAAGTCCAAGCATAAATTTGAAAATTGACCATCTACAAAATCTGTTTAACATATTTGATAGTCCTAAATAAAGCAAGATAGATAAATAATCATATCTTATTTAAGCGTTTGATAGCAATATTGATTAACAAGAAGACCCACATTAAGTGAGAGGTTCGCTCTTATATCATTGTTCCACTGAGAAATTTAATATCTCCTCCCCTGATATTATTTAACTAAGTTTTATTTGTCTAAATTTTATTTATCACCATTTATCTCAATTTATATATTAAATATACACACGCATCATTAGAGATATTATTATTAGATTTTACTTTTCTTTGGCAAGACACACGTTTGTTTTTTTATTTCCTAGACTAAGAGTTATTTTTTTGGTTTTGTTTTTGGTTCTTTGAATTTGCGGCCGGAGTTCCCCAACTTGGGCAGCGACAATTTTAGTTTCAACTTTTGGTGATTCCTTTTAGTTTTAACTAGCGAGTGGGCAGTCGAAATTCGACTGAAATTTATTATTATTATATAATTTGGTGATGTTTTATTTTATTAAAATAAAATATTAAATAAATTATTTTAAAATAAAAAATATATGATATTTATTTAAAGTTTACTTAATTAGATATCTTATTATTGACCTACAAAATATTAAGAGATAATCTGTTAGTCTTTTTTTTTTTTGGTCGGTCAAAGTCATGTTAGATGTTAGTAGTTAGTTCCCCATCCACTCCAAGAACCACCTTATCTCTCCATTCACCAAACTCCAACCTTATATCTCCAATCACCAATTCGTTCCCAAGAGGGATCGAACCCGGGTCACTTCACTTAAGTGAGGACCCGGTGGCCAGTGGGCTAAGCCCCCTGGTTAAGAGATAATCTGTTAGTCTACTACATTTATTTGAATTTTACTTAAATTAGATGTATGTATTTATCGAAAATTTTATCATACACACGTTAGTTGTTGTGTAATGCGTATGACCATTCTTTCAAGTTATTCAAAGCAATATCTGTGAGTCATCGGTGCCTTATCCCAAATAATAAATTTTATTTTCTTGTGACACGTGTATCTCTCATACTATAGATTGAAAATGCATTATTATAAAGCTTTGTATGACTAACATGATTTTTTGGGTATCTTTTTAAGCACTTTGAATTCACCATGCAAGGTGTTTTTTGTTTTTGTTTTTTGTTAGTAATATTTTTCTTGCTTTTCAAATTATTTAGTTTTTCGTATTTTTATTATCTAAGGGTAGGCTGGATGTAACAGATCAATTGTAACCTTTGCATTTTCATCATGGTGTATCAGTCCACTATAAATTATCGAAGCATTCATCTAGCAATAAGTAATTTTTCCTTCATGATATATTTAAAAATTAAATATCTAAAAAATCATTATATAAATATTCTAATAAAACAAAGGGATTATAGCCAAAAAATACACGAACTTTGATAAAAGTTGCAATTTTCACCTGAATTTTCAAATTGGCCAAAATATACCTAAACTTATATTTTTTGTTGTAAATTTCACCTCGACGGAGTTCAATCATTGCAAGTTCAGGTGAAATTTACAACAAAAAATATAAGTCCAGGTATATTTTGGCTAATTTGAAAGTTCAGGTGAAAATTGCAACTTTTATCAAAGTTCGTGTATTTTTTGGCTATAATCCCTAAAACAAATTATATCCTACGTGGCGTCGTATAATCACTTCATTCTAATTTTCCTCAATTCTCATTCATTCTTTTTTTTTTTAATTTTTAATCAATTTCCATATCCAAAAACTATTAAATATCTAAAAATCATTATATTAATATTTCACTGATCAATAAAATTTTATTTATATCCATACACGAAAAATAGAAAATACACAAGTATTTGTAATTTTGAGGTTGTAATAATTTGTAATATTATGCTTCATGATATCCAACTTTGCAATTTCAATTTAAAAACGTACATGATTTACTTTAATATATGTGACTTTGATGTTATTAATTCTATTTATATGTTTTAGATTTGAATTTCATAAATTAATTTTATGTTTAACAAACGTAAAGATTTGAACATGTTGTAAGTTATCTATAGGTTTGTATGATTATGAGTTATTGGAGTTTATCATTTGATAGTTTCGAATTTTTCAAAAAGAAGAATGGTTGAGTTGGAGTTCTAGCATATATATTATTTATTAGATATCAAAATTTGTTGATTAAAAATTTAGAAAAAAAATAAGAATGAATGAGAATTGAGGAAAATTGGAATGAAGTGTTTATATGATGCCACGTGGGATAGAGTTTATTTTGCTTTTATATATATATATATATATATATATATATATATATACGGAAAAATATGTTTTAGAATTTTATTTTATGCATATTGATGGCCAATATTGTAGTGTGTGTGTGTGTATATATATATATATATATATATATATATATATATATATAGGGTGTGGTTATAATGAGAACCACACTTATCGTGAGAACATAAGAACCATTAAAATCAATGCATCTGCTATATAAATTAATGCATTCGCTATTAAATTTAATGCATCCGAAAATAATAAGAATTTTGCTCCCTTTAGGATTCGAACCCAGGATCTGCATTCATCCACCAAGATGATGCATCCACCGTAGATCTTGATGATCGAATGACTTAAAATGGTTCTCCGTTCTAATTTTATTTAGTGGTTCTTATTTGAACCTCTCCCTATATATATATATATATATATATATATATATATATATACATATCTTTGTTTAATAGTAGTATGTATTTTTTTTTGTTTAAAATTAAACGCACAATAAGAAGAATGGTTGAGTTTAGGGATGGCAGTGGATCCTGGACCCGGTCCAGATCCGTGGATTCAGATCCGATTTGACGGATCTGGATCTCAATTTTTTGGATCCGCGGATCTGGATCCGGATCTGGATCTCATTATCTAAAACGGATCTGGATCTGGATCTTGACATTTGAGATCCGGATCCGGCCCAGATCCGACCCGTGGATCCGATTTAATTAAAAATATATTATTTATTTTTTATATTTATTTTATTAATAATATTAGATATATTAAAAAATAAAAAAAAATAGAATTAAAATTTGAAAACCTAATTCATCTCTTTCTCCCTCTCGGTCTTCTCACTCTCACTCCCCCGCCGCACCTCCATCTGCCATCCCTAGACTCTCCCATCTCCCTCAGTCGGCGTCGTGCCTCACCTCCATCGCCGGTCATCTTCTCCGATTCACCCGCCCGCCGCTGGAGTCACGCTCGCCGCTCGATCTCTGCTTCGCTCGCCGTCCCTTTTTCGCTCGCCGTCCCTGCCTCGCTCCCTGCTTCTCTCCCTCCATCGCCCGCCGCCTGGAGTCACGCCGCGCTCGCTCGCCCGCCAGCAGCAGCGGCAGTGCAGCCTCCAGTTCCAGTTCGGCTCGCCGCACTCCATCGCCCGCCGTCGTTCCAGTTCGGCTCGCCGCACTCCACCGCCGTCGCCGCCTCTGTCACTTCAGTCCGGCTCGCCGCACTCCACCGCCGCCGTCGTTCAGCCATGAGCTTGTCTACCACAGGATGCTCTAAATCAAAGGTTAGATTTTGATTTTGAGCATGTTTAAATTCGAAAATTATATTCTGATTTGAGATTGATTCTGATTCTGATTTGAGCATGTTCAGCCGTCGTTCTGTCACTTGGAGTTGATTCTTGTGGGATTTTGATGCACTTGGATATCTCTTGTTTGCTGGATATCTCTTGTTTGCTGGATTCTTGCTGTATTCGAAAATTATAGGTTTAACTGGATATCTCTTGTTTGCTGTCTGCTGATTTTGATGCACTTGGAGTCGAAAATTAACTGTATTTCTTGTTTGCTGTCTGCTGTACTTGTTTGATGCACCTAGACTAAGCCAAATGTTGCTATACTTGTTTGCTGTTTGCTTTTGTTTTATATCAGAGAGGAGTATGCTTACATATTTTATGATTATGAAGTTAGAGATTTATGATTTGTTTTGTTTTTGTAGGAGAGTGAAAATAAGTTGAATGAAGAAGAGTTTGTTGAACAACTTTACATTTCATTTGTCAATATTCCTTATTCATAATATTTTTCATTTTTTGGCTTAGGTGAATTGGATGACACAAGTGCTTGTTCCACAGTTAATGAAGATTATGATGAAGATGGAGAAGAACAAATTGATATTATTGATATGGTAATTAATTTACATATGTTTTAAACTTCTATTATTGAGATCATTTTGTTTTGCTCTAAATATTTTTTTCTTCATTTTTTTAGGATGTCGATGATGTTGAAAGTAGCTGTGCCATGGATGATGACTTTTATTCGTAGGAAATGTAATTTGGATTGGGGAAGACTTGTTGTCGTAGACTCATGCATTGAGATTTATTTATTTTGATATTTTGATGACTTGATTTTCATGATGGATATTAAATATTGTTGATTTTGTACAATATTTTTCATGATGGATATTAAATGTTGTTGATTTTGTGAATTTATTTGTGAATTTAATTTGAAAACACTAGATCCATGGATCTGGACCCGCGGATCCGCGGATCTGACTGTCACGACCGCACTTGCTAAGGATAGCAAATTCGGGGAAACCGCGACTAAGGGAGGGAATTTAGGAGCGGGAGTAAGAAAGGGGCATATTTGGTTTCTTGACGACTCGACTTGTATAAGGAAATCAATCGAAATATCTAGATATCAATGAAGGCCACAAGGGGACCGTACATAATATTATCCCAAAACGGGGTACTCAATATTTTTAGTACATTATTAAATAATACATATTGTTTGATATAATATCTTAACATAATCAGTGTTCGCAGCGGAATAACAATTTGAGTATATGTATGAAGACATATACTCTACTCTGAGGTAATCATCCTAGTTTGACAAAGCTCCGCTTGCACACTACATCCTCGATCACCGCTCAACCTGCACATTTAAAAATACATGCAGGGCTAAGTACAAAAGTACTTAGTGGACACTTGCCGAAATTTACATACATGCATAATATTTTATTGTCAAGCCTTTCAACAGTAGTAAGATACGAGGGTTTTCCTTTAAAGACTCGTATTTACCAAACATAATATCATTTCTTTTATCAATAACCCGCGCAGGTATTTTATATCATTAATCACCATATCAGTAACTCGTGCCGAGAGGGAGGCCTCCCTCTACGGACACTATGATCGGCCAACCCGCTAGATGACTCACGATCACAAGGTGTACACTAATTCCGAAGGGATTTGCGGTCCCATCCAGAATCCGAATTCGATTAACATCAGATAGGCAATTAATAATAAAACATAAAGCATTTAGGCATTGACAATATCATTTAAATTCATAAGCATAAAGTCTTAACAATTCTAATATATAATTTTAGTTTATACGTAGAAAGCCTACCTGAATAGCAGACTCACGGTTTAGCTCTAACTCTGGTGCTTGACCTTTAATTCGAGAAAATAAAATAAGATTCTAATTCTCGAAAAATCTCAATAAATGAGGATGCGTGAAATGATTATGCATGACTCATATTCCTTTAATTAAATTATGAGATGCTAATCCTATCTAAGGAATTAAATCTCGTCTTATGAGGTCGGATTATTAATCTTTAATAATCTACTCATCTTAAAATAATCTAATTCACTTACTAATTAATAATTAGTAAGTCTTAAAATTTATCACTAATTAAAATAATTAGGATTAAATAATGGGCCTAAATTAATAAATCTCATTGGTCTTAACTAATAAATTTCATTGAACTTAATCAATTAAAATAGTAGGAGTTCAATTAATAAAAATAATAAATTCATTATTAATAATTAATAGAAGCCCAATCAAAATAAATAATAAGAGCCCATTTATAAAAATAATAGAGTCCAAACAATATATATATTAGCCCAATGGAAATAAAATAAGCAAAGCCCAATTGAATTAATCTCCGGCCCAATAAAATAAACTAGGCCCAAAAGGAATTTAATTCGAGCCCAAATGAACAAATTCGAAGCCCAGTGCATTAATAATATTAGGCCCAACATCAATTAAATTCTAGAGCCCAACAAATGAGGCCCAAGATAATAAAATCATGAAGCCCAATAAGTGAGCCCATCATCACCCTTAAAGTAATTAGTAAATTTTAATATTAATCTTATCTCGTCAAAACCTTAGACTCAAAACATTATCACATAACTATCATTTAGGTTCGAAACTATTTATTCGAACATCAACATGCGCATTAATCATAACTCGTTCTATTTATGTCATCAAGTCAAATATTCCGTCATTTTAAAAAAAACAAAACCTATAATATTACATAGATAAATTATATCATCATAGATCATGCTTTCTCATACATAAAACAATTTAATCCTTTTCAAATAATCCATATTAATAAGTCGTTTGAAAAGAATTAATTTAAATGAGAGTTTAACTCGAAAAATTTCATTTTATAATCCATTTATAAATACTTGAAATAAAGAACTCCATTTAAATAATTAATTTAAAGGTCAATATATAATTAAATTAATCAAGCTCAATTTAAATTAATTATTAAGAGCTCAAATAATTTAAATAGATATAAGCCCAAATTAATTAGATAAATTAAGTCTATCATGTTTTTCTTTGAATAAGGCCCAAACAATTTAATTAAAATAGGTCCAAATCCTTTAATTAAAAGAAGCCCATCAGATTTTATTTGTAAAGGGCCGAGCCCAAACATTTAAATCGAAGCCCATCTGTTAATTAAATAAGGGCCCAAACAATTTAATTAAAAATCGACCCAAGTCTCGGCCCAAACAATTAATAAAATCGGCCCAAGAGGGAGCCCAATATTTTCGGCCCAAACCCAGCTCAAACCCGGCCCAAACCCGGCTGAAACCCGGCCCAAACCCGGCTCCCTTTTCTAACCTAAATATACACACACACAAACACCTCCCAACACACACACAAGTTTCTCTCTCTCTCTATCTCTCGGACCTCTCTCTCTATCTCTCGGACCTCTCTCTCTATCTCTCGGACCTCTCTCTCTCCCGACCCTCTCTCTGCTCGGCTGAGGGCGGCGCCGCCTCGCCGTCGCCTTCGCCTTCGCCGTCGCCTTCTCCTCTATCTCTCTCGCTCAATCTCGGCCGCTGGAAAGGCGCAGCAAGCGCAGCCACGCCGCCGCTCCGTCGCCTCCGCTCCTCCTCCATGGCAGATCCGCCACCGCCGTTCAACGCCACGGATGTTCACGGCCATCGCCTGGCCGTGGAAGAGCACGGCCGCCGCCTGCCGCCCTGATTCTCTCTCTCGGTTTCTAGATCTCTAGATCGGAACACTGTTCATCATCTCCCTCTCTTGCTCGATCCAGCCGTCGCCGCCACGGAATTCGCCGGAGGAGCAGCGGCGATAGGCCGCGCCACCCTCGGCTCTCTCGCCTTTCTCTCTGGATCGACGGGTAGCCTAAGGTAAGCCCTAATTTCTTCCTTTTCTATTTTCCCCCTTTTTTTTTCATTTTCTAAATTAAAAATCTGAAATACTCATCTCTTTTTTTTTCTCTTTGGCAGATCGGAGACCACCTCGGCTCCGTCGCCGACCGTCGACCGCCGGCAGCCACCGCGGCTGCCGTCCCTTCTGATTTCGACTCACACACACAGTAGGTTCAAACCACAATTTAGTTCACAAAATAGCATAGGATTTTGAGCAGAAATCAAATACTGTAAATGCTTATTGAAATCTGAAATTCTTTTCTTGAAACTGAACTAGTCTATAAATTTCAGTTCATATGTGCATATGTAAACATGTTGTGAAATTTCTGAACAGCCGTATGAATTGGTATGAATTGGTGGTTCCCTGAGGGTGATGATACCTTGAGTAGGTGGATAATAGTCTCTGCAGATATTGTATATCACAAAAATTAGAAATCAATTTGGGAAGAGAATGGAAAGATGCAGAAATTTCTTTGTTGCATTACCTTAAAATTGGCTGTGAAATTGGGCTGCAGTAGTTGATAATGGTGGTGTGAGAATGGTGAAAATGGCTGTGGTTTTAAAGAAAAATGGGGTGGTTTGGATGGATGAGGATTGTGGAATTTTTTTCAACTTACAGGTATGAACTCTTCAGCTGGCATGTAAGACTGAAGAATTTCCTTCAGCATGCGTAGTAAGAATTTCTTCAGCATGCTTAGGATTCAGCATGCTTAGGATTATTCAACTTTTAATCATTAAAAAAAAATCTAAGAGATTAATATATTAATTATATGGTTCCAAACTCATTTAAATACATTAAGACATATAAGCCTAATTCTTATTGAAGCATAAAATCCATTTGAGCTTGCTTCTAACATAAATTAAATTACTCATGGGCTTAAGTAAACAATCGATAAAAGATTCACATTTAACACTTCAGTGTTAAATTCTCCACAATAAATTAATGGACTCAAAATATATTTTGAGTGCATCATCTATTGAAAATAAAAAAATAAATCATCACATATATAAATTATCAAATTCATATAAGTTCGTATTTTATTAATGGATGCTGAACTCTAATTACCATAATACATCCTTAAATCAGTAATTAAAAGTATATAATCCTTAATAAAAAGTCGGGTCATTACATACTATCCCCCTTAAAAGAAATTTCGTCCCGAAATTTGCATACCTATGTGAAAAGTTCTGGGTATTTTTCTTTCATCTGGTCCTCAAGTTCCCACGTTGCTTCTTCTGGTCCATGGTGTCTCCACAGTATTTTGACTGACGCGATCGATTTATTCCTTAACTCTTGCACCTTTCGGTCCAAAATGGCTTCAGGTTTTTCTTCGTACGTCAAGTCTGGGTTAAGAATCATTTCATCTTGGTGAATCACGTGTTTGGGGTCAAACACGTACCGTCTCAGCTGTGACACGTGGAACACATTGTGGACGTTTCCAAAGCTAGGTGGCAGTGCCAACCTATACCCTACGGGACCTATTCTTTCAAAGATCTCATAAGGTCCTACAAAACGGGGTCTCAACTTACCCTTAACACCGAATCTAACGATCCCTTTCGAGGGTGATATTTTAAGGAAAACCTTGTCTCCAATATGAAATTGTAGTTCAGTTCGTCGGGTATCAGCATAAGACTTCTGTCTGTCCTGGGCCTCTTTAATTCTTGCTCTAATCTGGCGGATGGTCTCAATCATCTCGCTTACTGCATCTGGCCCAAGGATTTTTCTTTCACCCACTTCATCCCAGTAAAGTGGTGATCTACACTTCCTTCCATACAGCGCCTCATAAGGTGCCATATCAATGGTTGCCTGGTAACTATTGTTGTAGGCGAATTCGATTAATGGCAGCACTGATTCCCAACTTCCTCCTCGGTCTAGCACCACTGTCCTCAACATATCTTCAAGGGTCTGAATTGTCCTTTCTGATTGTCCATCTGTTTGAGGGTGAAAGGCGGTGCTAAAGTTTAATCTCGTTCCCAACTCTTTCTGTAAACTGATCCAAAATCTAGAAGTAAATTTTGAATCTCTATCTGAAGTAATGGATATTGGTATTCCATGTAGCCGTACAATCTCACGAATGTACAGTTGGGCTAGTTTTTCCGATCCATGGGTAATTGGAATCGGTATAAAATGAGCGCTCTTCGTGAGACGGTCTACTATTACCCAAATAGCTGTGTTGCCCCTATTTGTCTTGGGTAAACCCGTCACGAAATCCATCGCTATGTGCTCCCACTTCCATTCTGGGATTTCCAATGGCTGTAATTTCCCATATGGTCGTTGATGTAAAGCTTTCACTTGCTGGCATGCAAGGCAACGCTCTACAAACGAGGCTATATCTCGTTTCATCCCGTCCCACCAAAACTTCTGTTTTAGATCTTGGTACATTTTGGTACTTCCGGGATGAGCGGTATAGGGCGTGTCATGAGCTTCACTCATGATCTCGTTTCTGAGTTCCTCGTTATGGGGAACACACAATCTTCCTTCAAAAAGAACTGCGTTATCCGTTGCCTCTTGGTAGCCTCCTGGCGTGCCTGTTCGGATCTTGAGACGAACTTTTTCCAAGCTCTCATCCGCTCTCTGGGCACTGACGATCCTTTCTCTGAGGTCTGGGACGGCTACTAGAGTTGCAATAATTGCTCTTGTCGTTGCCGGTGGCTGAACCACTTCTATCTTCAATTTGTCAAAATCCCTTACAAGCGTGTCTTCTTGAGTGAGAAGAAGTCCTAACTCGGATTGAGTTTTACGACTTAAAGCATCAGCTACAACATTAGCTTTTCCCGGGTGGTAGTTGATACCGCAATCGTAATCCTTCACGAGCTCGAGCCATCTTCTCTGTCTCATGTTCAAGTCTTTCTGCTCGAAAAAATACTTAAGGCTTTTGTGATCAGTGAAGATTTCACATCTAACTCCGTATAGATGGTGTCTCCAAATTTTCAAAGCATGCACAATTGCTGCTAGTTCCAGATCATGAGTGGGGTAGTTCAATTCATGTGGCCTTAGTTGTCGCGAGGCGTAGGCAATGACTTTTCCTTCTTGCATCAACACACAACCTAGCCCATTTTTGGACGCGTCTGTGAAGATCACGTATTCTTTATCGGCTGCTGGAACTGCTAGCACTGGCGCAGTTGTCAATTTCCTCTTCAGCTCTTGGAAGCTGGCTTCACACACTTCGTCCCATTTGTACTTGATTCCTTTACGAAGTAATTGCGTCATTGGTCTCGCTATTTTAGAGAATCCTTCGATGAATCTCCGGTAGTATCCTGCCAAACCTAAGAAACTTCGGATTTCATTAGGTGTGGTTGGTGATTTCCACTCGCGCACTGCTTGCACCTTGGCGGGGTCCACCTTGATTCCATCTGCTGATACGATGTGCCCTAGAAACATTACTTCTTTCAACCAAAATTCGCACTTGCTGAATTTGGCGAACAACTTCTCCGTTTTTAATGTCTCCAGGATGATTCTTAAATGATTTTCATGCTCTTGGTCATTCTTAGAATAGATGAGGATATCATCTATAAACACTAAGACAAATTTGTCTAAGTATGGATGGAAAACTCGATTCATGAGGTCCATGAATACTGCCGGTGCATTGGTTAGACCAAATGGCATGACAATGAATTCATAGTGACCATATCTTGTGCGGAAAGCGGTCTTAGATATATCCTCTGGTCTGATCTTCAGTTGATGATAACCAGACCTTAAATCTATTTTTGAGAATACACTGGCTCCTTTGAGTTGATCGAACAAATCATCTATCCTTGGAAGAGGGTATTTGTTTTTAAGCGTCAGTTTGTTCAACTCTCGATAATCAATGCACATTCTCATGGTTCCATCTTTCTTCTTGACAAAGAGTACAGGCGCTCCCCAAGGCGAGACACTGGGTCTGATGAAACCCAAGTCCAAGAGTTCCTGTAGTTGCACCTTTAATTCTTGTAGTTCCTTTGGGGCCATCCTGTACGGTGCCTTTGATACTGGGGCAGATCCAGGTTCTAGATCAATGGTGAAATCTAGTTGCCTGTCTGGAGGTAGTCCTGGCAATATTTCAGGAAAAACTTCTGGAAAGTCTCGTACTATTGCCACATCTTCCACCTTCTTGTCTTCACTAGCTTCCCCGTTTAGGTAGACGAGATAAGCTGTGCTTCCTTCCTTCATCATCTCTTTTCTGGCTTGTAATGCGGATATCACTGGTACTCTTTTCTTCATACCTATGCCGTGAAATTCCGTTGGTTCCTTTCCAGGTGGTCGAATAGAAATTTTTCGTTCACTACAAAGGATGGTGGCGTGATTCTCAGCTAGCCAGTCCATTCCTAAGATCATATCTACGTCCCACATGAGCAGAATATTAAGATTGTTCGCTACCATCTTAAGTTCTCCTATTTCAAATTCTACGTTCGAGCAAACATGTGTGGTGGTAGATCTTTCTCCTGAGGGTGTAGTGATTATTAAGGCACACTTAGCTCGTTCTGATTCGATTTCTAAGGTATCTACGCAAGGGGCAGATATAAAAGAATGCGAGGCACCAGTATCGAACAGAATCATTATGGAAAAACCTTTAAGCTTGCCCATACCTGCCAGGTTTCCTTGGTTTTTCTCGGGCTGGTTTTGGGTGAGAGCAAAGGCTCTCGCCTGCTGCGGCAATGGTTGTTGCCGCCTCTGTTGCTGTTGGCGTTGTTGGTTCCTGTGTTGGTATTGCTGGTGGTATGGCTGTTGTTGGCGGGGCTGGTATTGGTATTGCTGCTGGTATGACTGTTGTTGGCGGGGCTGGTGTTGCCCTTGAACTGCTTGCAGGGGCTGGGCATAAGTGGCCCTGATTGCCGCGCCCTGCTGTTTGTTGGGGCATTGTGAGGAGTAGTGGCCCTTCTGGCCACACGTGTAGCAACTGTCAGTTCCAGCCTTACAGACACCACGATGTGGTTTGTGGCATTTTGGACAAAGGGGAACTTCATTTTGTCTTTGGCTGCCTCCAGCTGGGGCAGGACCCTGTTGTTTCCCCTGTCCTTGTTGCTGATATTGTCCAAACGGCGCATTTCCTTGCCATGGCCTCTTGTTAGTCTGGTTTTCATTTCCTCTATGGTCGTTCCAGTTGCGCTTCCCTTTAAAGTTCTGAGGGCGTGCAGGTGGGTTGGCTGGCGCTGGGGTCTGTGATGGAGCCAACCTTTCTACTGGCATCGCAGCTTCGATGTCCAGTGCCATGTTCAAAGACTCAGTGTATGAGAGTCCACCATGACTAGCTAGAGTCATCCGAATCTCGTGCCTCAGACCAGCACAAAATTTCTCCGCCATTTTCTCATCAGTATCCACCTGTTGTGGAGCATAACGCGATAGATCGCAGAACTCTCTGTCATACTCGGTCACCGTCTTCTTCCCTTGTTTCAGGCTATAAAACTCAGCCTCCTTCTTCTTTCTGTAGCTCTTGGGAATATACTTATCATATAATCCCGTCTTAAAGTCTTCCCAAGAGTATGCTGCCCATTGTTCGGGAGTCAGAGTCTTTCGGCGGGCTTCCCACCAAAAGTCAGCCGATCCGGCTAGTTGGAAAGACATACACGAGAGTCGCTCCTCTTCTGTGCAGTGTAGGAAAGTGAAGATACGCTCCAAGGCGCGTATCCAAGCTTCGGCCTCGGCTGGGTCGCCTGTCCCAGTAAATGTAGGCGGATTCTGTCGAAGAAACAGTTCTTCAGTCCTTCTAGCAGGGGGTGGAGGGGGTGGGGTAGGTTCCCTGTCGTTTCGCCGCCCTTCAGGTATTTCATCGCGATTTCCATCATTGTTAACGTTTCTCCTAGGGGGGCGACCTCGTTTAGGCGGCATTCTGCAAATTACAAACACCCTTTTTAATACATTCTATACAGGAATCTCTAAGGCAATTAAGAAAGAACTGTTTGTTAATTTTAACTTATCATAACTCCAAAACTAAGACATTAACAGGAACCGTTGTATATACAAGTCACATTATTCAAAGTTACTACATTCTTAACTGACTCGTGAAGAATAAAACCCGTAGAGAAACATAAAACATACACGAGATCGTCGTAGAAAACCCATGCTAGGGTCATTTATATCTCATGGAAAATTGTCTCATCGAGGGCTTTTACATTGTCAACCCAAAATGTAAGTAAAGTCTATCTAGTACTCCCTATGATGTATCGGCTTACTAGTTAAGCAATCACAAAAGGGTTTTTATTCGCGGAATGTCCTAGAGACCAACATTTCCGTACTAATGCTAGCTAGAAACAACATAATTAAAAACATAGTCATTGGAACGAATTATCATTTCCGGAGTACATCCACAAGCTAAAACTATCAAATCTGTGAACTCTGAGTCGCGGTATGACTGCTCCTCGGTGACGCCAGGGGGTCCTCTTCTGGATCCTCCTCGGGGTCCTCCTCCTCATCCTCGCCCGGCTCCCAGCTGGGCAACGGAGTCTCTCCCTGGCCCTCGCCTGTCTTCTGCATGATCTGGGCTGAGCGGAAGATATCGTCCACAATCTCACGGATCGGATCGTCTCTGGTGCTGATCCTGGCCGTGGCACGAGGCTTGATCGGAGCTGGAGGTGGCACGGGCTCGGGACGAGTAATTCTCATCGTACCACACTGTGCTGTATCGTCATCCTCCTGCATAGGGTATTTACCCCTATCTAGAAACTCCCTCATGTTGGCCATGACCCTGTCGACATTTGCCATGGAAGCCTCAAACCTTGCGTCTATCGTAGGTATCAGTGGTGGTGGAGTAGTAGTAGCTCGGATTGCTGAGTCAGGAGGCGATGGGAAATCCCTACGAGCCCGTGGACGAGAAGGGCCTGTCTCGTCATCGTGCCTACCACGGCGCCCTAGAACTGAGGCACGTGGTGGAGAATCTCGTGGCAAGGCCATCGGAGACTCAGGGGCAGTAGCGGGTGTCTCCGCTGGCAAAGGCGTCCCCACTTGTACGTAGTCTCCCGGAAGGATGTAGGGCCCTAGAGGGGCGCGGCCCCACAAAGTGAAGCAGATCTGAAGCTCCGCAATAAAGCTAGGGAAGTCTCCCATGAGGTCGTAGTAATCTTCTCGGCGAAAGATGTAGTGGGCAGAGATCTGCCTAGCCCATCCCTGCCACTCGGAAGGTAACAGTAAGATCAACCTCTGGATACCGTCATAACCTGATACTCCATGTGCACTCGCCTCGACCCAGTGTTTGTGAAAACCTGCGAGGAACTGTCCGAGATTATCCCCGTGACATGGAGCATAGGTGCGGTAGGACCGCTTGACCTCCTCTGGACTAGCCCATGGGGGCAGTGGTCGTCGTCGGGTGAAAACAGTTCTCGCCATCTAACAAAGGAAATTCTATCGTCAAAGTAGCACACGACAAGTAACTTAAGGGGATAAGGTTCTAAATATCTAAAATCGGAAAACAAGTTCGTTCAATAACCATAACGTGCAAAAACACCTCATCATCTAAATCTAGCATTTACACAAGCCATACAGGTTCTTAATACTTAATCACAGATTACCAATTCGACTATCATATAGTTCTAGTGTCGTTGTTTCCCGAACTTAGGGCTTGTTATGTGATGATGATATTTTCTTAAATCTAGCAACGAGCACTAAAAGTTTCAACAAAATAAATTCAAAAGGCCAAGCTAATTCGAGATCTCATCGTAGAAAAACACTCGAATATTTAAGCTATGCCCATGCCATCAACGTACTATTGGCGTTCGTTATGCTGCTCAATCTTCATGCTCGTGGTTTCATCATGCGACCCTTCGTGTGATTCTTCTTTCTCTATTTCGACCGTCATTGTCGATGTCATCGTAACATGAAGAAAAAGTTAAGGCATCTCCCTAAGTTCTCTTCTATGTTCCGTCGTGAGAGTGAGCATATATAACTTAACAGTTCTAAGTTCTTGTGATTCATACCATAGTCATACTTATTCATGCTTCATACACTTCAAGAAATTAACTTAATTAAAACTTGAAAGTACTTACCATAACCTCCGTTGAGCGTGACGAGATGTAGTGCCAAGCTTTTGTCAACTAGTTCAAACGTGTATTAACTTACTTAATCTATACTCAACTTAGAAGGAATGAGTAGTACTCAGAGCAAAAGAAATGCTCTGATACCATTCTGTCACGACCGCACTTGCTAAGGATAGCAAATTCGGGGAAACCGCGACTAAGGGAGGGAATTTAGGAGCGGGAGTAAGAAAGGGGCATATTTGGTTTCTTGACGACTCGACTTGTATAAGGAAATCAATCGAAATATCTAGATATCAATGAAGGCCACAAGGGGACCGTACATAATATTATCCCAAAACGGGGTACTCAATATTTTTAGTACATTATTAAATAATACATATTGTTTGATATAATATCTTAACATAATCAGTGTTCGCAGCGGAATAACAATTTGAGTATATGTATGAAGACATATACTCTACTCTGAGGTAATCATCCTAGTTTGACAAAGCTCCGCTTGCACACTACATCCTCGATCACCGCTCAACCTGCACATTTAAAAATACATGCAGGGCTAAGTACAAAAGTACTTAGTGGACACTTGCCGAAATTTACATACATGCATAATATTTTATTGTCAAGCCTTTCAACAGTAGTAAGATACGAGGGTTTTCCTTTAAAGACTCGTATTTACCAAACATAATATCATTTCTTTTATCAATAACCCGCGCAGGTATTTTATATCATTAATCACCATATCAGTAACTCGTGCCGAGAGGGAGGCCTCCCTCTACGGACACTATGATCGGCCAACCCGCTAGATGACTCACGATCACAAGGTGTACACTAATTCCGAAGGGATTTGCGGTCCCATCCAGAATCCGAATTCGATTAACATCAGATAGGCAATTAATAATAAAACATAAAGCATTTAGGCATTGACAATATCATTTAAATTCATAAGCATAAAGTCTTAACAATTCTAATATATAATTTTAGTTTATACGTAGAAAGTCTACCTGAATAGCAGACTCACGGTTTAGCTCTAACTCTGGTGCTTGACCTTTAATTCGAGAAAATAAAATAAGATTCTAATTCTCGAAAAATCTCAATAAATGAGGATGCGTGAAATGATTATGCATGACTCATATTCCTTTAATTAAATTATGAGATGCTAATCCTATCTAAGGAATTAAATCTCGTCTTATGAGGTCGGATTATTAATCTTTAATAATCTACTCATCTTAAAATAATCTAATTCACTTACTAATTAATAATTAGTAAGTCTTAAAATTTATCACTAATTAAAATAATTAGGATTAAATAATGGGCCTAAATTAATAAATCTCATTGGTCTTAACTAATAAATTTCATTGAACTTAATCAATTAAAATAGTAGGAGTTCAATTAATAAAAATAATAAATTCATTATTAATAATTAATAGAAGCCCAATCAAAATAAATAATAAGAGCCCATTTATAAAAATAATAGAGTCCAAACAATATATATATTAGCCCAATGGAAATAAAATAAGCAAAGCCCAATTGAATTAATCTCCGGCCCAATAAAATAAACTAGGCCCAAAAGGAATTTAATTCGAGCCCAAATGAACAAATTCGAAGCCCAGTGCATTAATAATATTAGGCCCAACATCAATTAAATTCTAGAGCCCAACAAATGAGGCCCAAGATAATAAAATCATGAAGCCCAATAAGTGAGCCCATCATCACCCTTAAAGTAATTAGTAAATTTTAATATTAATCTTATCTCGTCAAAACCTTAGACTCAAAACATTATCACATAACTATCATTTAGGTTCGAAACTATTTATTCGAACATCAACATGCGCATTAATCATAACTCGTTCTATTTATGTCATCAAGTCAAATATTCCGTCATTTTAAAAAAAACAAAACCTATAATATTACATAGATAAATTATATCATCATAGATCATGCTTTCTCATACATAAAACAATTTAATCCTTTTCAAATAATCCATATTAATAAGTCGTTTGAAAAGAATTAATTTAAATGAGAGTTTAACTCGAAAAATTTCATTTTATAATCCATTTATAAATACTTGAAATAAAGAACTCCATTTAAATAATTAATTTAAAGGTCAATATATAATTAAATTAATCAAGCTCAATTTAAATTAATTATTAAGAGCTCAAATAATTTAAATAGATATAAGCCCAAATTAATTAGATAAATTAAGTCTATCATGTTTTTCTTTGAATAAGGCCCAAACAATTTAATTAAAATAGGTCCAAATCCTTTAATTAAAAGAAGCCCATCAGATTTTATTTGTAAAGGGCCGAGCCCAAACATTTAAATCGAAGCCCATCTGTTAATTAAATAAGGGCCCAAACAATTTAATTAAAAATCGACCCAAGTCTCGGCCCAAACAATTAATAAAATCGGCCCAAGAGGGAGCCCAATATTTTCGGCCCAAACCCAGCTCAAACCCGGCCCAAACCCGGCTGAAACCCGGCCCAAACCCGGCTCCCTTTTCTAACCTAAATATACACACACAAACACCTCCCAACACACACACAAGTTTCTCTCTCTCTCTATCTCTCGGACCTCTCTCTCTATCTCTCGGACCTCTCTCTCTATCTCTCGGACCTCTCTCTCTCCCGACCCTCTCTCTGCTCGGCTGAGGGCGGCGCCGCCTCGCCGTCGCCTTCGCCTTCGCCGTCGCCTTCTCCTCTATCTCTCTCGCTCAATCTCGGCCGCTGGAAAGGCGCAGCAAGCGCAGCCACGCCGCCGCTCCGTCGCCTCCGCTCCTCCTCCATGGCAGATCCGCCACCGCCGTTCAACGCCACGGATGTTCACGGCCATCGCCTGGCCGTGGAAGAGCACGGCCGCCGCCTGCCGCCCTGATTCTCTCTCTCGGTTTCTAGATCTCTAGATCGGAACACTGTTCATCATCTCCCTCTCTTGCTCGATCCAGCCGTCGCCGCCACGGAATTCGCCGGAGGAGCAGCGGCGATAGGCCGCGCCACCCTCGGCTCTCTCGCCTTTCTCTCTGGATCGACGGGTAGCCTAAGGTAAGCCCTAATTTCTTCCTTTTCTATTTTCCCCCTTTTTTTTTCATTTTCTAAATTAAAAATCTGAAATACTCATCTCTTTTTTTTTCTCTTTGGCAGATCGGAGACCACCTCGGCTCCGTCGCCGACCGTCGACCGCCGGCAGCCACCGCGGCTGCCGTCCCTTCTGATTTCGACTCACACACACAGTAGGTTCAAACCACAATTTAGTTCACAAAATAGCATAGGATTTTGAGCAGAAATCAAATACTGTAAATGCTTATTGAAATCTGAAATTCTTTTCTTGAAACTGAACTAGTCTATAAATTTCAGTTCATATGTGCATATGTAAACATGTTGTGAAATTTCTGAACAGCCGTATGAATTGGTATGAATTGGTGGTTCCCTGAGGGTGATGATACCTTGAGTAGGTGGATAATAGTCTCTGCAGATATTGTATATCACAAAAATTAGAAATCAATTTGGGAAGAGAATGGAAAGATGCAGAAATTTCTTTGTTGCATTACCTTAAAATTGGCTGTGAAATTGGGCTGCAGTAGTTGATAATGGTGGTGTGAGAATGGTGAAAATGGCTGTGGTTTTAAAGAAAAATGGGGTGGTTTGGATGGATGAGGATTGTGGAATTTTTTTCAACTTACAGGTATGAACTCTTCAGCTGGCATGTAAGACTGAAGAATTTCCTTCAGCATGCGTAGTAAGAATTTCTTCAGCATGCTTAGGATTCAGCATGCTTAGGATTATTCAACTTTTAATCATTAAAAAAAAATCTAAGAGATTAATATATTAATTATATGGTTCCAAACTCATTTAAATACATTAAGACATATAAGCCTAATTCTTATTGAAGCATAAAATCCATTTGAGCTTGCTTCTAACATAAATTAAATTACTCATGGGCTTAAGTAAACAATCGATAAAAGATTCACATTTAACACTTCAGTGTTAAATTCTCCACAATAAATTAATGGACTCAAAATATATTTTGAGTGCATCATCTATTGAAAATAAAAAAATAAATCATCACATATATAAATTATCAAATTCATATAAGTTCGTATTTTATTAATGGATGCTGAACTCTAATTACCATAATACATCCTTAAATCAGTAATTAAAAGTATATAATCCTTAATAAAAAGTCGGGTCATTACACTGACGGATCTGGATCTGGATCCAAAATTTTTAGATCCGCAGATCTGGATCCGGATCTAGATCTGGTATATGAAAACGGATCTGGATCTGGTATTGGCCAGACCCGGTCCAGATCCGGCCCGTTGCCATCCCTAGTTGAGTTGGAGTTATTGGAGTTTATCATTTGATAGTTTCAAATTTTTCAAAAAGAAGAATGGTTGGGTTGGAGTTCTAGCATATATATTATTTACTATTAGATCTCGAAATTTGTTGATTAAAAATTTAGAAAAAATAAGAATGAATGAGAATTGAGGAAAATGGGAATGGAGTGATTATACGACGCCACGTATGATAGAGTTTTATTTTGTTTTAATATATATATATATATATATATATATATATATATATATATATTGCAATTTATTTTTCTTGATTTTATGCTTGCTTTTATTAATTTGATTATTTCTAGTTTAATTATGAGTAACTAAATTCTTAATTCGGCGAGAATAATGAAATACTTATTTAATATTTGTGAGACCTAATTGTTCATATAATTTATTCCTATTGATTTCGATGTATTCCTTGTGTTTAACGACAATTCCGATTTTATTTAAGTCTGGCCAACTTAGGTTTAATTGGATTAAAGTCTATTGGTTCCTCCAATCCGTAATTGTTGGAATATGGCTGATTAGTGAAAGCTACCATGTTCGTAGTAGGAATAAATTGGTAGACGAATTATTACTTTGCGTTCTTGGGTAATTTGTCTAAATCGGGTTTCTTCATTTTAATGCTATTAGAATATTAAATCTAGGTCTGACGTCTCCACCTATTTTATAGTTTAATAAGGGAAATAGGCAGATTTGGCGTCTCCAGCTGTCTATCGACACAGTAAGTAGGAATTGAGGTACGTCCGTTGCGTTCACGGTATCCTATAACTAGTTGGTTGATAGGGATTAATTTATCTTTGCGTCGATGAACGAAGTTATTAAATTAGTATGAATTTATTCGAGACGAGTTACCTTCCTTTGGTTGAATTTTAGTAATTGTTTATTTGATTTATTTGTTTCCTTAGTTGGTTAATATTTTCTCTCAAAATTAAGGCTTGGTGGCTACACTTCTTTAGGAAATTGAATTCTTTTACCTGTTCTATCTCTGTGGTTCGACCATGCTTGCTATTATACTGTCACGACCGCACTTGCTAAGGATAGCAAATTCGGGGAAAACGCGACTAGGGGAGGGGAATTAGGAGCGGGATTAGAAAAGGGGCATGTTTAGCTTCTTGATGACTCGACTTGTATAAGGGAAACAATTGAAATTAACTAGAATTTAACGAAGGTCAAAAGGAAACGTACATAATATTATCCGAAAGAGGTACTCAACGAGTTTGAGTACATTATTAAATAATACATATTGTTTGACAAATGACATAATATCATAACGAAATCAGTGTTCGCAGCGGAATAACAGTTTGAGTATATGTATGAAGACATATACTCTACTCTGAGGTAATCATCCTAGATTGACAAAAGCTCCGCTTGCACACTACATCCTCGATCACAGCTCAACCTGCACATTTATAAATACATACAGGGCTAAGTACGAGAGTACTTAGTGGACACTTGCCGAAATTTACATACATGCATAATATTTTATTGTCAAGCCTTTAACAGTAGTAAGATACGAGAGTTTTCCTTTAAAGACTCGTATTTACCAAACATAATATCATTTCTTTCATCAATAACCCGCGCAGGCATTTTAATATCATTAATCACCATATCAGTAACTCGTGCCGAGAGGGAGGCCTCCCTCTACGGACACTATGATCGGCCAACCCGCTAGATGACTCACGATCACAAGGTGTACACTAATTCCGAAGGGATTTGCGGTCCCATCCAGAATCCGAATTCGATTAACATCAGATAGGCAATTAATAACAAAACATAAAGCATTTAGGCATTGACAATATCATTCAAAATTCATAAGCATAAAGTCTTAACAATTCTACTATATGGTTTTAGTTTATACGTAAGAAAGCCCACCTGGTAGTAGAGACTCACGACTAAGCCTTAAACTCTGGTGCCTGACCTTTAATACGAGAAAATAAAGCAAGATTTTAATACAAGGAAAATCTCAAATGAATGAGGATGCGTAATGTAATTATGCAAGGCTCATATTCCTCTAATTAAATTATGAGATGCTAATCCTATTTAAGGAATTAAGGCTCGTCTTATGAGGTCGGATTATTAATCTTAATAATCTACTCATCTTGAATTAATCTAACTCACTTACCAACTAATAATTAGTAAGTATTAAAATTAATCACTAATTAAATATAATTAGGATTAATAATGGGGGCCTAAATTAATAATTCTTATTGGGTTAAATAAATAATTAGTAGGTGCCCATTTATATAAATAATAGAGTCCAAACAATATATATATATATATATATATATTAGCCCAATGGAAATAAAATAAGCAAGGCCCAAGGAATAAATTAATACACCAAGCCCAAAGAAATAATATCTAGAAGCCCAATTCCTCCCTCAAGACCTCAATCTCGGTTCTCTCTCTATCTTCTCTCACAAATCACTCCGCTACCTCTCCCTTTATCAAAGTCGGACGCCGTTCAACATCTCCCTCTCTCGCTCTATCAACTCACGGCGCTCCTCTCTCCTTCGACCTAATTCTGGCCGACGTCGGCTGCCGCCGAGCCTAAATCCGGCGAAGCCGTGGCTGCCTTCTGCTTGCATCTCCTCACACTTGCTGATGGTGCGTTCGAGGCGAAAGGGGCGAGCCTTAAATCTCCCTGAAATCGAAATCGCCGCCGCCGCTGTAACTCCCGGCGAATGGCTGGCGGCCGTTGCTCCGTTCCGAGGCCGTCCCTCCTTCCTTGATTCCCCTCTCAATGGTCCACCGAAGAAGGCGAATGGAGGAGCCCTGGTTTCTTCCTCCGTGAGTGTCGCCGATGCAACGGAAAGACCGGTGAGCGGCCGCCGTCTTCCTCCGCGACGCCGCTGCTGCTGTAGGGAGGCCGACGAATAGCCGGTCTGCTCCCTCGTTCGTCCCCTTGCGTCGAACTATCTCTCTTCCTCCAGAAACGACGAGGAGCCCTAAAGTCTTCTCTCGCCTCTGGGTCTCGATCCGCCTTCGGTCGAGCTTCTGCTGCCACAATTCTGCAGTCGCCGCAGTGAGACCGGTGAGCAGCACCATCGTCCTCGCGTCCCTCTGGTAGCCTCGCGAGTCGCCGCCACTTGACGTCTCTCGGTCCGACTGAACAGGGCAGTAGCCCCGCCCCCTCTAAACGCTAAGTCAATCTATCTCTACTGTAAAGTCTCGTTTTTCATAATGGTTATGCAATAAATATCACCAAGCACTGAACTTTCTATTGTGATTATGACATGTGGTTTGAAGTTTGGGGTTCTCTCATGTTTGTGTTCTAGAGTGCAGTGAAGTATGCATATAATGTTTCTCTTATCATCTGTGAAACTGATCAAGTTATGCGCCGCATTTTCTGTATTCCTAATGGAGTTGAACTTAAATGTGTTGTTGGTTGTGAACTGTGATTTCCTAATGTATGAAGCATGCTCTGTTGGGTGTGAAATGTATATACGAGAGTAGTGAACTGTAAAATACCTTGAGAGTTTGCTTTGGTTGGAGATTGCAGTTGAATTGAACAAACAGCAGGTGTTTCTGAAATAATGGAATGGGTCTTTGCATTAATGCAGGTGGAAACATGGAAGAAGGTAGAGCATTGAAGTCAAGCTTACCTTGAGAATGCTTGGCAGAGAAGGAGTGCAGATTCCTGCTGTTGCTGCTGAGTGTTGAATGGAGAGAGTGGTGGTTTGAGGAGTGAAGTGTGGAGTTTAAACTAGAAGGTTGTATTGTTGGAGTGTGAGAAGTGCAGCAGGCTCAAGAGAAGGGGAAAATAGGGGAGTGTGCAGCTGCTGCAGCACATGTCTCCACACCCTTTTCCTTTTTCCCATTTTCTTAAACTTGGGTGTTGTGGCAGGGGTGAAGTGTTTACTGCCGCTACAGTTGCTGCAGAAAAAGGGGAGGGGACGCAGCTGATCTTATTCTCCCCTCTCTCCTTATATTATTTCTTTTTGTTGCAGGTGGTAGAATAGAGTTGTAGTATACATGTAGGGTTGTAAGGTTGTAATGGTAAGGGATTAAAAGTTGTGAAGTGATTTAACTAAAATCCTTCAGTGTTGGTCGTTCTGTATTAGAACTTTGGTATCGAGTTTTTTCTAATGTCGAGCACTTGTATTCAGATACAGATTAATCGAATAATTCTTGTATCTGATATCTATATTGTCTTGTAAAAATCTAAATTAAAACTGTAGATTGCTAAATTAAATCCATAGATTTAATTCGATCATCATTAAATTAAATCCATAGATTTAATTAGCTACAAAGTCGGAAATAATTCACGACTTAAGGAACAATATGAAAATTATAAATAACCTCCATCTTGATTAATAGATAACACAACTTTGCTAAGTTGGTTATAACCTTGAATAATAATTATTCATTGATTCAAAGATTAACGTCGCGATTTTAAACACGCGAAGATAAATAAATGCATACTGCTAGTGTAGCGACTCTGTTTCCAAATTACGTAATTCAGAATCATAGTTGGAATTCATAAAGCGTTTCATTTACTAAAAAAAAGATTTAATAAACACGCAATACTGGACTTAAATAAATATAAAAGAGCGGGTTGTTACATATACTAAACTAACTCTTGGTAGAATTGCAGGAATTATTTGGTGGTATACGACGTCCACCAGTATTATTAATGCTTACTTTGTAATGTTCAAAATTTATTGAGACATATCATATATATATATAATTGTAACACTAATATTTGGCTAATTAGATAGCTTATAAATTTAAATGAGTTTGAGCAATTAGTGTGTATTACTATACAAGTTTGGGACAAAAATTGATTCTAATTTTTTTTGAAAAAAGGGTCTAAACATTAATCGACGTGCCTAGACAAACTTTTCTTTATTTTTTAATCTTATTCTATTTATTATTCATGTTAATTGACCTAAAAATGTTCGAACATTGTTATTGCAACGGATGTCCAATTATTTCAAACGAATATGAGTAATTAGCAAACAGTGTTATAAATGATTGAAACTAGAACGAATGATAAAATTACTTTTTAATTGTATTTGGGATCGATACATAGATGTTTGAAGGGTGTGGATTGTTGAATTATATTTAGTCTCATCATTTTGGTCTATTGTCATGTCCCATCACGAACGATTAACAATCCAGATGGCATAACTCTGTTCAAATGTAAACTTATTTTTATAACTTTAACTTATATATAATTATAACATAAAATAATTTTATGTCAAAATTGGATAAGTAAGGCATAAAATAAAAATGTCAAACCCAGATGCATAATGTGGGCTATATGAAATAGAACGTGGGTGTGCGATGAGCTGGTAAGCTTGCCTATATAAAGGAGAGAAAATTGTAGAGTTTCTTAAATCTTATAGAAAAATATTTATAGTATAAACTTTGATAAATTTTGAGATGGGTTTGGTTGGTAAGTTGATTGCAGCAATAGAATTCAAGGCTGGTGGAGATGTATTTCATGAACTGCTGAGGCACAATCCTGACGATCTTTCCACAATTAGCCCTCATAAAGTGCAAGGCTGTGATTTGCATGAGGGTCAATATGGACATGTTGGCTCCATCATCGCTTGGAGGTATACTCATGGTACGTATATATATATATATATATATATATATATATATATATATATATATATATGTAAATTGTTTTACTGTTTATACATTTTTTTCAGAAAGTTTAATTTATTGTTGATGCTAGATAATGCGAAAATTAAATATATATTTTTTTAATTTGTAGAATAAAATGAATTATATTTTTAAACTGAAGGAATCAAAGAACTGTCGCAATATGAGTAACTTCGACAAAATTATACTGTATATATATATATATATATATATATATATATATGATTTACCTTGTACAAACTTATTTTTCACTTTTTTACAAATTTATCTGTTTTCACTTTGCTGCCTGGATTGAAAGCAAATAAGATCATCTATTATATAATACGATTAAGTCTTAACCTATGTGGCATATCTAAAATCTCACCATTTCAAAATTTACCATGTATAATCTTCATCATTTATTAATTAATTAACTATTACATTCTATATAAAGATTCATTAATCATAATAAATAATAAAATTTATTAATTTAGATTATATGTAATATTAATATTATTATATATATATATATATACATTTATTATTAATTATATTTATTATGATTAATGAATCTTTATATAGAATGTAATAGTTAATTAATTAATAAATGATGAAGATTATATATGGTAAATTTTGAAATGGTGAGATTTTAGATATGCCACATAGGTTAAGGCTTAATCGTATTATATAATAGATGTATATATATATATATATATATATATATATATATATAATAATATTAACATTACATATAATCTAAATTAATAAATTTTATTATTTATTTTTTCTAGATAAAAATTAGATTTACATGTTTGATAAGAAAAAAATTATAATCTATATACGATAAATTATTTTGATTGAATGTTAGTGATTAGATGTATATTTGTTATTAATTTTATATTTCTTAAAGCGTACATATTATATGTATATGTTGCAATATATTATATTATATGAATTTAATATATATATATATATAATATTTATATTCTTAATTTTCAATAAAATTAAGTTTGAATTGAGACATGCACGTATATGTAAATTATAAACGTGTCACAGCCCGCCCTAACTAAGGATAGTTAAGCCGAGTGATCTACGACTAGGGATGGGGTTAAAGAAGAAGGGGAAGAAAAGGGGCGTCATTTATAGCCGTAAAACTTACTCATCTTAATAAAACTCGTCATTTTTATTAATGAATACTCAATTGAAAATAGTCTATGAAAGACAGCATAAAACTTAATTAATATCATTAATCAAGTTATACATCATATGAAACCATTCTCTTAAGACTCAAAGTATGACATAACATACTATAACATCAACAACATCTTGCAGCGGAAAGTAGCTAGACATATGTATGAAGACATATTCTAGACAGGTTAACTATTTATTAACAACCCTGGAGACTCCGCTCATTGCAGCACCATCATCACATCAGCTCAACCTGCACATTTAGAAAACATATGCAGGGCTGAGTACAAAAGTACTCAGTGGGCACGTATGCCTAGGTATAAAAATACATGCTTCAAAACTGTAAATTGTCATGCCATCATAAACAGTACAGCAAGGGAGTTTTTTTTCGCTAAAAAGGCCCAAGCTTACTAAGTTCATTTGTGATTCTTAAAGTTCGTCTGCAGACTAAGTTCTCTTGTAATCTATCATATCTGGAACTGTGTGCCGGAGAGGTGGCCACCTCTCACGGTCACTTGACCGGCCAACCCGCTAGATGACTCACGGTCACTGGTGTACACTAGCCCTGGCAGGATAGCTATCAACTGCTCAAGACCCGAATTCGATTGCATCATTGGCAAAGCCAAAGCAGATAGATATCATACTAAAATTTAAACATTTTATGGCAAGACAATACTTGAAATAACTTTAACTCAAAGATTTTTGTCATGAAATAACTTGCTTGAACGTAACATTTAAACTCATTTGATATATATATGAAACTGAAATTAACAGTTAGATCATCTCATGCATTCATTCGTATAAGAGGCCTACGACACGCAGGGGATCTCTGTATACGTATAGTAAAAGTAGTGCCTACCTGATTGCAGTGTTTTGCTACTTAAGACAATGATTCTCTTTCCTTAGCGCGATAGGTTACTCAGGCGCTTTTGTTTATTTGAACCTTTAATAACACGAAAACATGTGTTCGAGTGAATAATAGAAAAGATAACAACAAATGCAGTGAATCACTATTCACTCATTTCTCTAACTACCCATATTTCCTTAAACGACTATATCTAACTCATATACAATCGTTCTTCCTTTATCAAAATACTTCATGTACCTTTGAGGATGTAGGAAATTCCATTTTATATTATTCTTTTATTTATCTATTATAAATAAAGAATAATTCTATAAACATAAAACGTTTTCCTTTTCCCCATTTAATAATGTCAATCACCAATATATATATATATATATATATATATATATATATATACACATCAATAGCTCATTTATAAACTAAAAGTGATATTTTATCAACAATAAAACTTTAAAATTCTTAATAGGAATTATTTTGAATCATTTCCATCTCAACAAAACTGTATAGATTCAACTTCAACTAATAAACTGCTTTTACTCCGAACTCGTATGGAGTCGAATTTTATATCAATAGAAACCTCTTTGAGTCTAGTTTAATTGAAAAAAAAGTATGTTGAAAAACTCCAAGTAGTTTAAGAGATATAGCGATTTTCCCATCGCCTACCAGATTCGGCAGTTTCTGCCAACTGAAAGTCCAGATCTTTGAAAAATAGCAAACGTTTCCGGAATGACCTCAAATTTTATATGCAGATAGATAACGCATATAAATTTATACCATAAAAATTTGAGAGCTAAATATCAACATATGGTTACTGAAATAGTTAACTTAATCATCTGCCTCACGACAGTTTCAACAGATACGGGCAGTAGACTTCTCAAATTTTAAAAGGGTAGTAAACGAAGTTCAAATAACATGAAACTTTGTACAAATATTCACCACACTCCCATATATACCCCAGAAATTTCCCATAATATAATAGAAACGGGAATGCATCGAAATAAGGGCGTCAACTTACCCTTGTCCAAGTGAGCACTAATGGAAGTTGTTCGCCGGGGGTTTTTCTGGTCGTCGTTCCGCTATGGTGTTTAGCCGCGAAGGTCTACGACTTAGTCTTCCTCGTGCGAGGTAGATCAGGCTACACAACGGTGGTTTCTCGATCCTTTTTCGTCGTAAGGATAGTGAGAAACGAAGGCCGTAAGTTGGCCGGTGGCTAAGTCGGGAATTCGACGTTGGCCTCCGAAGGATATTGTGGCCTTTGGTCGGGAAAATATAGAGAAGGTTTCGGCCTTTCGATTGTTGGGTTTGGTAGCCTGAAGATGGAGGAACGAGTACACGTTCTCGGTTCAGAGCCTAGTGGCCGGTCGGCGAATAAACGGCCCGGCGAAGGGAGCTCACTTGAGCTCTTGCAAGTAAGAAATTTAAAATTTTCTCTTGTTTTACCTCACACCTCTCGCACTTCTGCACTTCTTCCTTCTGCAGAACTCACCTCAATTTATAGAGAGGTTGAGGTGGTTGGTGGCAGCAAATGTTGAAGAAATATTGCTGCCATTTTTGAACACTTTGGTCTCGGCGTGATCATCTTCTCCTGCCATCTTTGAAAACTTTGCTCTCGGCGTGATCATCTTCTCCTGAAATTGGGGCTTTTTGGGTGTGATGGATTGCATGGAAGATATTGCAGCTTTGAAAATTGTGGTTATTGGCATGATTTTCTCTTGCTGAAATCTTGACTATTTGGATGGAATTAACTGCGGAAAAATGCAGTTTTTGAAGATGAATAGTTGTGATAATGATACTAAACTAAGTCGTGGAGTCGAAGTTCATTTCGCAGTTATCTATCTTAGACAGTTAGACTTAGATAAGAATTCAACTTTTGTTGTCTCGTGATTTGTACAAATCTGCAAAGCATTTCTTATTTTATTTGCATATGTTCATGTTATGTTTTTTTTGTAAGATCTTATTTAAGCTATATTTAAAAGTTTCTCTCTTTTTTCTCAATTCAAAAAAAAAAATGATATATGTTGGAGGGGTTGGTGTAATAGTGTAGTGATTCGACTATTTATCGTGATCTAATTTCTCATAGTTCGTACTTGTTTCTGTAATAATTCTCCAATTCTCGATGATTAAATACTCGTCGTATTTATATAAATTAAATCCTCAATCTTGAGATTTAATACGTGAAAGTCGGAATTAATTCGCGACTTAATACCTTAACACATATAACGCGAAATAATGAAATTATTATGCATATGATCTCAAATTATAATTCCAGCAATTTGATTTAAATAACACGATTTATGAAATCGGTTATAAATGTAAAATTTCTAATGCTAGTGATTCAATCAACTGGTAATGCAAAGTTTCAAATGTGTAGCTAAACCAAAAATTTAATTATTGGTTTGATTCATGACTGAATATTAAATCGCAGCTCTGTATTTCTTATACAGACTTTTGCTGAAATAATATTATCTGAACAAAATAATCACAATAAATAATTAAAAGAATTTTATAACTAATGCACATATTTAATCTAATATGTATTTAAAAGAGCGGGGCATTACATACTACCCCCCTTAAAATAAATTTCGTCCCGAAATTTGCATACCTGGTATTCTAGCTTGTGATACTAGTCATTCGTTTCATTCATCTCTTTTGTAGCCTTTTCCATCCTGTGATGGTTCCACTACATGACGAGAACAACATTATTGCCTCGTAACACTTGAACCTTGCAATCTAGTCACTAAACTGATTTCTCTTCATAACTTAAGCCCTGAGCTTGGACTATCTCATCTTTTTTAATCACATACTTTCTTAACTGCGAGACGTAATATTCAGTGTATACATCCACAATCCTCCACTAACCATTAGTGCACTATTCCTGACTTTCGTGAATCCTTTCGTTTTTCTTATTCTTGAGGCGAGACACATTTTCTCACCAATATCCATTTTCATTTCGTGCTTTCATAATCCTTTCTTGAAATTCACACTTAACTATTGATGCAACTACACAGCTTGATATTGTCTCCGGATGGTGAACAATTACTAAACCGAATAAGGCAATCACCAATCAGTACTTTATATTTAGTGGTGAAACATCTTATCTTAATTTCCAATTGATGGTACCATCATAATTCTTCACTAATTCGAATCGTCTCTGTTGTCTTACATTGAAATCTCTTTGCTCGAAAAGCATTTCAAATTCTTGTCAGCTATAAGGACCTCACACTTAACTCCGTAGAGATAGTATCTCCAAATTTCCAACACGTGCACAACCACAACGAGTTCTAAGTCATAAGTCAAGTAATTCAACTTTGGGGCTAATGAGATATAGTGCTCAAGTTCTCTGAAGTTTAAAACAATTACTTGCTTCCTATTGATGGAGCTTTTGACACTTTAGCCGAAACAATCACCCTTCTAGCGTGAGGTTGTTGGCTCTGAGGCTGGGTTAGATCTTAAGTCTTATTCTAAAGTTCTTTTTCTATTCTCGAATTTTCTGTTGTTTTCTTCATTCCATTTTCTTTCCTTCACCACATCTTGAGGTGGTGTATATCCAGATTGTGTCGGAGTCTTCCCATTCTCCCTTGGTAGCAGTGATTCGATGGTGAGAGTCTTGCTCGTTGGTTGTTCCTACGTAATATTTCTTTGGCTTGGTAGGGGAATTGAATATCTCATGACGCCATTCGTTTGCGAACTCCTTCACGCGTTTCTCATAAGTGTCCACCATATTTGGAGCACGTCCTGACATTTTGTTGAAAACTCTATCATACTAGTTATCTGCCCTGGTTCTCCACTTGGGATTCCAGAAGTTGCTTTGTTTCTACCGACTATCGGTCAAAAGATAGGTTGATGCTTAGTGTATCTTTCTAACTGTGAGAATATCACCTTCTAGTACTTCGAGAACTGACAGCAAACTAAGTCATTCTAGTCATTACTGTGCTTATCGTGGTAAAATAAGATCTTATTGTGACAACTACATAGTGTGAGTCTATACATTGGGATGACGCCCTACTCAAGGTCAAAATCCTAATTGACAATCACCGAGATCTTAGTTATATGGGCTGACCAGACCCAGCACGATGAATCACTCAGTCAAATGGGAGCTTCGCCCCCAATCATGTCAACTTCTTATCTCTTATAAAGCTCTAAGTCAACTTCTAACTTAAAGCACTTACTAATAAGTACTTCATCATAAGTTACTGATACCATGAAAGTCCATTCTATGTTGTTCTAGCCAAGCTATCACGACTAACATCATAATCATAAGCAACATAAGTTCTTATGTGAAAAACTTAATCTCACCGCTATTGAAATAGCTCAAGTGAATCCTTAGTCTTAAAGCATTGCCTCTATGTTGTAACATCTCTATGTTAAACATTTCTATCTTACCAGTCTTTACTTAAATCGATCAAGCGGTGCTATCACGATTAACATTCTCAAAGCATTCTTGGGTGGTACTCAAACGGTTTGTAAGAGGACCCATCATTCTAGCCTAAAACGACAACATAAAGCTTTCTCATTCTTTCATACATACATACTTCTGTTTCTTTTGAAACCTTAACATATATGGACATTTAATGTCCCTTTCATGAAAACTTTGCTTATGCCGGAAAGATTCAAGGAATCTAACTCGACCATACATACATACATACATTGATTCGTTAAGGGCTCGGGTTGTCCCAAACACGAAATACATTCATTGAGTCGTTATGGGTTCGGGTAGTCCCAAACACGACAAAAAGCATTCACATAGCATCGTAAACATAAGGCGCACATTTTCTTGAAAAACTTTCATAACGTCTGAAATACATATATGTATATTTTTGAAACTATTATTGTACCTTTGTTGCGGCAGTGTGACTGCGAGCTGAGGGTTACTGACATTCTTAGAAGTCTAGAGATACTATTCTAGACTCGACATCAAAAACTTATGGTTATCAGAGACATGAAAGGAAACTTATGCTCTATCTCATCTATCTCCTTACTTAACTCTATATAAACTCTCCACTCATCTCAAATCCTTAAGTTCAAGGATAAGTTTCAAGAAAATCATGGTTCTAAGTCTCGATTTGTCTCTCATATAAGGCTCTTCTAATCTCATTCAAACACATAGACAACACAATCACCTAAGGCCCATAAGAAAACACAATCAAACATTATCAAAACATGCTCTGTGTTTACACTGACTCAACTTCCAAATCTAACCTGTTCTGACTCCGACACCTTTTGGACTCGAGACTCATACCAAACGAAAGGTCTTCGAGTCTAGTTTCATAAAAAAAAAGTAGAGTCAAAAACTCCAAGTATTGTAGGAAATATGACTGTTTTACTACAGTCTACCATATTCGGCAGTTTTGAGCAATCGAAAACTTGGATTTTTGAAAATTAGTAAACGTTGTCAAACTGGGCTCAACTTTGGTGGATATCTAGCTAACACAATAAGGTTAATACCATAAAAATGTTGAAATCTAGATCACACAGGAAGCTACTGAAATGAAGGACTCTTTCTCCTGTTCTCTGAAATTCTCGGTAGTAATGTGCAGTTTAGGTTTTGTATTTTATAAAAATAGTAAACGAAGTCCAAATGACTTGAAATTTTACCGGTGTGCTTAAGACTCATGTAGGGATTTCCTATAAAATTTTCAAAGCTATTAGACATCTAAAAACCGTCGATCACAGTAGGTCAGTAGGCCTATGAAATTCACCAAAATCTCATCTCAAACTCTTAAATGCTCAACCCAACATCCCTTCAATGAAAACCAATCAAAGCTCATTTTAAACACATATAGCACTTGAAAACATTCAAGCACATTATAATACTCATCATACTCAATCTTGACTCTCTTCTTACATCATAACCTCAAATCTTAAGTAAAACATTTCAACGAACGCATCATTAAAATTCTCTTCTCATTTTCGTGCTCAAAATTACTCAAATACTCAAACATGATCTCATTTATCATATAAATCATTATACACATATAGATTCCTTTTTATCATGTAAACTAAACTCTAATGAAACTTCATGTATCATCATAAAACTCTTAATAAAACATGACAAACTTTCACATAATGGTCATAAAGCAATTAGACCTCATTTTATCAATCATCGACTTCTCAAAATATGAAAACTCAAAAACTCATACAAACTAAACTAAGTCAAAAATTTCTTAGCCAACAAAAGACTTACTCAAACATAATTATACACTAATATCATGCTCAAATACATATATCTTAAGCCAAAATCACTTAAATAACACATAGGCAAAAAGTCCTGATTTTTATTAAAGTAAACTCTTTGAAATTTAATAAACACACATGATACCTTAATCCATTCATAGATCTATCAATCTTAGCCAATTAATCTCACATATAACCCATCAATTTACAAATTAGAGCATAGATACACATATCCCTAATTTTATTAAACTAACTCATATCAAAATCATCAATTGACATCATATACTCAATGTACTCCATCCTTAGAATAATGTCTACGTTCCACATAGGCATTAAGTGCAAGGTTCTTGTTTTCATCTTTAGTGGTCCTAACTCAAATTCTAATTTAGAAATCATGTGAGAAACTGTAGTAGCTCTTCCTACAGGAGTGATTACTCTCAACTTGGGACTAGCTCGTTTTGGTTCGAGTTTGAAGGTAACATGCTTCAAACACTTAAAGAATGCAAGGCTCCTGTATTAAACAGGATTCTAACTGGTGCATCCAATATCTTGCCCATACTACCTTAAAGTCCTGCCTTAAACCAGCACTTAAAACTCAAACATCTCTTCATCAGTATCCATCTTCTGATGAGCGAACGTGATAGCTCACAGAGTTCTTAATTATATTCTACAATCGATTTCTTTCCTTGAATCAAACTTCGATAATAAGTCTCTCGCTGCTTACTGTACTCCTCGGTACATATTTCTCAAGAGTAGCCTTGAATTGTTCTCAGGTGTAGTTTACTAGTTGCTCGGGTGTTAAAGTCCTCTGACGTGCCTCTCACTAGTCTTATACATCAAGAGAATCTACTAGGATAACTCAAAAGTTGTAAGAGTTCAACCCTAGAATGACATCAAAACAAATTGTTTCAAGAGACTCAAATGAATGACCAGAGGGTATAATGAAGTAACTACCAGGTCGAACAAAAATGACCTAGAGTAAGAACCCATCTGGCTTTTCAACCGAAAGTTGAAACACATGGGTTTATAAACCCAAAACACGTCTACTGAGATTTGGATCATGCGGACTGGCCAGGTCCAACATAATCACTCCCCAGTCACACGGGATATACTATCCCGAACTTGGAAATTCTGTGTCTTCTAAACCCTCATACTACTATACATAACAAAACTTAAGTTGATACCAGCAGGCTAAAAGCTTAAATTCAGGGTCCTATGTTCTAGACTCTTGTTTCGAAAATTCAATATTTTTCGACTCTCCTCTCATGTTGCGGTGGTGGTGGCGGAGTATTATCCCGCCTATCCTTCACATCACACTCTTGATGATATCTTTGAGGCATTTTTGAAATCACAAAAGGAAAACTCAACTCGACCAACGCTCTAAGCATCCTCGAAACTCAAGTGCAATTTACTAACTCAACTTTAAGGAAACCCTCACGGTCACCTTAACATTCATCTGTAAGGCAATAAGCACTCACGAAATGCTAACAAAAAGACCACTCTGGTCAACCTAATATATCCATCAGTAGAATGCCTCTTTTTAGAGGACTTACATAAAGGGGTTATATAAACCCTACAAAAACCATAGTATCTATCGTAATGTCCCTTCTAAACCGACACCATTAATGGTGCTATGTCTCGGTTTGGACTTCCTACGGTAATTGTTACCGGTTAACTCATCTAGTTGCTACTTTAGCACACTAGGAACATCCATCTATTTAACATCAGTAGGGTACTATATTCGCATGCTTATCTATCAACATGTCAAAAGCTCAAGTATCAATATCTCCTAAGTAAGTTATATACATCGCAATATAATTGAAACTAATCAAAAACAAGGGTGTACTGCTCATACTCTCAAGATCATCCTTAGCTCTAGCCTACATCGGCTTCTCTTCTCATTCTCATCAACTCTAGCCCTCCTCGGCTACTTCTCATCCTTTCAACCCTAGCCTTCCTTGGCTCTTTCTCATCCTTTCATAGTCTATGAACATGTGTTTGAAAATCTGTTAGGGTATCTCTGTACCACATACTGTACGCCTCGTCCTCGTATCCGATCTTCCCTGAGTTCGATCTCACAACAGTCCACTTTCGTACAGTGCCAACAGTCCTGACCAACCTATAAGGAGAACTTAAAGGTGACTCTAGGAACTAACTCTACTTGGCTCCAGCAACAGAAATAAACAAAACATAACTTAGCAAAACTCCTACTAAGTAGTACTGTTATCTTAAAACTCAAGCTCAAAACATCTAAATTCTCATCTCGTCCCATCTTTACTCAGTAGGGAATCTCTCTAAACAATGATATTAGATCCCTTAATCTAAATCATCGTGACTCAGTAAGACAACTCAACAATTTTCTCTCAAAGCCATCTCCAAAGACTATGGCTCATGATACCTTCTCAAGTACCATTAAGGTTGCGTGAGCAAAACTCGCGTCACAAAACAACTCAACATATCGTACAATATCTCATTGCAGCATGCTAATAACTCATCATTAATCATGCTATTATACTCAAGCTCATAACTCAAACTCATAACTCAAACCAACAAGTACTTAAAGCAATTGCTAATTCTCTCAAGCTTTAGCTCTAAGTTCTCATTTCATCCTTCTACTTAGTAAAAAAAATCTCTCTTAACAATGACATTAGATTCCTTCATCTAAATCATCGTGACTTATCACAACTGCTCAAACAATTCTCATCACAAAACATCTCAAATACATCACATCATAACTCATAATTATGCATCCTCAATCATATAACATCATATGATATAAACGCTCTCATGATTCATCATGTAACGTCAACATATGCTCTTACAACATAATAACTCATTATTAATCATGTTGTCATCCTCAAACTCAAACTATGCACCTTCAAAGTGTAACATCATAACTCATCATATAACCTCAACATCATGCTCTTCAAAATTTAATGTCAAATAAACTTTGAAATTTTACATACCTCGTTGAGTCTGGTGTGATGGTGCGCTGAGCTCACGGTTGTTAATAACTATTAGTCTAGTGACTCATTCTATACTAAACTCAAGACTTATAATTCAGAGCTTAACCTGGCTCTGATACCACTTTGTCACAGCCCGCCCTAACTAAGGATAGTTAAGCCGAGTGATCTACGACTAGGGATGGGGTTAAAGAAGATGGGGAAGAAAAGGGGCGTCATTTATAGCCGTAAAACTTACTCATCTTAATAAAACTCGTCATTTTTATTAATGAATACTCAATTGAAAATAGTCTATGAAAGACAGCATAAAACTTAATTAATATCATTAATCAAGTTATACATCATATGAAACCATTCTCTTAAGACTCAAAGTATGACATAACATACTATAACATCAACAACATCTTGCAGCGGAAAGTAGCTAGACATATGTATGAAGACATATTCTAGACAGGTTAACTATTTATTAACAACCCTGGAGACTCCGCTCATTGCAGCACCATCATCACATCAGCTCAACCTGCACATTTAGAAAACATATGCAGGGCTGAGTACAAAAGTACTCAGTGGGCACGTATGCCTAGGTATAAAAATACATGCTTCAAAACTGTAAATTGTCATGCCATCATAAACAGTACAGCAAGGGAGTTTTTTTTCGCTAAAAAGGCCCAAGCTTACTAAGTTCATTTGTGATTCTTAAAGTTCGTCTGCAGACTAAGTTCTCTTGTAATCTATCATATCTGGAACTGTGTGCCGGAGAGGTGGCCACCTCTCACGGTCACTTGACCGGCCAACCCGCTAGATGACTCACGGTCACTGGTGTACACTAGCCCTGGCAGGATAGCTATCAACTGCTCAAGACCCGAATTCGATTGCATCATTGGCAAAGCCAAAGCAGATAGATATCATACTAAAATTTAAACATTTTATGGCAAGACAATACTTGAAATAACTTTAACTCAAAGATTTTTGTCATGAAATAACTTGCTTGAACGTAACATTTAAACTCATTTGATATATATATGAAACTGAAATTAACAGTTAGATCATCTCATGCATTCATTCGTATAAGAGGCCTACGACACGCAGGGGATCTCTGTATACGTATAGTAAAAGTAATGCCTACCTGATTGCAGTGTTTTGCTACTTAAGACAATGATTCTCTTTCCTTAGCGCGATAGGTTACTCAGGCGCTTTTGTTTATTTGAACCTTTAATAACACGAAAACATGTGTTCGAGTGAATAATAGAAAAGATAACAACAAATGCAGTGAATCACTATTCACTCATTTCTCTAACTACCCATATTTCCTTAAACGACTATATCTAACTCATATACAATCGTTCTTCCTTTATCAAAATACTTCATGTACCTTTGAGGATGTAGGAAATTCCATTTTATATTATTCTTTTATTTATCTATTATAAATAAAGAATAATTCTATAAACATAAAACGTTTTCCTTTTCCCCATTTAATAATGTCAATCACCAATATATATATATATATATATATATATATACACACATCAATAGCTCATTTATAAACTAAAAGTGATATTTTATCAACAATAAAACTTTAAAATTCTTAATAGGAATTATTTTGAATCATTTCCATCTCAACAAAACTGTATAGATTCAACTTCAACTAATAAACTGCTTTTACTCCGAACTCGTATGGAGTCGAATTTTATATCAATAGAAACCTCTTTGAGTCTAGTTTAATTGAAAAAAAAGTATGTTGAAAAACTCCAAGTAGTTTAAGAGATATAGCGATTTTCCCATCGCCTACCAGATTCGGCAGTTTCTGCCAACTGAAAGTCCAGATCTTTGAAAAATAGCAAACGTTTCCGGAATGACCTCAAATTTTATATGCAGATAGATAACGCATATAAATTTATACCATAAAAATTTGAGAGCTAAATATCAACATATGGTTACTGAAATAGTTAACTTAATCATCTGCCTCACGACAGTTTCAATAGATACGGGCAGTAGACTTCTCAAATTTTAAAAGGGTAGTAAACGAAGTTCAAATAACATGAAACTTTGTACAAATATTCACCACACTCCCATCTATACCCCAGAAATTTCCCATAATATAATAGAAACGGGAATGCATCGAAATAAGGGCGTCAACTTACCCTTGTCCAAGTGAGCACTAATGGAAGTTGTTCGCCGGGGGTTTTTCTGGTCGTCGTTCCGCTATGGTGTTTAGCCGCGAAGGTCTACGACTTAGTCTTCCTCGTGCGAGGTAGATCAGGCTACACAACGGTGGTTTCTCGATCCTTTTTCGTCGTAAGGATAGTGAGAAACGAAGGCCGTAAGTTGGCCGGTGGCTAAGTCGGGAATTCGACGTTGGCCTCCGAAGGATATTGTGGCCTTTGGTCGGGAAAATATAGAGAAGGTTTCGGCCTTTCGATTGTTGGGTTTGGTAGCCTGAAGATGGAGGAACGAGTACACGTTCTCGGTTCAGAGCCTAGTGGCCGGTCGGCGAATAAACGGCCCGGCGAAGGGAGCTCACTTGAGCTCTTGCAAGTAAGAAATTTAAAATTTTCTCTTGTTTTACCTCACACCTCTCGCACTTCTGCACTTCTTCCTTCTGCAGAACTCACCTCAATTTATAGAGAGGTTGAGGTGGTTGGTGGCAGCAAATGTTGAAGAAATATTGCTGCCATTTTTGAACACTTTGGTCTCGGCGTGATCATCTTCTCCTGCCATCTTTGAAAACTTTGCTCTCGGCGTGATCATCTTCTCCTGAAATTGGGGCTTTTTGGGTGTGATGGATTGCATGGAAGATATTGCAGCTTTGAAAATTGTGGTTATTGGCATGATTTTCTCTTGCTGAAATCTTGACTATTTGGATGGAATTAACTGCGGAAAAATGCAGTTTTTGAAGATGAATAGTTGTGATAATGATACTAAACTAAGTCGTGGAGTCGAAGTTCATTTCGCAGTTATCTATCTTAGACAGTTAGACTTAGATAAGAATTCAACTTTTGTTGTCTCGTGATTTGTACAAATCTGCAAAGCATTTCTTATTTTATTTGCATATGTTCATGTTATGTTTTTTTTGTAAGATCTTATTTAAGCTATATTTAAAAGTTTCTCTCTTTTTTCTCAATTCAAAAAAAAAAAATGATATATGTTGGAGGGGTTGGTGTAATAGTGTAGTGATTCGACTATTTATCGTGATCTAATTTCTCATAGTTCGTACTTGTTTCTGTAATAATTCTCCAATTCTCGATGATTAAATACTCGTCGTATTTATATAAATTAAATCCTCAATCTTGAGATTTAATACGTGAAAGTCGGAATTAATTCGCGACTTAATACCTTAACACATATAACGCGAAATAATGAAATTATTATGCATATGATCTCAAATTATAATTCCAGCAATTTGATTTAAATAACACGATTTATGAAATCGGTTATAAATGTAAAATTTCTAATGCTAGTGATTCAATCAACTGGTAATGCAAAGTTTCAAATGTGTAGCTAAACCAAAAATTTAATTATTGGTTTGATTCATGACTGAATATTAAATCGCAGCTCTGTATTTCTTATACAGACTTTTGCTGAAATAATATTATCTGAACAAAATAATCACAATAAATAATTAAAAGAATTTTATAACTAATGCACATATTTAATCTAATATGTATTTAAAAGAGCGGGGCATTACAAAACGGGTCCGGTCATTGATTTACATGTTTGCATAATAAGGCACAAATTCTATAAACTGATTACTTTAAAACAAAATCTTATTTTATGTCTATCAAAATAATTAATTTTTTTTTTATTTTTGATAAAATAAATCCATACATTTTATTTATATAGGGAAGAAAAATATATTTTTCATTTCTGCAAACTTTATTTGTTTCTGTTCGTCCATTACTACAACTACAACAACAACAACAACAACAACAACAACAACAACAACAACAACAACAACAACAACAACAACAACAACAACAATAATAATAATAATAATAATAATAATAATAATAATAATAATAATAATAATAATAATAGATAAATTATGAAATTAGTAATGCATAAATGAAGAATTTAGATAAAGAACAATAGAGGATATGATGTTAAAATATATTAGAAATCTTTAATCATGTATCAAATTTATAATAATCTCAATCGAGTGAAGAATTCATATAAATTACCTCATTTCACATTGAGTATTTTTATAAGATTTCACCAAAATAAAACTTATACAAGAATAAGCTCTTGCTCTCCAAATTAAAAATTTACATTTAATTGGCGGAATGATTGAGACTAATACAATTTCAATTGTTTTATCAATTTAATTTGACAAAATTTATTTAATTAAATACATGGTCTAATTAATTTAATTTGAAAAAATAAAGTTTGATTAAGTAAATTATTTCTTCAATTTAATTTGATTATAAAATAATATATTTTGTATAAAATTTGGATTCAACATAGATTTTTTATGAAAATTTATCAATTAAATTACTAAATAAATTAATACAATTTGAATCTCGTGTCAACTTTCTTAAGCTACACATGAGATGATTTTCAAAACTTAGTTATGGTCTTTCAAACTTCAAACAAGATAATGTTCACGAATCAATTTTATTCTTTCAATTTTCAGATGGAATGATGCTCGAAACTCAAGATTTGAAGATAATTAATGTTCACGAGTCCATTTTATTCTTTCAAATTTCAAACGAAATGATGCTCGAAACTCAATTATGATATTTCAAACTCCACATGAAATAATGCACAAAAAATTGTTAAGATTTTTCAAGTTGCATACAAGATGATGTTTAGAAATTAGTTATGATCTTACAAGCTAAAGATGATAATGATCTTTAAAGCTACACACAAGATAATTCTTGTAACTTAATTGTGGTTATTCAAAGTTCAAATGAGATGATACTCACAAGTTAAATTTATTTTTTTTTAACTCCAAACAAGATGATTCTTGGAACCCAATTATAATATTTAGAACTAATAATGCATAAAAGTTTGTCAATATTTTTTCAAGTTCCATACAAAATGATGTTTACAAGTTAGTTATGATGTTAGAAGCTCCAAATCATACAATCTCACAAGTCAACTTTGATTTTTAAAGCTCCAGATAGTGATGTTAAAAAAACTTGACGCATAAAAGTTCATTTTTTGTATTTTAAGGTCTAGACGAGATGATACTCAAAAGTCTGATGTTCAAACGTTAGTTGTCGTCTTCCGAAATTTAGATTATGATATGATCCTACAAGGTTCAGACGAGATGATGCTCAGATGAAATAAAATTTTCAATATCGATACATTTTTCAAAATATTACTCCCTCCGTCCCGGCCAAGACGCTACATTTGCTTTTCGGCACGGGATTTAAGGAGTTGTAGATTAATGTTTTAAGTGTGTAATAATAAAGTGATAAAGTAAGAGAGAGAAAGTAATAAAGTGATAAAGTAAGAAAGAGAATGTAATAAAGTGATAAAGTAGGAGAGAGAAGTTAATAAAAAAATACTTAATTAGTGTTAATTAAGTGTTTAAAATTTCTTATTTTTGCCAAATATAGAAATGTAGCATCTTCGTTGGGACGGCCCGAAAATGAATATGTAGCGTCTTGGGCGGGACGGAGGGAATATTAAATAAAAATCTACATAAAAAGAATATTTATTATTCTAACAAAAGGTTAACATTTAATTGAGGAATATGATTCAAATTAATATAATTTCAACTATATTATCTTAAATTAAATAAATTTAAAAATAATTTATATAATAAGTTAACATAATTTTTCGTCGAATTTCGACGGGTTGCGCACTAGTCTATTCTAAGAGGACATGCAATCTCCTGTTTTTGCTGTTATGTGTATTTCAAAATTTTCATAATTGATGAGTTGCAACGTACACGTCACTAGCATTTGCACCCAGTTTAATGCACGAGAAACGTTTTTATATTTTTTATATTTATATAAAATTGATACAAGTTCAATTAACATATGAATATATATATATATACAAAAATAATTTTAACTGAATATATTTGAGTATAAAAAAATAAAGAAGAATTCACAATAATATTATGGAAAGGCAAAAAAAAAGTTAAAATTGAAAATAAAATAAATGAATTAAAAAATAGATTTATTCTAAAAAAATTGAGAGATGAGAAAGAATTTCTTAAAATTTTAACCATTAAATAAATATAACTTTTATATTTTAAATCAAATATTTACTTGAAATATATCAAATTACAGCTCGTATGGTGATCTTTAATTTGATATGCATATTAAATATTTTATAATTAGTCGAATTTTACAATTTTAGAAAGAAATGAAACAAAAAGATTAAGAAGATTAAGAAAAATGAAATAATATATATATATATATATATATATATATAATTTATTAATAATTTTTTTAATTTTATTAGAACTACAAAATTGTCAGTCAATTTAAAATTGATTCCAAATTGAAAGTTTTTTTTTTTTTTTAATATTATGTTATAGATTATAGATCATAGATGTGTATGTTTTAACAGAATAATGACAGTTGGAATTAACAGAAAATAGATCACATTTGAAATCATCTATCTCATTTTTTTGGTATCGCAATTTTATATCTTACAATCATTATTTTTCCTTCAATTTCAGTCTCTAGTGCTTAAGTCCAATTAGGTTTTACAATTACTTCTTTTTCCTTTAATATGCTGTTTTTAGTTAATAATAGATTATTTCATAATTAAGGTACATATATAGATTTTTTTTAACTGGAATTTTAAGTAGTGAATGTTAATTAGGATTTTCTATATGGAGTACTATATACTCCCTCCGTCCCACGAAGCATGACACCGTTTTCTTTTTGGTCTGTCCCACGAAGCATGACACGTTTCTAAAAATAGTAAAAAATTTACCCTTTATTCACATTTTCACTTTTCCACCTACCACACTTAACACACAAAATAACAATTTTTTAATTCTCCTGCCGAAAAGAAGTGTGTCATGCTTCATGGGACGGATGGAGTAATTTTTATTTGTATAATAAATATCAATAAAATACTAAACTCCAATAATAAAGGGGTACAATACTCTGAGGATCCAAACAAAGATAGAATAGGCTTTTGGAAATTGGAATAAAGGTCCTCATCTGGATTGAAAGGACAACAAGTAAAAAAAAATGAAAAAAGCAGTTCAAAAAGTACAAACAACAAAAAGTGAAAAAAAAAATTATTAATTGTTAATTTGAAGGTTGTAGAAGTTACTTATTTTATTAAAACTTAAGTAGTCGCTAATGTATTGAAATTAAAAGAAAAAATGAGGGCAAATGTTATTGAGTTGGTGATGTGAATGTAGATGGGAAAGAGAAGTGGGGAAAGCAGGAGATCCAAGGCATTGACGAGGAGAAGCAGCTAATTAAATTCAACACACTCGAGGGAGACGTAATGCAGCTCTACAAAGCTTTGTTGTGACCATCCACGTGGAAAATAACGACAGCGTGGATTTGGTGACGTGGACAATAGAGTATGAGATGCTGAATGAGGATGTTGAACATCCCATTTCAATCCTCTCTTTCTTCATACACCTCACCAAAGACATCGAGGATCATCACCTTCCCAAACCTTGAATTCCATCCATCATATTATTATTAATCACTTATTATTGTTATTATTATTGTTGTTGTGTGCATGAAAAAGATGGATTGGATCAAATTATTGTTGTGTGTGTGATAAATAATTAAAAGCCTTTCATGTGTAAAATCTCAATAACATTACTTTTCATTAGTTTTTCAATTTTCCACGGTTTACACATTTATTTTAACGTTACAATATATTGGAATTATAGCTTACAAATATTTAAAAGGGTTTCTACTTTGTGGAGAAAACATTTTCATGTTTTTTTTTTTTTTGCATTAATTACCTAAAAAATTACTATATGTCGATATATCTATCAAACTTCTTATAATTATTCATGCATCAACTCGAAAACAAGGCAACATGATTATGTGCTTTATTCCGTGATCTATTTTCAACTGAACAAACTTTGTAACCACAATATCAATTGATTTGAGTAATCTCATTATTATTAGTCTATGATCATGCATTTTAAAACGGTGATGCAGCAGATGAAGTCCAATCTGAGCCATCTCTAGCAAGATTGGATAAACACACACACACACACACAACACTATACATAAGAGAGAAAAAAGCCCAGATTCGATAGTGACTTGTAGGCTCAAGCCCGAATTCCGACTAACCAATATTTGTGTAAACTCGACCTTATTTCATGCTATTTTAAATTATGGAGTATTGAATATATAGACTAGGCTGTAGATTGTAGACGAAGAACTCATGTTTATTGAATATGAAAATCGGATTTACAAGATGTAGAAGCTGCTCTATTTATACAATGAAATAGAAGCTTCAAGAAGATGGTTACAACTAACTTGCTAACTACCGTCTACTGTAACTAAATAACCTCTGCTGTAACTAACTAATAGAAACTAGGCAACAAAATAAAACTTTGATGCATCAATCCAATTATACTTCAATACTCCCCTATATATGAAACCAGACCTTCATCATGTGCGAAGCTCAACAAGATTTAACATTTCACATAACATACAAAATCTTGTATCAGCTAACGGTTTGGTGAATATGTCAGCTAATTGGTCCGTTGAGGGCACATACCCTACTTCCACAGTGCCATCCTTGACTTTGTCTCGAACGTAGTGAACATCTACTTCGATATGCTTGGTGCGGGCATGAAAAACTGGATTCCTGGCCAAAGCGATGGCACTCACATTATCACACCAAAGCTTGTGAGGAGCTGTGATAGAGAGGCCAAGTTCTCGACTTAAAGCTTGCAGCCAGACAATTTCTGTAGTGGCATTGGCCATGCTCCGATATTCGGACTATGCACTACTTTTTGACACAACCTCTTGCTTTTTGGCAGACCATGTAATAAGAATAGGCCCTAAGAAGACACAATGCCCTCCGGTGGATCGTCTATCATCTGGGCAGCTGGCCTAATCTGCATATAAAAATCCAACAATGTGAGATGAAGAGGAAGAATGAAATGCTAACCTGAGAGAAGCAGTGCCCTTCAAATAACGAAGTAAGCGTTTACACGCATTCCAGTGAACAGTGGTTGGATTTGTCAAAAACTGACTGAGTTTATTGACAGAAAATGCAATGTCTGGCCTTGTGATATTGCAGTGCTCCAATAGTACTGCGGTATAGAATAAGATCATTTATCTATACTACTATACATAACAGTTTTTTTATCGTACCATTATGTATAATAATTGTACTTTTTATAACGATTATCATCTAAGCTTATTTATCATAACGGTACATAACGGTTTTATCATATAGGGGTATTCTAAGACTCTTGATTATTTTTATCATTTAAGTTTATTTTACTTGATTCTTATTCCATCAAAATAATGAGATTAAGTAAATTCTAATATTAAGAATAAAAATATTCAATCACCTGATCGTCGAGAGACAAAAAGGTAATGCATGCAATATTAAGTGCATAATTAACCATAAACATTAATCATTCAAGTAAAAGAAACGATTGCGTTTTAATATTGAAAATATTTGGGGTCACACGAGCCCTCCTCACGTAGTAGTAAATTAGATTTACATGTGAAACGGAGAAGACAAAATAGGAATGCAGGTGGCAGAAATATTCCATCAGAGCTGTCGGGCGTTAACTATGGTTAGATTCTTTCACCGCAGTCAATCACGGATCCGTTGGTGCCCTCAAATGACACAAATGCCCCCGCTTTCTTCAATTCCTATTTTCTTGTATGAGATAGACACAGAAATACAGTGGAAAAGGAGTTGGCAAAAAAAACTAATCTCCATTCTCTGATTCTCTCTCTCAATATTTTGCGTATGGTTGCTCGAATACCCTTCTTCGTGTCTATGGAGGAGACATTCAAAGGAGCGAACAAATAGTTTGTGTGTCAAGAAGAGGCCGCAGCCATGGCTGAACTCAGCGGCGGTTCTCTTTGCCTAGACGTTGAGACGATTTATCTCGGCGGAAAGGTTGTATTTTATCTATTTCTTCCTATTATTGTTTGAACTGGTATTTATTATTTCCAATTTCCACTCATTTTCTGCTATTACGCGTGTGTGTGTGAATATTAGTGGTCTGGAGAGAGATACAGCTTGTATTTTGGTCAGAATTTGATGTTTTCTTACTGGTTTTAGTAATCACCTTCTTGTTTCTGTATCTAATCTGCTTGTCGACGCTAGCATTATTCGGGTAGTAATTTTCTTGACATTCTTTGTTTTAAAAAAAATACAAGTCCATTTTCTTTTTCTATCAAATAGGTTTTTCAGTACTAATTTAGATTTCTGGGCAATGAATCTCGTCGTTTGTTCATTGCATATATTTCTTAGAAAATTGTGAGACAAAACTGAGTAGCATTGCTGAATGCGGATGCCGTTAAACACTTCAAAGAATGACGAATTTGTTTTTTTTATATCAATAAAAGTTTGACACGTATTAATATTCTTCCGTGACTGCTGCTTGAACACTAGGTTTGTTAGATGTTATCCATAGATATTCTATTATATTGGTTCTAAAGATCTTTCTTGTTTGTTTTTGCTGTTTCAATGCCATTGGTAAAAACTGAACATCCAAGGCATCTTGTGAAAGATGTCATTTTCGTTGTTGAAATTATGGCTGAATACAGGCTGTTGCTATTCTGTCTGTTTCTTTTGCTAGTAGTTAGAAGTTGTCAACATTAATACTTTTCATAATTATCAGCATTGTAAGACTTTCATTAAGTGCCATGCTCTTTTCGATTTTGAAATAATTTTTTTGAAAATTTGAAATAGTTACTGCTAAATTTATCTGTTTCAATCTTTTTGTTTTGATCAATTGTGCAATCCGGATACACAAGTGGATGAATTCACATGTCATCGCTTTTCATAAGGATAGCAAACAATGGTATTTGCCTTTACCAGAAGGATGATCATTTAAGCAATCTTTTCGACTTGTTAGCAACATTGTTTCTGTATGGAGAACATAATAATGATATCAAACATTTAGTTTACAGTTTTCAAAGTATTTGATAAATTTTGATTTTGGCAATTTCTTATTATCCATTATTCATATTCTTTGATCAGGAACATATTGTACGGACTGGGAGTGGCTCTGTTTCCGTTATAGTGTACGGAGATCCCGACAAGCCAGCTTTAGTCACTTATCCTGATTTAGCTTTAAATCGTGAGTCCTGAATCAACTTGGGTAGTCACTTTTTGTTCATTTAGATGCGTGCTTCACTGCTTTGCCAAATTTTACTAGCCCATTATCTGTCTTCTCTGTCTTGCAGACATGTCTTGTTTCCAAGGGTTGTTCTTTTGTCCAGAAGCTGCAACTTTGCTGCTTCACAATTTCTGTGTATACCATATTAGTCCTCCAGGACATGAGGTCCGTAAATTAGTAAACTTACCCTTTGCCTTGTACATTCTCCAACTATTATTACATGTTTATACTTATACTGAATAATATAGCTCACTTAATATTTAACTTGGACTCTGGTAAGAGTTCTTGCAGTTGGGAGCTGCGGCAATTTGTGCAGATAACCCTGTGCCTTCTCTCAGTGACTTAGCCGATCAAATTCTTGAAGTGCTCAACTATTTTAAGTATGTCTACTGTATTTTCCTATGTTGACTTCGCAGTCTGTTTTAAGTTATGATTAGACTTCTACACTTGGGCTGCTACTAATTAGAAGTGTCATTAGTCATATGTCCCTGAATAGCATGACTTCTAATTTTGTTCAGGCTTGGTGCGGTTATGTGCATGGGTGTAATGGCTGGTGCCTATATTCTCACCTTATTCGCTGTATGTTGTTCTTGGATCTGTTTCACAGTCATCCTCCTTTTGCCCCTTTTTTATAATATAATCTACAAATATATGTTACAGATGAAATTTAGGGAGCGGGTTCTTGGTTTGATACTTGTTTCTCCTTTGTGTAAAGCCCCATCTTGGACAGAATGGCTATGCAATAAGGTATCATTCTCAGATTCTCAATCAGTATTGAATGCAGAGTAATATCTACTGATAAAAAAAGGTGATACCGTGATATGAAATTTGCAGGTGATGTCCAACTTGCTGTATTACTATGGCATATGTAGTCTGCTTAAGGATTGTTTACTTTATCGGTACTTTAGCAAGGTATTTAATATCTCTTTGATTAGTGAAATCCTTGATCCTGCCCCATTTTGTAGATGTCATCTTTGTTGATATTGATTGAGAAATTGCTTGGAAAATCTTACGCGGAAAGTTTTTTTGTGTTTCAGGAAGTTCGTGGCAGCGCTGAAGTTCCAGAATCAGACATAGTTCAAGCATGCAGAAAAGTTAGTGCTTTAATACATGCAGTTACCACTATCTAGGCCAAATCACTGCTATTTGTTTTCATACTAGTATAGTTTTCTATGCTTAAAATGTTATTAATTCGTTAAGTTTTCTAGCTTCTTGATGAGAGGAAGAGCACAAATGTTTTGCGGTTCCTTCAAGCAATAAATAGGTATAAAAGGCTGAGAATATGAGAATATGCAGCCCAAGTTTCTTGATGGCTTCCTCACTTTTGGTAATTCAAGAATCTTACTCATTTTTTTATTTTTTATTTTTTATTTTTCTGCCGATGAACAGAAGACCTGACATTACTGATGGGCTGAGGACACTGAAGTGTCGAACTTTAATATTTGTTGGAGATGATTCTCCTTTCCATTCAGAAGCTCTTCACATGGCTGCTAACTTAGACAGAAGATACAGTGCCTTGGTTGAGGTATGCAATGAACATGTTCAAATATAAGGACCAAATGCAACATTGTCCCCTCTGTAAATAAGTATATGGAAAAATCTGCTATGAACCCTAAAAAGTGGATGATAAAAAGATAGAAGGTTGTTCGTGCTTGTGGATTTGACGTAGTATCACATCTGCCTTATACATCATCTGCTGCTTGTCAAGATCTGAGTTTTATGACCGACTGTGAAATGTTTGCTCTTGTTTCTCATGTTTGTGGAGAATGCACTAACGATGAATATATTGGAAGATGTGATGTATTTCACATTATTGCATCTTATATATCATTATCATCGTCTCTATTGTACAATGACGTGTCTTACATATAAATGCTTGTAAAAGGTTCAAATGATGTCTTAATGGAAGAATATTACTACTTGCTGCACAGGTTCAAGCTTGTGGGTCAGTGGTGACCGAGGAGCAGCCATATGCAATGTTAGTCCCAATGGAATATTTTCTCCTAGGGTATGGTATACACAAACCGAATCATTTCAATGGCAGCCCCAGGAGTCCACTTTGCCATACGTGTATTGCGCCGGAACTCCTCTCTCCGGAAAGCATGGGATTAAAGCTAAAACCAATCAGGACTCGGTCTCATCACAAAGATAGTACCACTTGATTAATTGCCATTTGTAAATTGAAAGGTCCGTATAACACACTCATTCTGTTTTCCCGATTTTTGTCAGGCCATCGTTGTTGGGGCGTTTGAGGAGGGTAGATATTGTTTTAGATGGTAGGAATTCTTGATTGAACATAGGGTTGGGATTGTTTGGATTATTCATTCGATTGTAGTTAGTTATGAACACTCATCACCTGATCTGTTAGATCCATAGATGACTGCGACTACCACGACACGAGCAATAAAGAATGGAGAGTGTGTGACTCTAGTTGCTCAAATTATCTGTCATGTATTTGTTTTTTAGATAGAATAGAGATTTGATCTTATTCCCTTAGGTTCGCAAGCACATGGAGCTGGGCTGGCAGTATGCTTTTTTTGAGTTTTTGTGGGCAACTGTTATTTGATAGCTACTGCATACCTTTTATATGATAGATATTATACTTATAATTGCAAACAAATATTTGTGATGTCAATGGATTCAATTATGCATGGATAGTCAGTTCACTTGTAAATTTTGATCCAAGGTAACTACTACGGCTGCAAGTCTATTTGGCCCAAAATTAACTGTAAACCCATTTTGGTAATTTAACGTTTTCTTGATAATAGGATTTGCTTGTAAATATTAGTTTAAAGAATTTGAGCAGTTAGATAGTTGGATGTACAGGCTGGACTGGTTCTGTTATTCCCTATCCAGAGTTTTTTTTTTTTTTTTTTGTTATTGTTTTTTGTTTTATTTATATGGTTGAAAGTTTGAAACAACCGCCCACAAATTGACATGGGATAAATGCAGAATACAAACCTTGAACGAATTTTTTATTTATTGAAAACTCAATATAATACTATCAAAGTTTAATCCTCAAAAGATTAATAAGGATTTAAAAGCGAATCCTAGCTTGAAAAAAATTGTCTCTAAGGGACACCAAGCGGTGCGATTTTCTGTCTATGAATAGTGAGGTCTAGGGTTTAAACCCAACCGCTTCTCCACCCCGAAGTCAAAAAAAAAAAAAGCTTGAAAAAATATTTAAAATTATAAATAGAAAAATACGAAAATTACTAAAAGGAGGTGATAGAATTTGGGCTTAAAAGTCTACTAATATAAAAAGTTATTTGTACAAAATATAAATTGCTATTATATCTATATTACATATTTAATTTTAGGGGTACTTATGTAAATTGTATATTATATTTATATAATTAGAAGAATATACTGATTCATTAGATATTAAAATACTATAAAATATATTAATTAATTACATTATCTTATCCAAATTTATTTGGTATATATTTGAAATTCTTTTTAAAATTATGAAAAAGATAAATATCCTATATAATCTAGTTACTTAATTAGATAAATAAAAATAACAATAAATCATTATTATGTATATTATAGAGTTTATTAATATTAGTATTATTTTAAAGATATTTTACTATAATTATAGAATTAAATAGATCAAATTATTAATTAAAAAATTAAATATGGCAAGTATTATATCTATATTTTTTGCATGGTTAGTTGAGATTAGATATCCCCCGTTTAAGGGGGGTGTATTAGTTCAGGACTTTAATAGATTTCTGCAGACTTTTAAAATGTGGGTGTATTCGTTCAAGACTTTTAAAAGTCTATGAAAATCTAGAGGTATTCGTTCAAGGCTTTTAAAAGTCTATAAAAATCCAGAGGTATTCGTTTCAGACTTTTAAAAATCCGGACCATATATGTCATCGTGATCCTGTTGATCTCTGCATCCCTGGGATAAACAACCAAAAGAATTATTATTCTGACCCTCCACTTCGATATCTTTGGCCTTCCACTGATTGTCTTTCTTAACTTGTTGTTGCTTTGCCTTCTTATTCTCCTTTTCATTATTCCTGACAATAGTAGCTTTATCGCCATGTTCCTTGGTTTCTCCTTTCTTACATTTAGATATAGTATGGCCCGTAATCTTGCATCGGGAGCAGAAAAGGGGCAGCTGTTCATAACTAAACTCCACGTAAAAAGATCCTTCATCACAGTTGATTAAGAGAGTCTCAGGGAGAGGTAAAGCTAGATCGACTTCTATAAGAATTCTAGCGAAATGGCCAAATTCCCCATAAGCAGAGGCAGCGTCCAGTTTTAACGGAAGACAGATATGCCGTGCGATTCCCGTGATAATCTCCGGATACCAGCATTCTACAGGAAGATAATAGATTCTGACCCACACATGGCAAAGCGATGAAATTTCCCTATAAGGATCAAACATCTTGACCCATTCACGTATCCGAATAGTACCTGTCGTAAGATCCCAAATCATCTATTTTTTCACCTTGATTTTGTCTTCCTCGCATGAGAATTTTAGAGTGAAGTATCCCTTTCCCATGGGAATAAGGCTCCAAGGCTTCTGAATATTCCAAGTATGCTGCAACTCTTGCTTGAGCACCAAGTTTGGCCTCGGCTTATCCCCTTTGCGCAAAAGAAGCCGTCCAATGAGGGCGTGTTGAAATTCAGAAACCTGCTTCTGGTACAGCGACGAAGGGATATTAAAAGCAACCTCATTCCCTTGCTGCTCTGGTTTTAACGTGAAAAAAGTATGCGCTGGAATATCTGGTTTGCGTGCCGGACGTGGACCCATAACAGCAACATATGTTGGTTTAAGAGTCGACGTAGGATTGTCAGTCGTGGAGGAAGTTCCGGCGACATCAGTAGCCTCCACAATCGTATGTATCTTCGAAGGTGTCATGGCTGCTTTAGGGTTTTCAGAAACCCTAGTGTTATCCTTAACAGTGCTGGAAGTTTGCTTTCGTGGCATAGGTGGATCAAAATTGGTGGAGACCTTCGGAAGGGTGGGAGAGGCTGTGCTGGTCGGAGTCATGATAGTTTTGCCGGAGTAAACAATTGTCGTCGTAGCCATGAAGAAGACGGCGGCTAGGGTTTTTTGGAGAGAGTCATTGCTTCTGCAAACTAATATTTATCACTAAAAATTGTAATTTTAAAAAATTATATACCCTAACTTTGAATAAATTATATCATCACTAAACAACTTTCAATTTTACAAATAAAGAAAATTATGACAAAATTTATATGCATGCCCTAATTAATGAGTTAGTTATGACAAAACTTATATGCATGCCCCAGTAACAGAAAAAAATGTGTGTGTGTGTGTGAGAGAGAGAAATGCTGACCTTCCATGGAGAGAAAGAGGAGTCATATGAGATAGATTTGATGTGTTCTCTATTGATCCTTGGAATAGAAGAGGATGAGAGAAGCCTTTTGCATGTGAAGCTCAACATACATCCCTGCCCATACCATTTCCCGCACCCTTTCTTAACTACATACGCTCCCATCATTTTCAAACTACTCATCTCCCTATATACATACATATATATATTTCTTACTTTACCTACAAATAAAGTTCCACATAAAATATGCAAACAATATCACAATATGTTAGAAACAAACAGACTCATCATCAATATGCAGCAAGGTGTAAATCTCGTGTACGTTTACTTCAATAATATTCGGTCAAATTATATACTAGTTAAGTAATATATATTTAATTTCGAGATTTCAAAGAAAAAGTGACTCTAGAAAAGTACCATATATGACTCTTCAAGGCGGCCTGTGCGGTGGGGGCTCTTCACGGTGGAGGCAATTTCGACGGCAGAAAAGATGACGTCGGGCGGGGGGACGGGCCGATTACCGACGACGATTGAGAATCCAATTAAGGGAGTTCAGAAAATGGAATGAAGGGAGTTCTGAAAATCTAAAAATCAAAGGAGCCCGATTAATTAATCTCCTCAACCTATGGCTCACCGATAGAACAGAGTCCGTCGGTAAATTTAAATAAATAAATTCATTTACTGATTTTAAAATGAAATAACGACAGTAACAAGTCTGTTCCATCGGTAAATTAAATTAAAATAATTAATTATTAATTTAAAAAAATTAACAACGGAATATTTTCGTCGGTAGTACCTACGAATGCAATCCGTTGGTGATTTAAATTAAAATAATTGATTAATAATTAAAACAATAGGTTGACGATTTCCGTCTGTCGATAAGCCACCTATCGGCATTCCGTCGGTAAAATAGTCAGCCGATCGAGATTTTACTTTCCATCGTTGTTTCGTCGTTAATGTCGTCGGTGATCTACGACAGACTCTTGTTCGTCGTAAATTTTGTCTGTGTCTGACACCTTTTCTTGTAATGTATACCTTTATCCAGGGTATCAAACATTGCCTTAGTATTTTAAGTGTGTTTGATAATAAAATGAATAAAGTAAAAAAGTCATTTCTTATAAGAAAATTGATCACCGTAATTAGGACGGTTTAAAAAGGAATATTAATCAAGTTAGTGGAGACTATTTATATTGCATCGTACATGGCACGAGTCAACATGCTAGTTGACAATGAACATTAAGCAATTAAAATGAAAAAAATGAAAAAAAAAATAGTGCATACGGGTCTTATATTTATAGCAATTGGGTTGACCATCTTCAGTTTTGAAGCTTGAATGTGTCGGGGTCCGGATCTGGATTGCGACCCGGTTTGAATTGAACAATCATACCTCACAAATTCAAATATCTAGGGGTGAGCATCGGGTCGGACCCGGACCAACCTGGACCAACCCGCTAGAACCGACGACCCGAAAATTTTCAAATCATGGACCGACCCGGACCGAATTATAAGGGAGAACCGACCCAGGACCGAACCGAACCCAAACATCGGGTTCGGTTCGGTCCGGGTCCAACCCGCCAAAATACTATTATCACCTCGGATTTAGCCATTTCTTTTGAATGAATTCAACAGTACATACTATTTTCTAAAGCAAATAATGAACTGCTGCTGTAGTAGTCAGATTATAATGCAGCCATTTGTGTAGTAGCCACAATTTAGTCAATTAAATAAATACATTCAACCAAAATAAGCTTACTTGGATTCCACAAACACTCAAAACAATTTATCCATTATCAAACTTAATCCAAATATGAAACATTCAGAAAACCAAAACTTTTAAACTTCGGGCGTCGAGGCTGCTGTGCCTGCGCCTCGCGTCGCGTGCGCCTGAGAATGCCGAAGGCGGAGGACGTTCCAGCGAGAAAGTTGTTGCTGCCTTGCTGGGCGGCGGTCCAGTCCGGAATCGGGCCGTGCGGCGCTAGATAGAGGGGGTGAGCTGTGCGGCGGGTTTGAACTTTGAAGGGTGAGCGGCGCTAGGAACTAGGGTACCGATTTGAGTTTTGAGATATTAGTTACTCCCTTCGTCCACGAATCATCTTCCTATTTGGTGTTCGGCACGAGTTTTAAGAAAGCTGAAAAAGGTAGTGTAAATGTGGTGTAAAAGACTAAAAGGGTAGTGTTAATGTATTGTGGTTACTTTTACTAATCTTGCACTAACTATTTGGCATTATTTTATTAGGTGAATTAAATGAAAGCATTTAAATGAGAAAACATGAAAACAAAACTGCCGATTCAATAAATAAATAAACTTGAAATTCAGAAAATAAATAAATAAATAAACTGAAATTTCAGAAAATAAATAAATAAATACATAAATAAACTGGAAATAAATAAATTAGAAATAAATTTTTCAAAAAATAAATAAACTTGAAATTCAGAAATTAAATAAATAAATAAATAAATAAATAAACTGAAAATTCAAAAATAAATAAATAAATAAACAAATAAACTGAAAAATAAATGAACTAGAAATAATTTTTTCAGAAAATAAATAAACTGAAAATTCAAAAATAAATAAATAAATAAACTGAAAATTCAGAAAATAAATAAATAAACTCGAAATTCAGAAAATAAATAAATAAATAAACTGAAAATTCAGAAAATAAATAATAAATACATAAATAAACTGGAAAATAAATAAATTAGAAATAAATTTTTCAAAAAATAAATAAACTGAAAATTCGAAAATAAATAAATAAATAAACAGAAAATTGAGAAAATAAATAAATAAACTGGAAATAAATAAATAAATAAGTAAACAAACTGGAAATAAATAAACTGGAAAATAAATAAACAGAAAATTCAAAAATAAATAAATAAATAAACTTGAAATTCAGAAAATAAATAAATAAACAGGAAATAAATAAATAAACTGAAAATAAATAAATAAATTGGAAATAAATAAACTGAAATTTCAAAAATAAATAAATAAACAAATAAATAAAATGGAAATAAATTTTCAGAAAATAAATAAACTGAAAATTCGAAAATAAATAAATAAATAAAATGAAAATTCAGAAAATAAATAAATTAACTGGAAATAATTAATTAAATAAATAAATAAACTGGAAATAAATAAACTGAAAATTCAAAAATAAAAAAATAAATAAATAAATAAATAAACTTGAAATTAGGAAAATAAATAAATAAATTGGAAATAAATAAATAATTAAACAAACTGGAAATAAATAAACTGAAAATACAAAAATAAATAAATAAATAAACTTGAAATTCAGAAAATAAATAAATAAACTGAAAATTCAGAAAATAAATAAATAAATAAATAAACTGGAAAATAATTAAACTGAAAATTCGAAAATAAATAAATAAACTGGAAATAAATAAATAAATAAATTGAAAATTCAAAAATAAATAAATAAATAGACTTTAAAATTCAAAAATAAATAAATAAATTGGAAATAAAATTTTCAGAAAAGAAATAAATTGAAAATTCAGAAAATAAATAAATAAACTGAAAAATTCGAAAGATCCTACTCCATTTAATTAACTTCAAAATTGGATTAATTAGACAAGTAATGGTAAAGTGTGGTGGGTCCAATTGGTAAAGTGTAGTAATTTAAAAAGTAATGGAGGGTATATATATGTCCAAAAAGCAGAGTACGAAGTTAATTGGTGGACAAAATTTTAGAGGCAAACAGGAAGTTGATTCGTGGACGGAGGGAATATTAGATATTAGGGTTTGATATTAATTTTATTAGATAAAATTTTATTTATTTATTATAAAAATATAAATTAAATAATTATATTATAGGTCCGGGTTCATTGGGTTCGAGCGGGTTAAGACCCGGACCGACCCGAAAATTATTCGGTCCTAGAAATCATACCCGGACCGGACCGTATGTGTCTATTGGGTCAGTCCGGTCCGGACCGAACCCGTTGGTCCGGATCGGTTTAGCGGGTTAGGTTTGGGTTTGCTCACCCCTACTGTTAGCCCCTTGATGGTTGGCGCCGAGACGTGTCGAGTCAGAGACACGCCTCTGCATAATGGTGTCGAGTTGTCCCGCCCTAGGTAACTTGGCTGGTTCGGTGGTGGGCATCGGATGTGTTGTGCGTCGGGCACGCACACTGCCGAGTGGGCGCGCCGGGTGATGCCGGGCGCCGCACGTCAGGTGTGCGGGGCGCCGAGCGCAAGTGTCGGGCGAGCGCGAGGCGTGTTGGGCGAGTGAGGCGTGTCGGGCGAGCACGGGCGATGGGTAATGCCAGCCCGAGTACTCGATGGGGCAAGTACGCGCGCGCGCCAAGTGATGGGCGCGCGAACTCCCGCCACGACACGTAGCTGGCGCCAATCCACCCGGCAGACACGCGGCTGACAGTTGGCGATGCGCGCCAACAAAGCAAACATGCGGATCATGGTCCCTACGGTTATGAGGCGGTTTGTGGGCTGAAGGCTGGAGTTAGCGGGTAGTTTTGGCTGGGGAAAACTACCCACGACGTGGATGCTCTCGATTGGCTGACCCGACGGTTATCCTAGTGATGGGGGATTGTCCATCACATAGATAGGCAATTTTGGGACGAATCTGACATAGAGATTCGTGTGTGTAGCCTTGATTCCTTTGTACGAAGTTGTGAGTAATACGAAGGTTGGGAGTGAGTTATCCTGTATGATTGTGTGTGCTTTATGTTTATGTCCGCTGTGCGTTCTGTGATCTTGTTGGCTTGCACGAGTACACGAATACTCACCTAAAAACTATACACGAGTGTAGGTGATGGAGAGTGGCTGGTCGTTTGTGCGTGAACGGCGCCGCACAAGACGAAAAATTCAGGCTCGAAAGAAAACCTTGTGACTAGGGCTGTAAATGAACAGAGCTACTCGCGAGCTATTCGAGATTCGGCTCGAAAAAAGCTCGTTCGGAGCTCGATTCGATAATAAACGAGCCGAGCTCGAGCCTGATTTCGAGCTCGAAATTTTTATCGAGCCGAGCTCGAGCCTGACAGTGCTCGGCTCGTTGAGCTCGCGAACATGTTCGAATTCGATTGTTCGCGAACATGTTCGCGAGCCTGTTCACGAACCTTCAGTCGAGCCTTCAATCGAGTTAGTACACGAGCCTTAAACGAGTCGAACACGAACTCGAATAACATATTAATTAAGAAGATTTTCTTAAATTTATAACAAATTCGAGCTTGAACATCATATATACGAACATCTAACGAGCCGAGCTCGAGCTCAAACTCGAATTCGACATTATCGAGCATCACCCGAGCCGAACTCGAACCGAGCTCGAGCTTGGTATGTGGGTGACGAGCCGAGCTCGATCATCAAGATAAAAGCTCGAATCGAGCTCGAGCCGAGCTCGAACACCCGAATATTTAAACGAGCCGAGCTCGAGCCTGCTTGTATTCGGCTCGGCTCGGCTCGTTTACAGCCCTACTTGTGACATTTGGTATCAGAGCCAGGTTGGCTTTGGTCTTATCGGATTTGCTGCGTTGCTGTGACCGAGATGGTTCAAAATCGAGAGTTCATCGCTCTTGAGGAGCGGGTGAATCGGTTGGAAAGCTTGTTGGGGACGCCTCCTGAAACTTCCGCACGGGTTGATGTCTTTGAGCGGATGCGAGAAGCGGAGATCGTGCTTGACACCATTCAAGCATCGGTTGTGGATGTGCGGAAGTCTGTGGAGGATTTACCCGGATTTATGGAAAGCCGAGTTGTGTCTTGCGAGGAAGACGTGAATAATTAGGTGGATGAGTTGTCCTTGAAAGTGGAACGCCTCCTTGATGAGATGCACGTGATGAAGCAAGCGATGCGTTCTACATCAAAGGTCTGGATCCCTGACCCGAAACCGTTTGAGGGAACTCGAAGTTCCAAGGAGTTAGAGAACTTCCTTTGGGATATGGAGTCGTATTTTCAAGCGGCTCATGTTGCTGATGAGGAGAAAGTTTCGATCACCACTATGTACTTGTCGGGTGATGTAAAATTGTGGTGGCGCTCCCGACAGTCCGGGGAGAACCATGCCCGGAATCGGATCGAAACGTGGGAAGATTTGAAGAGGGAATTGAAAGAACAATTCCTTCCTTGCAATACGTCGTGGCTTGCAAGGGATGCATTGAGGAAACTCAAGCATAGTGGATCCGTTCGTGAGTATGTCAAGGAGTTCAGTTCCTTGATGTTGGATATACGTGAGATGTCCGAGGAAGATAAGCTATTCAACTTCTTAGCGGGATTGCAAACTTGGGCCCAAACTGAATTGAGGAGGCAAGGGGTCAAAGATTTGCCGTCCGCCATTGCTGCTGCTAATAGTCTCGTTGATTACAAGACTATGAGTTCCACCGAGTCCGGTCAGAAAAAGAAAGAGACGGGCAAAGGGAAGGAGAAGGAAAAGAAAGGCAAAGATGGCTGGAAAAAGAAGAAAGCCAACAATGGCAATGCCGGTGGTTCGAAGGACTCGTTCCAACAGAATGGTGGTGAGAAGAGGCGTGGATGTTTCATATGCAATGGCGACCACCGTATGCGGGATTGTCCAAAGAAAGGCAAGTTGAATGCGTTTGTGGCGGAAAGCGATAAAGAGAGTGATACTGGAGCCCCTCGGATGAACCCATTGCAATTGCTATCTGCAATTCAAGGGGATGCTAAGTCCGATTATGGATTAATGTATGTGAAATGTGTTGTGAATGGTCATAATGTGTTGGCCATGTTGGATTGCGGAGCCACCCATAACTTTGTGTCCGATCGGCTTGTGAGTAAGTTCGGTATTAAGTTGGAGCCTTATGCTAGCCGAATCAACGCCGTGAATTCGGAGGCGAAGCCTGTTCTAGGCGTGGGAGATGTTGATCTTCGGATCGATGCTTGGAAGGGATCGTGCTCGTTGATGGCGGTTCCTTTGGATGACTTCGAGATTATACTTGGGATGGAATTATTGAAGATGGCGAAAGTTGTTGTGATGCCCCATGTGGGTGGGATCATGATCCTTGATGAACGCTGCCCAACGTTCGTTAAGGGTGAGTTTTTGGCCGAGAGGAAATCCTACGGGTTGATTTCAGCCCTTCAATTGAAGAAAGGCTTGAAGCAGGGTGTGCCTACTTATCTTGCTGCGATGGTTGAAATCAAACCCGGTGTGTCCCAAGAAGTCCCTGATGCTGTGGCAGAATTGTTGGATGAGTTCAAAGATGTGATGCCTGCGGAATTGTCCAAGGAATTGCCGCCGAGGCGTGCAACGGATCATCGGATTGAGTTGGAGCCGGGTGCGAGACCTCCTGCACAAGCCCCCTACCGCATGCCGCCTTCCGAGTTGGCGGAGCTAAGGAAGCAGCTTGACGAGTTGTTTCTTGCAGGTCTCGTGCAGCCATCTAAGGCCCCCTACGGGTCGCCGGTGTTATTCAAAAGGGAGCAAGATGGATCATTGCGGTTCTGTATAGATTATCGGGCTTTGAATAAGGTTACTATCAAAAATAAGTATCCTATTCCAAATGCCTTTGATCTATTTGACAAGCTGTCGAGGGCAAGTTTGTACACCAAAATCGACTTACGGTCTGGATATTGGCAAGTCAGAATTGCGCCGGGTGATGAAGCTAAGACCACTTGTGTGACGAGATATGGATCATTTGAGTTCTTGGTGATGTCGTTTGGTCTTACTAATGCCCCTGCTACATTCTGCAATCTCATAATGACGTGTTTTATGAGTTTTTGGATCGATTTGTGGTGGTATATCTTGATGATATTGTGATATATTCGGAGTCATTGAATGAGCATTTGTTGCATATGCAGGCTGTATTCTTGAAATTGCGTGAGAATAAGTTATATGCAAAGAAGGAGAAATGTGAGTTTTGCAGGAACTCAATTACTTTCCTTGGCCATGTCATCGGCCAAAGGCAGATCAAGATGGATCGAAAGAAGGTACAGGCTGTGCTAGATTGGCCCGCGCCGTCCAAAGTTGCTGAGATGAGATCCTTCCTTGGCTTGGCAAACTATTATAGGCGGTTCATTGAGGGGTACTCAAAAATTGCCAACCCCTTAACGGACTTGCTCAAGAAGGATGTTGTGTGGAAGTGGACCGAGGCATGTCAAAGTGCGTTCGATGAGTTGAAGCACAAGTTGTCCACGGAGCCCGTTCTAAGGATGCCCATATTTGATGAGCCTTTTGAAATACAGGTTGATGCCTCGGACCGTGCCATTGGGGGCGTGCTAGTTCAGAATAAGCACCCTCTTGCTTATGAAAGTCGGAAACTGAAGGATTGTGAGTATCGTTATAGTACTCACGAGAAGGAGATGACTGTCGTGATCCATTGTCTGGAGGTGTGGAAACATTATCTGTTGGGTACCAAGTTCACAGTGGTAACGGATAATGTTGCCAACACTTATTTCAAAACCTAGAAAAAGCTCTCACCAAAGCAAGCACGTTGGCAAGAGTATTTGGGGGAGTTTGATTTCGATTGGGTGCATCGTCCCGGAAAGCATAATGATGTTGCTGATGCATTGAGCCGGAAGATCGTGGATGAATACGTGGCAGCACTGACTCTTGTGGAGTCCGATTTCATTGGGAGAATCCGGGATTCTTCCAAATCTGACCCCCTTTATCAAAAACTTGTTTTGCAGGTGAATGATGGGGAAGTGAGGAAATATTGGCTAACTGATGGTGTATTATTTGCTCGTGGAGGCCGAGCTTATGTGCCAGCGGGAGCGTTGAGACGCGAGCTATTAAGGGAGACCCACGACCCACACTGGGCTGGTCATCCCGGCATTGAGCGCATGTATGCCTTGCTGTCCCGACGATATTATTGGCCAAAGATGGAGGATGACGTTGAGGCGTATGTTAAAACTTGCCTTGTGTGCCAACAAGACAAGCTGGAAAGGAAGAAGGAGGCCGGGTTGTTGCAGCCCCTACCTATTCCAGAACGGCCGTTCCAATCTATATCGATGGACTTCATTTCGGGCTTCCCGAAAGTCGATGGAATGGCTTCTATATTTGTGGTGGTGGACAGATTTTCTAAGTATGGGATTTTTATTGCTTGCCCAAAAGCTTGTCCCACTGATGTAGCTGCTGACTTGTTCGTGAGGAATGTGATCAAATACTTTGGTATTCCTGAAGACATTATTAGTGATCGGGATACTCGGTTCACGGGGCGGTTCTGAACCAGCTTGTTCAACATGTTGGGAACGGATCTTAAGTTCTCTACAGCCAATCATCCTCAGACCGATGGGCAGACGGAGAGGATGAACCAACTGTTGGAAGATTATTTGAGACACTATGTATCAGCGAGTCGGAAGGATTGGGTCGATTTGCTGGATGTAGCTCAGTTTAGCTACAATCTACATCGTTCCTCGGCTACGGGGAAGAGTCCGTTCGAGATAGTGTATGGGCAACAACCGTTAGCCCCACACGAGATTGCAGTGCAACGGAGTGGGGGAAATTGTCCAGCCGCTTACAGATTTGCTCGTGAGAAGCAAGAATTGATGGATGAGGCAAGAGACAACCTTGCCAAAGCCCAGCGCCGTATGAAGAAGTATGCAGATCGTCATCGGCGTGATGTAGAATTTGATGTGGGTGATCAAGTGATGTTGAAGATGACACCACAAATTTGGAAGAAGATTTCTTCCAAGTCCGTGCATCGTGGGTTGATTCCAAAGTATGATGGGCCATTTGAAATCGTGAAACGGGTTGGGAGAGTTGCTTATCGATTGAAGTTGCCGGATCGGTTGAAGATACACCCAACATTTCACGTGTCATTCTTGAAGAAGTTCAATGCTGATTTACTTGATGCTTCAAGAAAACAGCGCCACCCGTGATTAGGCAGCAGTATTCCAAGTCTGTGGAGAGAGTCCTTGATCACCGCACCATGGGGCAGAGTAAGAAAAGTCGACGGACAGATTACTTGGTGCAATGGGGCGGAGAATCAGAGGCTGATGCAACTTGGGAAAAGGCTGTTGGCTTGTGGCAGTTTGAGAAAGAAATTGCTGAGTATTGGAGGTCTAAGGGAGGAGATCACTCTACAACGACGAGGGCGTCGTCGAGCTTCGGTGGGGGTGGTTTGTTAGCCCCTTGATGGTTGGCGCCGAGACGTGTCGAGTCAGAGGCACGCCTCGGCATAATGGTGTCGAGTTGTCCCGCCCTAGGCAACTTGGCTGGTTCGGTGGTGGGCATCGGATGTGTTGTGCGTCGGGCACGCACACTGCCGAGTGGGCGCGCCGGGTGATGCCGGGCGCCGCACGTCGGGTGTGCGGGGCGCCGAGCGCAAGTGTCGGGCGAGCGCGAGGCGTGTTGGGCGAGCGAGGCGTGTCGGGCGAGCACGGGCGATGGGTGATGCCAGCCCGAGTACCCGATGGGGCAAGTACGTGCGCGGGGTGACGAGTGCGCGCGCGCGCGCCAAGTGATGGGCGCGCAGGCCGGGCGCACGAACTCCCGCCACGACACATAGATGGCGCCAATCCACCTGGCAGACACGCGGCCGAAAGTTGGCGATGCGCGCCAACAAAGCAAACATGCGGATCATGGTCCCTACGGTTATGAGGCGGTTTGTGGGCTGAAGGCTGGAGTTAGTGGGTAGTTTTGGCTGGGGAAAACTACCCACGACGTGGATGCTCTCGATTGGCTGACCCGACGGTTATCCTAGTGATGGGGGATTGTCCATCACATAGATAGGCAATTTTGGGACGAATCTAACATAGAGATTCGTGTGTGTAGCCTTGATTCCTTTGTACGAAGTTGTGAGTAATACGAAGGTTGGGAGTGAGTTATCCCGTATGATTGTGTGTGCTTTATGTTTATGTCCGTTTAAATTCGGCAGGGTGTATGTCGCTCGCGAAATCAAGGTGAATTTTCCTGGCCCACTTTCACCTTTAACCATGACCATCACCTCATCGTGCGTGAGAATTTAGCTTCTGTGTTTGTTTTTTTGGGTAGAGCAAGTACATCGTGGCGTTAAAAGTGATATTCAAGGAGCAAATTCAGAAGTATAACTTGCAGCACCAGTTACGGAGGGAGATGGAGATCCAAACCGCCCTCCGCCACCCCAATGTGCTGAGGCTTCACGGATGGTTTCCCGACCCCTCTGTGCATGTGTGCCTCACAGTACTTGTGGTTGTGGAGGGCGTTTCGCCTGCATTGCCATTTCTTGCCATCTGTTCTCCGGCATCTCTGTACTCCGCCTTCCATGGTTCCCGACCCCAGCCCGATTTTGCCTAGCAAGGAAAGGATCCCAAAAATATATATGTATAAGAAAATAAACAAAATTGAAAGTGGGACATAAAGTGTGGTACACTGAATCTCGTTCCCTTATTTGGATAGTGTTTTGGCCCGGATAGATTCATATCCCTTCTTATTTTTAATTTTTCTATGTTATAATTGTTTAGTATAAAAATAAAAAATATTACTCCCTCCGTCCCACGAATCTTGACACGTTTGGTTTCGGCACGAGAATTAAGGAGTTGTAGATTAGTGTTTTAAGTGTATAATTAATAAAATATAAAATTGATAAAGTATGAGAGAGAAGGTAATAAAGGTGATAAAGTAGGAGAGATAAAATAATAAAAGTGATAAAGTAGGAGAGAGAGAATATATAATAATTATTACCTTATTTGAAAATGTGTCAAGATTCATGGGACGGCCCAAAAAGAAAAACGTGTCAACATTCGTGAGACGACGGGAGTATTAGATAATGAACTCTAACTAATATTTATCACTAAAAATTGTAATTTTAAAAAATTACCCTAACTTTGAATTAATTATATCATCACTGAACAACTTTCAATTTTACAAATAAAGAAAATTATGACAAAATTTATATGCATGCCCTAATTAATGAGTTAGTTATGACAAAACTTATATGCATGCCCCAGTAACAGAAAAAAATGTGTGTGTGTGTGAGAGAGAGAGATGTTGACCTTCCATAGAGAGAAAGAGGAGTCGTATGAGATAGATTTGATGTGTTGGAATAGAAGAAGATGAGAGAAGCCTCTTGCATGTGAAGCTCAACATACATCCCTGCCCATACCATTTTCCGCACCCTTTCTTAACTACATACGCTCCCATCATTTTCAAACTACTCATCTCCCTATATACATACATATATATATTTCTTACTTCACCTACAAATAAAGTTCCACATAAAATATGCAAACAATATCACAATATGTTAGAAACAAACAGACTCATCATCAATATGCAGCAAGGTGTAAATCTCGTGTACGTTTACTTCAATAATATTCGGTCAAATTATATACTAGTTAAGTAATATATATTTAATTTCGAGATTTCAAAGAAAAAGTGACTCTAGAAAAGTACTACCATATATGACTCTTCAAGTGACTCTAGAAAAGTACCATATATGACTCTTCAAGGCGGCCTGTGCGGTGGGGGCTCTTCACGGTGGAGGCAATTTCGACGGCAGAAAAGACAACGTCGGGCGGGGGGACGGGCCGATTACCGACGAAGATTGAGAATCCAATTAAGGGAGTTCAGAAAATGGAATAAAGGGAGTTCTGAAAATCTAAAAATCAAAGGAGCCCGATTAATTAATCTCCTCAACCTACGGCTCACCGATAGAACAGAGTCCGTCGGTAAATTTAAATAAATAAATTCATTTACTGATTTTAAAATGAAATAACGACAGTAACAAGTCTGTTCCGTCAGTAAATTAAATTAAAATAATTAATTATTAATTTAAAAAAATTAACAACGAAATATTTTCGTCGGTAGTACCTACGAACACAATCCGTTGGTGATTTAAATTAAAATAATTGATTAATAATTAAAAAAATAGGTTGACGATTTTCGTCCGTCGATAAGCCACCTATCGGCATTCCATCGGTAAAATAGTCAGCCGATTGAGATTTTACTTTCCATCGTTGTTTCGTCGTTAATGTCGTCGGTGATCTACGACAGACTCTTGTTCGTCGTAAATTTTGTCTGTGTCTGACACCTTTTCTTGTAATGTATACCTTTATCCAGGGTATCAAACATTGCCTTAGTATTTTAAGTGTGTTTGATAATAAAATGAATAAAGTAAAAAAGTAATTTCTTATAAGCAAATTGATCAGCGTAATTAAGACGGTTTAAAAAGGAATATTAATCAAGTTAGTGAAGACTATTTATATTGCACTGTACATGGCACGAGTCAACATGCTAGTTGACAATGAACATTAAGCAATTAAAATGAAAAAAATGAAAAAAAAAAATAGTGCATACGGGTCTTATATTTATAGCAATTGGGTTGACCATCTTCAGTTTTGAAGCTTGAATGTGTCGGGGTCCGGATCTGGATTGCGACCCGGTTTGAATTGAACAATCATACCTCACAAATTCAAATATCTAGGGGTGAGCATCGGGTTGGACCCGGACCAACCCGGACCGACCCGCTAGAACCGACGACCCGAAAATTTTCAAATCATGGACCGACCCGGACCAAATTATAAGGGAGAACCGACCCAGGAACCCGCCAAAATACTATTATCACCTCGGATTTAGCCATTTCTTTTGAATGAATTCAACAGTACATACTATTTTCTAAAGCAAATAATGAACTGCTGGTGTAGTAGTCAGATTATAATGCAGCCATTTGTGTAGTAGCCACAATTTAGTCAATCTATCTATTATTAAATAGAATACATATTGAAGACCTCTCCTTTATTCTCTATCCTATGTGGCACTCCCACAAGTGAGTATTTTGATCATTCTCAATTCTATATTATATGGCATTTTATATCTTTTCTTCCTCCATCCCACATTGAAATTATCATAAACTTCATCAATTCATAATGTATATAAAAGGCTCAATCTTCATGTAGACATCAGGCCATCTATTTTTTCTACATTGATATTATATTTAATCATTGAAAAATATAGATAAAGAAATAACATGTATTTCAAATAAATAGTTTTTCACGTATTTTTATAACTCCAATAGATTTTCACATTGAATTTATAATAAACTTCATAATTCAAAATGTAAAAAGTCAAAATTAAATTTCAATATTTGCAAACCTAAATAAAAGTATAGATGTTTCTGAAATAAATAAGTTCTTAAACTGAACTTGGTTAAAGTAAATAAAATGACCGTTAGATATATTTTAAATAAATAAGTAATTTAATTTAATTTGGTCATATAAAATAAAGAAAATGATAGTAAGATATATATTAAATAAATAAGTTCTTCAATTTAATTTGATCATGTATATAATTTGAAATAGTCCTCATTTTCACATTAAACTCGTAATCTAAATAAAAAACTTAATTTTCATTCATATTTTAGCTTTTCATCATTCTCACATTAATATTCTATTGAACTTAATCACTGAAGATCTAGATAAAGAAATACTTAAATTATGTTATTTCAAGCACATAGTTTTTCATATATATTTTTTTATAATTGCAATAGTTTTCCACATTCAATTGAATTTGAATATATAAAATAAATAAAATGATACTTGAATATATTTTAAATAAATAAGTTATTCAATTTAATTTGGTCATATGAAATAAAGAAAATGATACTAAGATATATATTAAATAAATAAATTCTTCAAATTAATTTGAAATAAATCCTTATTTCCAAATAATCTCATAATAACATGGGTATTACTATAAATTGGTCCTCAATCAAAATGTATAGTAAATCATTCTTTATTAATTTTCAAACGAATACAGGTGTGAATTTATAAATTCAAAATGAGTTTAATCAATTGTATAATATCCAAATATGTACCTTAAATTTGGTTTTTGTTTTTTTATATTTTGTTATTTATTTATGTACTATATCAATTATCTACATACTGAGAGGTCTCCACTATTCTTTATCTTATGTGGCACTCACACAATTTATATTTGTTTCACTCTCAATTCTACACCATATGACATTTATACATTTGTTTTCATCTATCCCACATTGAATTTATACTAAACTGCATCAATTCATAACCTAAATAAAAGGGTCAATCTCCATGAATATATTAGCTCATCTATCGTTTCCACATTGATATTCTATAAAATTTAATTATGGGAAAATCTTGATAAAGAAGTACTTATGATATGTATTTCAAATAAATAGTATTCCATATTTTTTTTATAGTTGCAATAGTTTTTCATATTAGATTTATACTAAACTTCATAATTCGAGTCTAAGAAAATTATAATTAGATTTCAATATTTGGAAACCTAAATAAAAGTATAGATATTTTCGAAATAAATAGGTTATTCAAATGAATTTGGTCGTATAAAAAAATAATACTTAAATGTATTTTAAATAAATAAGTTATTCAATTTAATTTGGTCATATAAATAAAGAAAATGATACTAAGATATATACAAAATAAATAATTTCTTCAATTTAATTTTGATCAAGTAAAATAATTTGAAATAAATTTCACTCCCCCACTAATCTCATAAAGATATATCTAAATAAAAGGCATAATCTTCATTCATATATTAGCCTTTCATTTTTCGAGTTTTTGTTGAGACGGATGATCAGTTAATGTAACAAATTATATTTCATTATCTATATATTTCAATAACTTAAATAAGTATGAGTAGTAGTAGGCATCACTATAAATTGGTCCTCAATCAAAATGTATAGTAAATAATTCTTTATTAATTTTCAAACAAATACGGGTATGGAAAATAAATAGATTCTTCTATTTAGTTTACTCATGAAAAATTACTTCAAATACATTATCATTCCCCAATTGATCTAAAACATTCTAACATATATTGAATCTATATTAAATCTCACAATTCAAAATGCAAATAAAAATAAATTCAAATAAATTTGGTCATATAAAATAAATAAAATGATGCTTAGATGTATTTTATTTATTAAATGAAGCTTTTATTAAAAAGAAAGGAAAAAAGGAACCAAAGAAACCCGTGAGAGCACAAGAGAGCAAACTACGGGCCGAGCCTCGTTAAAACCTTTTAAGTAAACCCGCGAGGGAGAAACCTTAAAAGGAAAAAGAGTGCTCGTCTATAAGGAAAAGAAAACCAAACCCCAGCATCAAAGCGGAAGTGAGACAACTTCAAGGATTCCGGCCTGACCATCACCCTTAAGTTGCTCGGCTTCAATGCTTTGGGAAAACGGTTCCAAAAGGCACCAACAAAAATCGAAAAAGAGACCTTCCAACTAAAAGAAAACAGAAGAAACCTATCAATTAAAAAGCATAACAGAAAAGCGAAACAAAGCCAAAAACATGGGAAGAGTGACGCCGAGACTCCCAAACAGCACGCACCACCCGCAAAGGCCAAGAACGAGGACCTCCCTGCTGGAAAACACGTCGTCTAGATCATCAGCAACATACCCCGATCTCCAAGACAACGCAAACTTTATAAACACCTCGACTCCAACAACAGCCAACCAAAAACCCTCTTCACCCAAAAACCATGCACCGAGATAAACATCCGAAAAACCCAACCACCAACACGTCAAAATCGAAACAGCCCACCAACGGCAATCAAGCCACACGAACGTGGCTATGCGTGTGCATGTCAGTAGCCACAGCATGCTCAATCTCAGAAATCGGAAAGGGCCACCAACCCTCATTCCTATCACCATTGGCCATAATATCCGCCGGTCTATTGCCCTCTCTATAAATGTGGCTGACAATTAAATTGAAATCTCGAAGCCGATCGATAACACCTTTCCATAACGCCATAAAACGCCACGGGACATCTAAAGATTTCGACTGCAAAAGATGCACCACATACATTGAATCAACCTCAATCCACAAGTGTAACCAATTACGATCATGCGCGAGGTTAATAGCAGTAATCACCGCCAAAAGCTCAGCTTCAAAAGCAAAACCAACGCCACCTTTAATGTGAAAACAACCTCTCACAACAGACCATTTATCCCTGAAAACACCGCTGGCCGCAATGGCGCCAGGAGCACCCCGAGCAGAGTCGTCGGTGTTGACTTTAATCCAGTGATTCACTGGTGGCCACCAGTGAACTTCAACCATACGAGGAGGAGGAGCCGGACGCGTAGAGACTCCAATATTTCTAGTGATAACATAATCAGACCAAGTGTTTCTGCTATTTCCCAGAGTACTGAAATTGCCATCAATCTCTCTAAAGAACGATTTCACAAAGGCAAGAATCGCACGAGGCTCAAACCGAGAACTGTCAAACACCGCCGAATTTCGACAATCCCAAATTTTCCACATAATAGTGATAATACCCGCTTTCCAGAAAGCCTGAAGTTGCGAGCTAAAAGAAGAGTTCCAAGCCGCAACGAGAAAAGCGTAAATATCCATGCACTCCCCAAGAGGTCCCATGTCGAACCAAGAAAGAAACTCTTTCCAGATAAATTTCACCTTCTCACAATGCCACATAATATGAGCAATCGATTCTTCATCCGAAAGACAAATGGGACAACCATTAGGAACAATCATGCCACACCGAATCAAAGTGTCCAAAGTGGGAAGACGTCCATGAATGACTCTCCAACACAGGATAGAGCGCCGAACCGGTATATAAGAATCCCAAATCCATTTACCCCATGTAACCTGAGGAAACCGATGACAAATACTCGAAAAAGCCAGAGCCGCAGTCACCTCCCCCCTAACCGAAGGCTTCCAAAATCTACGGTCAGAATCTCCCGTCATAGGAAGCAAAAGGATATCGGCAACAACCTCCGAGAAGCGATTGGCAAAAGAAGCCGAGAAATGCCACAACCCGTCATAGAAATAATCTTGTATCGAATAATTAAGAAAATCATGCATGTAATGCGGAATTTTAAGCTTATCAACTAACTTATACCCAAGCCAGTCATCCTTCCAAAAATAGGTATTTTCGCCCCTATCAATGCAAGAGTAAGTATTATCCACCAGTTTATTCACTTCCCTTTTAACACCAATCCAAATAGCAGAGTTCGCAATAGAATGCTTAGCATAACCGAAGTTATTAAGATATCTAGACCGAATAATCTTGTGAGCCCAATCCTGACCAATAATCATACGCCAAGCCAACTTCATAAGATAGGACTGGTTCATCAGAGTGAAAGAACGAACACCGAGACCCCCTTCCTCCTTCGGTGAACACACTCGACCCCAGCTGACAGAACAATTGGGTTTTAAATCAGTGCTCCCAGTCCATACAAAATTCCTACATTTCCTGTCAAGCGAATGGAGCAGATTCTTCGGCCATTTGTACACCATCATAGAATGAACAATCGAACTCTGAATAACCGATTGCACAAGACAAAGTCTTCCTGCCATAGAAAGTTGGAGCCCCTTCCATCTAGCAAACTTGTTCACAATCTTATCAAAGATCGGCATAAAGTACGAAGACCGTGGGCGCCCAACAAAGATAGGAACCCCCAAATAAGTCATCGGTAAACTGCCAAGAGAAAACCCCAGCTCACGACGGATAGCTCTCCTTCTATCCGTTGGAACACGCCTAGCAAAGAAAAGGTTCGACTTCTCTTGACTGCAGTACTGGCCCGAAATCGAACCATAATATCTAAGAATTTCCTGGACTTTTCGGGCATTCCGAACCGTAGCTTTGCAGAAGATAATGATGTCATCCGCATAGAAGAGATGAGTAGGAAAATTGAAGGCTTAGATGTATTTTAAATAAATAATCTATTGATTATATAAAGAGCTACACATTGAAGAGCTCTTCACTATTCTCTATCATAAGTGGCACTTTCACAATTTAGTATTGTTCACTCTCAATTCTACACTTTATGATATTTTTACATTTGTTTTCATATATCCCACATTGAATTTCTACTAAACTTCATCAATTCAGTACCTAAATAAAAGGCTCAATCTTCGTGAATATATTAGATCATCTATCTTTCCCACATTGATATTCTATTAAATTTAATCATGAGAAAATCTTGATAAAGAAATACTTATAATATGTATTTCAGATAAAAAATAGTTTACCACATTTTTTATAGTTGCAATAGTATTTCACATTAAATTTATATTTATGTTAAACTTCGTAATTTTCAAGGTCTAAAAAAATTGTAATTAGATTTCAATATTTGCTAACCTAAATAAAAGTATAGATGTTTTTGAAATAAATATGTTCTTCAATTGAATTTGATCATATAAAATAATACTTACATATATTTTAAATAAATAAGTTATTCAATTTAATTTGATCATATAAAATAAAGAAAATGATACCAAGATATATATAAAATAAATAAATTCTTCAATTTAATTAGGTCGTATAAAATAATTTGAAATAAATCTTCATTTCCACATTAATCACATAATGATATATCTAAATAAAATATTTAATCTTCATTCATACATTAGCTTATCATCGTTCCCACATTGATATTTTATCATTCTCACATTGATCTTTATTGAACTTTGCCATGAAAAAAAACATAAATAAGCACATTGATTATATAATTTGAATATCACATCAATTTTCTCAAGCCTTAGACGAGATGATTCTCATAACTTAGTTATAGTCTTTCAAACTTCAAACAAGATGATTCTCACGAATTAGTTTTATTCTTTCAAACTCCAAACGAAATGATGCTTGAAACTCAGTTATGATATTTTAAGCTCTAAATAAGATGATGCACAAATGGTGATTTTTTAAGCTCTATACAAGATGATGTTTAGAAGTTAGTTATAATCTCACAAGTCAGCCTTGGTCTTTCAAGCTCATAATGAAAATGATGTTTAGAAGTGAATTATGATATTTAAAGCATTAGATAGTGATGTTCAAATGACTGACGCATTAAGTCAAGCATAGTATTTTAGGGTCTAGACGAGATAATGCTCAAAAGTCAGATATCGTCTTTCGAGTTCTTGATGATCATGAGATGAGATGATGCTTAGATAAAAAATGAGATCTTAAATTATTTCTTATCCATCAATATATTAAAAATGTACAAAATTTATATAAACGGGTATTTTTACTATTCTAACAAAAAATTACTAATATTTAATTGACGAATATAATTAAGATTAGTATAATGTAAATTTTATTACATCAAACTAAATTGATTAAAAATTAATTATATTATATACAAAAATATAAACAATTTAAATTATAATTTAAAATCCCGTCGAAATTCGACGGGTTATACACTAGTTATATAAATACATTCAACCAAAATAAGCTTACTTGGATTCCACAAACACTCAAAACAATTTATCCATTAAAGCACAAGCATTTCTCCTTCTGCTTCGACACACCTGTCATCTACATCAAAAAAACGTACAGACAGTAATCCCTCCTCTTTCTCACTCTCTAATTGCTGGCAGCATATCGGATTCGTAATTTTTTTTTACTAGGTATTAACACTATTGGGCCAATATTATGGGGCCCCAAAAATTGGAGGCCAGGGCAATTGCCCCACCAAATACACAGCAGGGCCGGCCCTCGCGTCGCGTGCGCCTGAGAATTCTATCCCCCCAGTTCCCTCCCATTCCCCCATCCCTAATTCTATCTCCGAATTCCCATTTCCGATGGCCGACCAGCCGCTCAAACCCCCAAAACGACCCCGACCGACCTCCGAAAGGAAATGGTCTCTCTCCGATTTCGACGTCGGCAAACCCCTCGGCAAAGGTAAATTCGGCAGGGTGTATGTCGCTCGCGAAATCAAGGTGAATTTTCATGGCCCACTTTCACCTTTAACCATGACCATCACCTCATCGTGCGTGAGAATTTAGCTTCTGTGTTTGTTTTTTTGGGTAGAGCAAGTACATCGTGGCGTTAAAAGTGATATTCAAGGAGCAAATTCAGAAGTATAACTTGCAGCACCAGTTACGGAGGGAGATGGAGATCCAAACCGCCCTGCGCCACCCCAATGTGCTGAGGCTTCACGGATGGTTTCACGACGACGAGCGGATTTTCTTGATTTTGGGGTACGCTCACGGCGGCGAGCTCTACAGAGAGCTTCGAAAATTGGGGCACCTCTCCGAGACACAGGCTGCTACGGTAAAACTATCGCTCCCTGCTCTGCTGTTTTTGTGCGCATCTGCATTTATGCTGCTCATATTCTATTACTTTTTTGAAGCTTTGTTGACTAATCTGCCTTTTGTTCTTGGTGTTTTAATTCTGTTAAATCAGTACATAGTTAGTCTCACAAACGCTCTGGCGTACTGTCATGAAAAGCATGTTATTCACAGAGACATCAAGCCAGAAAATTTGTTGCTTGATCATGAGGTATGGCTTGCTCTCAAAGATGGATGCATGAATTGGCATTTACTAAGCTAAATCATCACGATTATGTTAAGTTAATCTATTTACTGTGAGTTTGTTTGTTACTTTACCACTTCACCCATTCGAAACCGTGCCTTGCTTAGTTCTTAAACAAACTGATCATAATATTCTTATGTCTTTAAGCGCAATCCAGAGGTTATAATGAAAATCGGTTTTGGCTTGGTCGATTTTCTAGCTGCTTGTGAAGCTTTCTCATGGGTTGAATCATATTCTGAAGTCGTATATACATAAAAGAGGATAATGTAGCCTTATACAGTGCAAGAAAATCATAATATCCTGCTTCATGGCTGTGAGAAAACTAGTATTTATTTCATCCAAGCAGAAAAAGTTGAGTTCTTTGAACTGCTCCTTCCTCTCTGTTCCATGTGGTGATGGAAAGTGTAGAGTTGCATGATATGTTTGTGAGAGAAGTAAAACAACTTGAAAAATGAGCTTACGAAAAAAAATATCTCAATAAACAAATTAAATTATGTCTTTGAAATTATACCTAATTCTGTATCACTTGTAGGGTCGGCTGAAAATAGCAGATTTTGGTTGGTCTGTACAGTCCAGAAGCAAAAGACACACTATGTGTGGAACCTTGGACTACTTAGCACCAGAAATGGTGGAGAACAAAGCGCATGATTATTCTGTTGATAACTGGACATTGGGCGTTCTCTGCTACGAGTTCTTATATGGTGTCCCTCCATTTGAGGCTGAAAGCCAGAGGGATACATTCAAAAGGTATGGAACAGTTTCTGTCTTTTCTTACCCTCAGCAGATTTCATTCAAAACTTAGTAATGAACTATATTCAACCCTGTAGGATATTGAAGGTTGATTTAACCTTTCCTTCCACCCCTGAGGTTTCAGAAGAAGCTAAAGATCTCATTAGCAAGGTAATATTGTTTCTCACTTTCACATAGGACGATGGTTTCTTTATTTTTCTTCGCTTCTTGATTGCACAGCCTTTTCGTGCAGCTTCTTGTGAAGGAGTCATCAAAAAGGCTGTCTCTTGAGAAGATCATGGAACATCCTTGGATCACGAAGAATGCCAATCCTTTGGGGATCTGCCCAAATTAGCATTATGCAATAATCTTTTTGCTATTTTGACTCAACTGACATAATTCCAAGTTCAATGAGAAGATATAAAATCACCAACCTGTCATCTTCGTACTCATTGAATTGAAGAGATAGGATATGACACTCTTTAATGTTTGGCTTGTATTATCTATTTTGAATGTGACATTGTAAAGTCTGGATTCAGTTTCACTTTTTGCTATGTACATAAAGCGCTAGTCTTTGCCTTCAATGCTTCAATACATCAGTTGCTACTAAAAGGTTTCATTAACTCTCTCTCTCTCTCTGTATTAAATCTATTGACAAGAGTTATGGAAATGAAATACTCCATGTAACAACCACAGGCCACAGTGCGTTTCTACTTATTCACAAAGTAACACAAAAAAACCCAGCAAGTCAGGTATAAGTTATCCTTGGATCCCAATAAGCACTACCAAAATACATACACCAAAACCTTATTCAATCTAAATCAGCCAGTTTCTCAATACTAGGGTTGATATAATGTCCTGTTACTGCAAATTTTCCACTGATCTCTAGCCATGGTGAAGGGAGTTGTTGCTGAGACAATAGCTAATGTTTTCGTCTGTGATGGTTGTGGCGTCGCTGGTGCTGCTATTAGAATCATTGCTCGTGCCACGCTGAGGGCTTGCTGGTACTGTGTTCAAGTTGATGCCGCTGTCAAGATTTCTAGTTATGAGACAGGATGCTTGAGCTTTCGAAGCAGGAGTCGGTTTAGAACACCTCGAATATTCAGGCTTCACCACGAGCCTCTTCGCCCCTCTGTGCATGTGTGCCTCACAGTACTTGTGGTTGTGGAGGGCGTTTCGCCTGCATTGCCATTTCTTGCCATCTGTTCTCCGGCATCTCTGTACTCCGCCTTCCATGGTTCCCGACCCCAGCCCGATTTTGCCTAGCAAGGAAAGGATCCCAAACTTAGCATGACTACAACAACCACCAACACAGTTTGTTTGGACAGACAACAAGAAGCCTAAGATTGGAGCAATCTTATGTGAAGTGTAAAGTAAGTATCTACTTCTCATTCTAAACAAACCTGCAGCATTAAGAACACTCTTGGGAGACAAACCATATCTCAGAGAATTGAAGCCCACGTAGTTGTTTCCGACTACATTCTGCTTCCTGTAACTCAAGTTTATAGGATCGGCATCATCAAGAATAAACTTGCCATCACCATGATCACCCCACTGATCAAGCAGTTAGCCCTCGAACTAGAACAGGTGCTCGGGGCATAGTTGAGACCGATGCTATTGTTGGCTAATATTGCATCATGACTCCCATAAACAGCTGGGAAACCACTTCTATAGGTGTAACGGGGTTGGCTGGGACCGAGATCACTCTGGATAGAAACAGAAACTCTATCATCTACATCAGATGCAACTAAAGACATTATAGGCATCCGAGGTTCGATGATTATTAGGAATCGGTACTCTCTGAACAGGTTCCACGTGCTTTCTTGAACATTGACGACCCCGGTGCATGTGCCGTTGGCAGTATTTCTGGAGTGGAACCACATTCTTGCTGCATCTCCACTTTCTTCCATCAGTTCTCCTACATCTTCCTGGTTCAGAATCCATCACACTGCTATGATCAGACTTCTCAGGGCTGAAACCGCTTACTGAAAACAATGCAACACAAGAAAGACGAATCAAAATCTTAAAAAATGGCCCTTTATCTTAGTTGATAGAATAAGAAAGACATATAATGTAGCAAACCATGAAAGGAAAGACAGCATTAAAGATATACTACCAGCAAGATTCAGAAACTGCATTTATTGAAATTCCAAGACAAAACCACTGCATTGAAAGACAGAAGCAAATCCAGATCTCCATTTAGAAATTCTGATGCAAAACTGCATAGCAAATTTGAAATCACTAATTCTTCTTTTCTCAGCCTCCTAACTTGTAACTGCAAAACCTATGAGGGTGCTTGTTGGAGAATTTGGAATTCTTGAAGGTGATGGTCGTGATTAAAGGTGAAAGTGGGCCATGAAAATTCACCTTGATTTCGCGAGCGACATACACCCTGCCGAATTTACCTTTGCCGAGGGGTTTGCCGACGTCGAAATCAGAGAGAGACCATTTCTTTTCGGAGGTCGGTCGGGGTCGTTTTGGGGGTTTGAGCGGCTGGTCGGCCATCGGAAATGGGAATTCGGAGATAGAAATTATGAGCGTGAGTTATTAAAAAATTATTAAATGAAGCGCAGCTCAGTTGGTAAGAAGCTTCTCTTCTAATCATCGAGGGTTCAAATCATCACGGGGGAATGGGGAACCATTACTGATCTTTTTTTTTTTTAATTTTAAGCTTTTGCAACCTACTAAACTGCAAAAGAAAAAAATAATAGTCAAGAAAAAATTTGATGACCCACTGAACAACATTCTGTCGCAAACCAAAAATAAGAAGACAAGTTCCCTAATCGTCAAAAAAATCAAACAAGAAAAAATATAAAGTTCGTTTTTCTTCGTACTTAAATAATTTATGACATTTTTCATAGGTTTATTTAGACATATATTATTAATACTAGTTTATTATATTTTGATTTATTCATTAATAATTTTAGGGTAAATGTCACTTTCTGTCCCATCGTTTTAACGAATTCTCAAAAATGTCCTAACCTGATGATAATATCAAAACGGTATCCAACCTATCACAAAAATATCGTCCGTGTCCTGCAATTTTTTTTCGATAATTAGAAACTGACATGGATTGTCGGAGTTACAATATGACAAATTCATGTGGACTCTTTTAATCTAGCTGGAATTATATTTTATATGCAATTGAAAATAGGGGCAGAACGGCAGCGTTTGGAACGTCTTTTTCTCCTTTCTCTTATATGCTATTCAATCATCTCAGCTTTGCCCTAGTTTCAGACGCGACAGCGTTTCATTTTAGACTGAATCGAGCCGAGGGCTGTCGAGCGTATAAAATGACATTAATGTAATCCTGGTAGTTTTCCAAGGCGGTTCGCACGTATATATATGATCAACCTTATTTCCTTATTTTATGCAGCTGGATTTCCCAGTCAACCTAAATGTATGAAGTAACATTATTACTTTGTGTCACATCATGTACACTTATAGTGATATATAGTTGTATACGCCAGCTCTTGATGATCTCTACATAATGTTGAATACGTCTACAATATTAAATAAAAAGCATTAATTGGTGTCCTTATATATAAGGCTATGATTTCCTAGTTAGATACCTTAGGCAGGCTTGATAGAATGAAACGCGCAGTCTGTGTAGCAATACTACTAGTGCTTTTGTTGGTATCCGATTTTCCATTGAAAACCCACGCTGACGAAAGTCACGTGGTGGCAATCTGTAGGGAACAAATGTGCGTTGGGAGAAAGATGATTAATGTCGAAATAAAGAGGAGAGCTCGTGGTGCAGGCGGCGCCGGATCCAATTCCTCACCACTACTATCTGCTTATTCCATCCACATTTTCTCCCTCTTGTTTGCTTTCATGTTTGCATAGACTTGCACAAACACACACTTGTACCTACCTTTTTTCTGCATATGTATTACTTTTTGTCATGCATATTTTGTATTAATTTCACGATTGTTTTGAGTGAAATTTGTCTAATTATTCTTATATATATAATAAAGTGTGTTGTACATTTACGAGAAGGTTCTCAAAAAAAAAAAAAAAGTATTGTACATTTATGATTTATCCTATATATACATGTCTATCATTCTGGAATTAAAGGCAAAATGTATATATATTGGTTCCTAGTAATTTATATTTTATTTTTTGGAGCTTGTTCTTAGAAAATGAATATGTAATACAGTAGTATATTATATAGATGAAGTATGAAATGGATAAGATCACAGGAATTCAACTGTTGAATTGGGCTGTAACTATCGAAATCAGATTCAAATATAAATAAATGGGATGGCTTCAACTGTTAGTTGGGCTGTAACCATCGAAATGATGAGATTCAAATATAAATAAATCGGGGGAATTCAAGTAGGAGTATTAATTAATGCACTAATTATTAGAAGATCGCAAGGAAGGAACGATATTTAGGATTAGAAAATAATTATGTATATATGGTTATAAAATTACAACACATCATCCTATCCTATATGATGATGATGATGATGATGATGAGTGGAGGAAGTATTGAATTCATTTAGGAGGCGTGCAAAATGTAAGCATAGAGCATTTGATTGTTTTTAAATATAGGAGAAGAAAAGTGGAAAAATGAAATTGTGATTGTTTGTGGGTGAGCATTGATAGTATATGGTGAGGGCGACGATGCGCGTTGTTTCTCTTATTCCAGGCGTAGTCGTACAACCCCAGCAGCTCATCCTCCATCCTCTCTGCGCGCTCTTTGCTTTCCATCTATTATACATACCTACCAAAATTCAATCACACCAACACCAACACGAAGACGAGCACGTGATACTCACACGAGCCCATCGGTATACGATCGGCAAGTCTGTGGAGAATACGCCGGAGAAGAGGTGATGCCCTAAATGAGCGCCGCTGCGGCCGTACCTCTGAAGCCTAGCCCTAACGTCGCCGGCATGGCCGAGATACACGGGGATCACCGAGGCCGCCTCAAGGTTGCGGGCTGGCGCAGCTGAGGTGGCGATGCCGAGCTCGTAGGCTCCTGGGGTGGTGTGGGTTGGGAGGTTTTGAGTTCTGTATCTTTCTGCTCCTTCTTTTCCGGATGAATGCTCTCTCCAATCCCGACCTCCTATTAGAATCTGCCATGCACCATATATATCACCACTATCGCTTCCTTTATATAATTCCATTCTTATCATTTTCTATATTGATATTATTAATTATTACTCCCTCCCATTCCAAATGTCTCATTTTCTATTTTGGGTTCTCCGACTTCAAATGTCTCATTTTTTTTTTTTTTGCAATACACTCTCTCTCTATATTTAATATTTAAACAATTTCCACCAACTCACTTTATCTATTTTATACTCACTTTATCTACTTTATACACATTTCTTAATCTATGTGTTCAAAAGAAAGGAGACATTTGAAGCGGGACAGAGGGAGTAATACATGCCAATTCAGCTTCAAACCCGTGACCTCACCCGAATGCATTGATAATAAAATTAAAAGAGGCTTCAAAAATATTCGAACCCAAATAATCTGGCAACTTAAAATAACCCGGGTCTTATAAGACTGACCCGAAAGCAATGTATTAGTAGGACTATCTATTTTTTTATTTTCCAATTTCATTACTTTGAATGTTAGTATAATAAGTTTTTTTGTACAAAGGTTAGTGAAATGTATTTTGATTCAATATTCAAAAGTTATACTCATCATTTTACTTTTCTGTGTTTTAGATGTAAAAGTTAGAAAATACTCCCTCCGTCCATGAAAGAACTTCCTAGGAGGGAGTGGCACGGGTTTTAATAAAATGTTGTATAGTGTATTGAGAGTGGAGAAAAGGATGTAAAGTGTATTGGGAATTGTGAAAAAGTATTAATAATTTATTGTGTTGTTTTAATTAATGTTATTTGAGTGGTGGGAATTGTCTTTGGTGGGGTATTGTCCCAAAATAGGAAAAAGTATGAAGTTCTTTCGTGAACGTCCCGAAATAGAAAAATAGGAAGTTCTTTCGTGGACGGAGGGAGTAATAATCATTTAAGAAAAAAGTGCGTACATACATCACAATCCCTCTAAGAATTACATATTAATTTTTATGTAAGTCAATGTTAAAATATCACTTATTTATGTGTGTATTTATTTGTTATTAAATATAAAATTATTAAGAAAAATATATTTCATTCATCCATGATAAAACTTTCTAGAAGGTACTGACATGGATTTTTGCAGACATTTCAAAAAGAAAAAGTATTAAATTTTATCAACGGAAAGAGTGATAGTTATTTTTTTTTAATTAAATTTTGGAGCCCGACTAATTCGACGGATTAACCTATATATACTGAAAGTTTAGAGTTAACACTAAAAATTTATAACTCAAATAACCCACAACTCATATACTATACACAACTTGATAAATTAATTGGCCCAAAATTCGATGGATCGATTAACATCCCTAAATATTAATATGATATCTTATTGGGAAATACCACACTTTTACTTTATGTGCATTAAATTATTTTGTTAGTATCATTGGGCAAATACCACATTCCAACTTCAAGTGCATTAAATGTCATGATAATTAACTGATCGACGAGAGTAAAATTATAATGTTGTGCAATGCATGTGAAATATATAGATAATGCGGAAATATAAAATATGATATGATCGGTAATAGAGGATGTGTGACACTTAGTGTAGCTTTTCTTTTAATTGTTTCAACTTTCAAATTGAGTAAGAAATTTGGATTAATGCATTATTGCCTTATTGGTACGGTAGGTGCTGCCCTGCTGGCGATAAGTTCATTTATTTCATTTTTATTTTTTGGATGTAAAACTGTCATAGTTGTGGCGTTAAAAAGTAATGAAACTAACACCATCAAAATAGGAGTGATGATTTTGAATGGTAACAGTGTACCACAATTTAATAAAAATAAAATTTATTATAATACTATGAATTATATTTAATTTTTATTTCAATTTTTTTTTTTAAATATATACCATGACTTTGAATTTATCAACCTATTATCTATATACTAGAACGTCCATTCGTGCGATGCACGACGAACATCGAAATTAACGATATATTTAAATAAATATAAAATATATTTTAAAAATAAAATAAAATAATTCATGTCAATTATTCAATAAAATCTTGAATTTAAAAATTATATTAACAACTTTGTATAAAGTGTAATAAAAATTATTCAATAACAAAAATTAGCATTTATACATTATTATTATAGAGTTACACGTTGTAATAAATATTTTCATATACAAACATAAATAAAAAGTTATAAAATTTTAATGAAAAGAGAGAAAATAAAATATTTTAAAATTTTCATAACTTATTCATTTTAAATTTATTTTTGATGTTTTTATACAATAGTATTATATTTAAGATGCATATTGAAAAAAATTCATGAATTAAATTTGACAATATTTACAAAAGAATTAAATTATGAAAAACTAAAAGAAAAAAAGAATGAAAAAATTGATGGAAGAAGAGAGAGAAAAAGAGAGGGAAAAGACGGAGGGAAAAACTCCTCTTTTATATATTATATAGATTATATAAAAGAGCAGTATAACGGCTAATTTTTCCCACCAAAATTTCTCTCTCCTCATTTTTCTTTTTTTATTTTGATTCTTTTATAAAAATCGTCAATTTTGATTAATAAAAAGATATTCAACATGCATGTTAAATTAAAGATAACGAAAAGATCTTTAATTTGATATAAAAATTATAAAAAATAAATTTAAAACGAATAAGTTATTATCAATTAAAGTTACAAAATTATTTTTTCTCTATCTCATCTTTTATCTCTCCTTTCTCTTTTATAATTTCTTTTAATTATCAATAAAAATCAATTAATTGGTAATTAAAAATACAAAATTGAAAATTTATATATTTTCAAATTCGTGTTTTTTATTGAAATTATATCGTGGATAATTTAAATTTTTTATTTAGATTTATATTTATATTTAAATTATAGTATATATTTAATATGCATATTTATTTATTTAAAATATCGTTCAGTTTCGATATTGATCGTGCATCGCACGAGTGGGCGTGTGCTAGTTAGCTAATAAAAGTGAAATTAAATGATAAAAAATAATTATACACTCTAAATTGATGGAATAAACCCTAGTTAATAATCACAAAATTAAACTAAAGCATACAAAGTTGTAATTGAAGAAAAAAATATATAAGAAAATAAACAAAATTGAAAGTGGAACACAAAGTGGGACATAAATTAAGTGTGGTACACTGAATCTCATTCCATTATTTGGCTAGTGTTTTGGCTCGGATGGATTCTTATCCCTTCTTATTTTTAATTTTTCTATGTTATAATTGTTTAGTATAAAAATAAAAAATATTATTAGATAATGAACTCTAACTAATATTTATCACTAAAAATTGTAATTTTAAAAAATTATATACCCTAACTTTGAATTAATTATATCATCACTAAACAACTTTCAATTTTACAAATAAAGAAAATTATGACAAAATTTATATGCATGCCCTAATTAATGAGTTAGTTATGACAAAACTTATATGCATGCCCTAGTAACAGAAAAAACAAATGTGTGTGTGTGAGAGAGAGAGAGAGCGAGATGCTGACCTTCCATGGAGAGAAAGAGGAGTCATATGAGATAGATTTGATGTCTTCTCTATTGATCCTTGGAATAGAAGAAGATGAGAGAAGCCTCTTGCATGTGAAGCTCAACATACATCCCTGCCCATACCATTTCCTGCACCCTTTCTTAACTACATACGCTCCCATCATTTTCAAACTACTCATCTCCTATATACATACATCTATATATTTCTTACTTTACCTACAAATAAAGTTTCACATAAAATATGCAAACAATATCACAATATGTTAGAAACAAACAGACTCATCATCAATATGCAGCAAGGTGTAAATCTCGTGTACGTTTACTTCAATAATATTCGGTCAAATTATATACTAGTTAAGTAATGGAGTATATATTTAATTTCGAGATTTCAAAGAAAAAGTGACCCTAGAAAAGTACCATATATAAATCATCAATCAACACGATAATGTGGTGAAAATGGAGATTTAAATCTTGAAAAAGACAGGAAAAAAAAAGAAAAAAAAACAGAAAGATTGTGTTTGATGGAGAAAGAAAGGGAAGAGAGAATAATGGGGGAAAGATTTGCAAAATGGTTAGGATGAGGAATGAAAATGCTTTGAAGAAAAACAACCGTCCAAAGGGAGATTCTGGCGGGCGGTTTTTGTTTTATTTTCTTTGTTTTTTTTTTATACTTACATTTTACGTACGAAACAAATTTCCAAGTGCTTTAATTTCCTTAAAAGACTTCCCACGTTTCCCACTAATATATACAAGTACAACCCCCAACCCAACCAAATTAAGAAAAAAGAAAATAAAAGGAAGAATAAGACGTATTTTGTCATTTGTCTAATCATTTTAGATATAGATTTTTTGTGAAATTGTGTTATTTAATTTTGATTTTTATTTTAATTTGTCAAGTTGAATTCCAATGTGGTCCGAAGAGGAGTCACTAAGACAGCAAGCACTAGCTGCAACTGTTGTTCAAGGAGACCAACCCAATTCCATTAGAAGTCAGTCTTTGCAGACAAGACACGTTTCAATGCAAGTTTGAACCATTTATATATCAACAAGAAATTGAAGTGCCAAAAAGAAATTCCATTGGAGTCGTCGATTTTGCAGCCAAGACAAATTCAACAAGCAAGTTTGAGCCATTCTTTTTCAACCATTACAAGAAAAAGGGAAAGTTTGAATACAAATTAGAAATGAATCTTTCTCAAAAAAAAAAGAATGGATATACTTAAATCTCATCCATCAACCTATGCTAAAATAAATAAATAGTATATTGAAATTATCATTCTAAGATAAATTATTCAAGTGTTCTTATAAATTAGTAATTAATAACACAAAAACTTAAACGTATGTAAAGCGTTTCTTCATGAGATTGGTCAAAATTCGAAGCTAAATATTAATTATTTGGATTGAAATCTTGTAACACAAAATTCTCCTAAGGAATCTTTAATAATGTTAAAGAAAATGATTTGTAATCGAATATAGTAAACATTATTGACAATTGTCAAAATTTGAAACATGGAAGATTTCTTTATCAGCAGTGTAGGTGTTCCGATTCAATATATACGATACAGCTAATGATGGGCCATGGGTAGAAATTATCAGCGTATTATTGAAATCAGACATTTGAATTAATAGGATTAAATACATGTCATCCGATGTGGACTTATCAAACTTCTCTCTCTCCCCATGTATGTAGAGTCAATAAATCATCACAAATTCTTGAGTAGGTGAGAGAAAGCTTTCATGATTAGTGAATGTATTTGTTGTTATGCGCTTTTGTGGGCTTTGTTAATTAGATAATTATGTCTTATCCGAGTTTGGGGTTTCTCCACATCAAATTCAGCTATAACTGCAATCTCAATTCAAATAATTGTAGTGCTACGTTAAAACAACCCTGCAAAACCAAAACTGCAGGCCTCTGCGCCAATTTCGCATCTTTTTAACTATAATCCAAACTCACTTTTTCCCTTACTGTCACATTTCCTACATGAACATCAACAACTCTTCCATAAAAATCACTTTCAGTTATTGACTTTCTTCATCATACTGATTTATGTTACCATCTCTCTCTCTTAGTCCCAGAAAGGTTGAATTTTTTTGCTGGTAGTTGGCCCTACTTCTGCCTACTTATCTTCTCTTATAATCATTGAACAATCTCAAAGCTGGAGCCTTGACTTTTATTTTACTCTGAGACACTGAAAGAGAGAGGCCATCAAGATTCTTGATGCTGCAAAGTCCCTCTCGAGCAAGAAAAATCAAAACTTGATGAATTTGTTGCTGTGATTGAGATGAGTGTGAGGCAAAAGAGTGGGATAGGTAGAAGCAGTGGTGTTGTGGTTGTTGTTGTTAGGGCTGCTAAGGAAATTTCAAGAACTGCTTTAACCTGGGCTTTGACAAATGTAGTGCAACCAGGGGACTGTGTTAGGCTCCTCGTCGTCATTCCAATTCATACCCCAAGTAATATTTCCTTTTTTAGCATTTTACCATGTTCTTTTCTATAACTAAATGCTCAATTTTTGGGAGTGTGTTTATGATTGAGTTGGAAATCAATGTGCATTTATCAGTTCAAGACTGCATTAATTTGAGGTGTGAGAGATGTGTGTAGTCAATGTAGTATAGTAGATAACATGTACGAATGTTCGTTATATCTAAGAATGAATATTTTTTCGTTAAAGTTGAATCATCCATCCATTGGGATCATTGCACTGCAAGTCTGCAAGCTCCTCTTAATTAGAGTGTTGGAATTCAAAGAAGTTGTCATCAAATAAAACAGCCCATAATGGCATTTGTTCACAGTGTTATTGTTATCTCAATCATTGAGCTCTTTTTGATATAGGTAAAAGACTATGGGGATTCCCAAATTTTCATAGTGATTGCGCCACCAGATATTGGAGATTCATGTCGGGAACTATTCTAGAACAGAAGGAGTATATTACAGGCATATGCAACCAGATGATGCAGCAGTTACACCATATCTATGATCCTGAAAAGGTGTTTCTTCTATGCTTAATTTCCTCTGTAGTCTTGTCATTCTCTCTTTGCTGCATGAGGTTGTGCCTCACATTTGAGACGCGCTGCTTCTGTAGGTAACGGTGAAGATGAAAGTCGTTTTTGAATCCAAAGATGGAGTAGTGGCTGCTGAGGCAAAGAGAACTCAAGCACATTGGGTTGTATTGGACAAGTAATACATTTAATGCACTTTTTAGTTTTTGCTTCTTGTCATTGAAAATTTGAATGCATTCTTGATCATGTGCTCTGTTTCAGTACCATTGATATGATTCATTTGACAGGAGAATGGAGAAAGAAGCTAGCTCTTGCACTGATCAGCTCGACTGCAACGTTGTACTTGTTAAGAACTCGGAGACAAAGGTCCTTCGATTGAACTTGATTGAGCAAAGAAGGGTGCAACCTGAGATGCTTAGCCATTCAAAATCAACTAAGAAACGTTGCTTTAAGGTCCCAAACGTGACTCCAACGAGCAGCCCTGATAGGCTCTCCTCGATGTCAAGCTTAGACATGTTTGCCTCTCCATCATTCATGTCCGACATTGATTGGGAGCCAAAGGTGAAGCAGGCTTCACCATTAATGCTAGGGGAGTACTGTTATGATGATGGATCTGATTCTGAGTCAGACAGTGACAACCTCAGCTCTGTGTCGACAAGCATAGGCTCCCAGCAATGGATGGAAGACAACCTTAGCTCAGCTGATGAAGGTGGGAAGCTCTTGAAAGAATGTCTGCAAAGATCTAACAGCAAGGCTGTAATGCGCCAACCTAGTGGCTCGAGGGATGTGAATGTGAGAGAGATGATATCACTCGACAGGAATGCACCTCCGGATCCCCCTCCACTCTGCTCTGTGTGTCGCCACAAGTCACCATCCGTTGGGAAACCTCCTAGGCTGTTCACATATGCAGAGCTGGAACGAGCCACGGGGGGGTTTCAGCAGGCAAACTTTTTGGCTGAGGGGGGATATGGCTCAGTGCACCGCGGTGTGTTGCCTGATGGCCAGGTTATAGCTGTGAAGCAGCATAAGTTGGCTAGCAGTCAAGGCGACCGGGAGTTCTGCTCTGAGGTGCAGGCCTTGAGTTGTGCACAGCACCGGAATGTTGTGATGCTGATCGGATACTGCGTGGAGGATAGGAGACGCCTGCTGGTTTACGAGTACATCTGCAATGGCTCTCTGGACTACCATCTATATGGTGAAATATATATATTTCTGCAACTTTCTATCTTCAAAAAAACATTGTATTCTTGAAAATGATAGTAACAAAAATTGCAGGAAGGAATAAAATTCCACTGGATTGGGGTGCACGCCAAAAAATTGCAGTTGGAGCAGCTCGAGGGCTGAGGTACCTCCACGAGGAGTGTAGAGTTGGATGCATAGTCCATCGCGATTTGAGGCCGAACAACATCCTGCTCACACATGATTTTGAGGCATTGGTATGTTAATGTTATGGTTGGTCATGTTCTTGAATTCAACATATATGAGACACTAAGTAAGTAAGTGTGTTGGATGGGAAAAGGTTGGAGACTTCGGACTAGCAAGGGTGCAGTCGGATTCAAGTAGTGGAGAGAGTAGAATAATCGGAACATTCGGATACATAGCTCCAGAATATGCTCAGACAGGGCAAGTCAGTGAAAAGGCCGACGTCTATGCCTTTGGGGTGGTGTTGGTGGAGCTGCTCACTGGAAGGAAAGCTGTGGATATATGCCGGCCTAAGGGCGAGCAGTGCCTTACAGAATGGGTACACATCTAATCTATCCATATTTTTGGGAACTTTGTTTGTATAATTATATTTGATTACATTGTATGGTATGATGGAGCAGGCGCGTCCGCTGCTGGAAGACAATGGCCTCGCCAAGCATGTGGATCCGTGGTTGAAGCAGTGCTACTCGGAGAGGGAGGTGGAGGGGATGCTGCACTGCGCCTCGCTCTGCTTGCAACGAGACCCTCACTTGAGGCCTTCTATGTCTCAGGTACAAACATTACTCATGCACCTTTCTTTCCTTTTTCTTACATCATTTGTGGAGCTGTTTATGCAAAACTTTTACTAGATTTAGTTTTCAGATTTCAAGTGCTTAACTAATCTGGTTTAGTTGCTCAACTTATCCTTTCCGTTTTCTGATAAACAGAGTTGCTCTTATTTATAATGCTTTGCTTGTGTGCTGCAGCTACTTAGGTTGTTGGAAGGTGACATTTCAATGGCATAAAATGTGTTGGAATGAGGATTTATTGATGATTGAAGACAGAAAGAAGCTTAGTGTTAAAATAGACTATGATCTATGTTCAAAGGCCATTTTCCTTTATTTGATTGGAATTTGGTAAATAGCCTTACAACTTTTTTTTTTAATTAGAATATGGTTGATTCTGTTGGTGCTTCTTCTAGGAGTGTTAGTGTAGGCTTTAATATGTAAATTGTTTTTCTAGGAATGACGTTGCCGCTACTCGTGATGAGGTATTTCTATTTTTTATTAATTATTTGATGAATTACTGAAAAACGTTTTATTTCATTTGTTAAGAATTTGATACTATATTTTTTTAACAAAAAATTGTGTAGAGTTGTAGACTGTCTGTGTGGTCAAAGTTGATGGGATTGAATTCATACAACTCCATATTCAGATATGTATTTATAATTTTGTGAGCGTCTCATTGATGGATATGTTGTATTTGGATATGCGTAAGCGAAGATTTGCTGAAAAGCTTGTAAATTTGTAATGTAACAAGTGACGATACATATCTGTAAGGGTGCACAGAGTTTTGATGACATTTTCAATAATTTGCAATTAGAAGATATTGATTGATTTTGAGCTTGAGCTTCAAGTCTAAATATCAACCTTGATTCAAACTTGAGTCTCAAACTTATGTAAGGGCTTTTAAAGTTCATTATGAGTGGAGGCAGAGTAATAGCGTTGGGAATGCGGTTAGAATTTTTAAATTGCATGATTTAGGCATCACTTTAATTCCAAAATTTAAGATTGATTATAGAACTCATCAAATGGAGTCCGGCCATAATCTCCTCTCTGTTGTGCGACCATCTAGATTTAATTAGGGAGGTGGTCTTAGACTCTTAGGTACAATAGGGTGTATCGTACAATTAAATTGTACTCTCACTTAGACTCTAACCCATACTTTGATTCGAACATGTATCATGATCCGAACTTTATAAATAACAATATTTTAGGTGTAAGTCAACCCGATTGTGCGATACATCCAGTTTTACCCAAGTTTTTGTGTTAATTAGGTATGAGTTCTCAATCAATTTTGCTCCGTCAATCCTAAACAATTGAAGAATTCTTTTTTGAAAGGAGGGTAATTTTGGTAGATAAAAATAATAAAGTTAAAGAAAATTATAATCATAACTTCTATTTTACCCACTATATCTTCTATTTAAAATAAGGGTAAATATCATAATAAACCTTGAACTATACCTGCTTTATCAAAAATACCCTGGAACTTTCGAAATGCTCTCTAAATCCTCAAAGTATCAGGGTTTTATCAAATATATCTCACATCTCTTTTCCGGCCACCAGAAATGTGATGTGGCTCGCCGGATGCCACAGTGTAATTTGAATTTTTTTTTTAATCCATGTCATTTTATATTCTCTTTTTTAATCCATGTCATTCTATAAATCAAAATCCATCCTAAAAATTAAAACCCAAATGAAAACCCTCCCAAAATTAAAACCCAAATGAAAACACTCCCGTCCGATTCGTTCGTCAAATTCGTCGGAAACCCATTCGGAATTACTTGCAAATTCGACATGTTATTGGTGTTTTCAGGATAATTTTGGTCTGTGGCGTCCGAGATAGGAGGCGGATTGTGCAATGAAGGAAATTTAAGGTTTTGGGGGAAAGAAGACGAGGGAAATTGGGTGTTCCGCAAAAAGCTGGGAGAAGCTTCGAATTCGTAGATTTCGTACAACTCTGAGGTGATCTTGTACTGAAAACGGCGAGGGCTGGTGCAGATATGGAGAGATGGTGGGTGGCGAATTGGTGGGATCGGAGAAGATGGAGTCATGGCTTGCAGACGAACTTGCATCGGATGATGTTTGGGATGGGGAGTCTGGAGAGGATGTCGATGATGATGTGTGATGGTAGGTTTGTCAACATTTCTAATTGCTTCATTTTGGTGTGGGATTCTAAGCTATAGGTTGTGGTAACCAGTTTGTTAAATAAATGGAGATCGAAGGTCTGTAATTGCAGAATTTTGTTTTCTGTAATTGCCGATGATTTTTTTCTTTGTAATCGCTGATTTTTCTTCTCTGGTAGAGATCGGGAATTTGAGCTGGTAGAGAGAGGTCAGCGTGTTTTTTTTTTTTTCTTTAATTAGGGCTTGAGATTTTAAAAAGGGAACATTGTCGTGTATTTTAAAAAGAGTAGAATAGGTTTTAATTTTCAGGATGGATTTTAATTTATAGAATGACATGCATTAAAAAAATAGAATTTAAACTACACTGTGGCATCCGGCAAGTCACGTCACATTTCTGGTGGTCGGAAAAGAAATGCGGGATATATTTGATAAAACCTTGATACTTTGAGGGTTTAGAGAGCATTTCGAAAGTTCCACAGTATTTTTGATAAAGCGGTCATAGTTCAAGGTTTAATATGATATTTACCCTTAAAATAATGATACAAAATAAATAGAAATTTACCAATTTACTCTATGATACATAATTTCAAATTAAAAATTATGAATGATTTTTTTTTTTCTGAATTAGAATTACAAGAGATATCTAAATATAATCAAATAAGTAATTCACACGCAAACGAGACCTTTACACCATATAAAGATGAAAAAATAATTACACGCAGACGGAATCACTACCACACAACGTGAGAACATTACCCACACAAAAATTAAAAAACTTGATAATTCCAAGAGTTAGGCAAGTGGGGGCGTTGATTCACTCCCTTCTTCGCCTTTCGGCAATCAAAGCCTTGTTTGCATGATGAAGATGGTGACCCACCAATATTTCTTACCACACCTTGAATCCCAACGAAGTTGTTGAAAAATTATCTTAATTTGTTGATTGATTGATTGTTAGAACCTTAAAACCATACAAATATTTGAGATATAGTCTTTAACAATCACTCTGCAAAGTTTGATTCCTCTTGTGGTTGCCATTCTGAAAGAGACAAAAGTAATTTGTAGTTGATCATGAGTAAGGATGTCAATCGGGTCAATCAATTGGGTTTCGGGTTAGCCCTATTCAGTTACGGATTATTTGAGTGCGAGCTAATCGGATTGAAAAAAAATTTGAGTTATAAATTTCCAACCCTAATTCTAAATGTTTGGGTTTCAGGCTAGCCCATCATGCTCAGAAATTTATGGGTTAGGTATAAAATAAACTCCTATTATAGTGACCCTTATCACGTTTAAATCCCTATAGTTGAAGTTGGGCCAACTAAACCCTCAAAGTACCTAATTTTTTACAATTGGGCCCTCCGACCTAACGGTTGTTTAACACCGTTAAGAGTCTTTTTTTTTTTTTTTTAATTTCGTCTAAGTCGCCGAAAACTCGTTGGAAAATACACCTCTCATTTTCTCTTCCCCTACGCCTCCGCCCTCAACGCCACTGGCCTCATGGCCTTCTCCCTCGGCCAAACTCCGACGGTGGTAGCGTCGGATCCCTACACAACTGTCGGAGACGAAATCTCACCAACTCACTTTGGGTCTGGATTGCAGTGACTTAACCCAAGAATCAACGGAAGTTTCGGTCTTGAGTTTCGATTTTGGAGATTAAGTCATGTTCGTATTAAATTAAATTAAACAAACATAAACTGAAAAGTAATTACTCGAACCTATTCGTAGCATAAAATTAGGGGTCCATATTTCTTTAAGGCTGAATTAATATTTTTAAGGACAGATGACACTTCGTAGGCAAAAAGAAACAACTTTGGGATCTCTATGCTATCGAATTTGGGAATTGGGACCATATAGCTACGTAGTATTTAATTGTTTTCTACTTATTTATATTTTTTTTATATTGGACTAATTTAAATGTCTGTGTTCGCTCGATTGATTCTAGATGATGACAATTCATCTATAATTTGCTCCAAAAGAAATTTGATTTTATTAACCATTTTTGCTTACTTCAATGTGAAGACGGGCTCGCTGTTGCTGTCTATCGATTATCCGCATTAGATTCGGTTAAAATTCGTTTAATCAATTAAAATTAATTAACTAAATTATAATAATTTAAAATTATATTTTTTTATAAATTAATTTTGTGTTGTATTTAAACATAAAAGATGGGTTGGTTCAACGGATAAGTGCGCATGCTTCCTTCCAAGCAGCCAATGTTTTGAATCCTCCTGACACAGGACTATAATACGTTCGTGACCTACAACTAGTAGGTCACTCACTAGCCATGGTTGTTTATAGATGAGTTACATCTGTTTTGAATAAAGGAACAAGTTAAGAACAAAAAAACTAAGACTTAAAAGTCAATATTTCATAGATTTAATCCAATTATAGAGTATAACTTTTTCACTATCTCTCTCTCAAACCCTAAATCGCTAACACCTCTCTTCTTCTCTCTCAGTCGCTGGCGACTTCCTCCTCTCTCTCTTCTCGACGACTATCTGTACATCGTCGTTGACAACAGATCTAGTCCTCTTCTCTAAATTCATTCGAACGTCGTCGTCGCCATCATTTTCTCAATAATTCGGTGAACTCCACCAACAACAAATCTAGTCATCTTCTCTAAATTCAATCGAACGCTGTCGTCGCCATCATTTTCTCAAGAATTCAGTGAATTCCACCACCTTGCCGTCATTGCCAGATCTTTACGAGATCTATGAGTTCTAGATCTACGAGCAATGGTACGAATTCATACCATTCGTTGCAAGATCTGTCGTACCAACTGGAGGAATAATTTTATGATGTGTTTATTTATCATATATATATATATATATATATATATATATATATCTATTTTACCCATCATATCTCCATTTAAATATGACTATGTGGTATCGGCGACGTAGTTTTCTCTGTTTATTTTCTTCTAATTTCTTGTCATCTTCTAAGAATTTCCTATCATCTTCTCTGAATATATTTAAAAAAATTATTTTTGCAGCTGTATTTTAGATCCAGTATGAACATAGGTTATTCATACCAATCGTGCCACGATATGTCATTATTGCGCTTGTAACTAATGGTAAGAAGTGACTTATTCATACCATTTGTTCCAAGTATTGCCGATAAAGACTTTGGGATGACTGGTACGAAAGAATCCATTCATCCCAATATTTGTAGCGCCGCACTTGGAACGAATGATACGAAAGGTCCTATTCGTACCATTCGTCTCAAGATATGTCGCGCCAACGCTTGAAACGAATGGTACATAATAACATTGTTACCATTTGTCTCAAGATATGTCACACCAATGTTTCGAACGAACTGTATGAAATAATCCGTTCACATCCTTCGTCACACTAAAATTCCGCAATTTGTTCCCAAAAAAAAATGTAGCCTTGCAGTTTCTTCCAACAAATCCAAGTACGATAGATGAATAAAAATTTGAATCAATTTTTTTTTCATTTTCTTCATTTTTCATTAAATCTAATTACTAATAAAATGACCAAATCAGCACAAAATGGCACATAATTTCACAAATCTAACTAAATCCCTAAACTAAATCTTCATTTTCATAAATTTCTACACTTTGCTTCACTGGAGAAGAGAAGAAGAAGGTGTCGTCTGACGGTGGAGGTGAATCTTGGGATGGTTGGAGATTATTGTCTTCTTCACCCTAATAAGTCTCTGTCTCCGCACTTGGCATGAATGATATGTTCGTGCCACATATATGTGCAACAAATCTTGAAACTTAAAGAATGGATGACGATATTGCGCAATAGATCTTGAAACTTAAAGAATGGATTATGGTACTGTGTACAATGACACCATCCATAATGTCATCTTCGACAGAGAAAATCACCCACCCTGGCTACCACCAGAAAAAATCATCGTGCCAGAAAATAATGTACATATAAAGTGAGAGGATAGAGATAAACCGGGAGATCAAGAAGAGAGCAAAAGAATTTTGATTCAAAAGTTGTGAGGTAAGGACGATTCGATTTCTTCAGCAGAAAGTTGGCTATGTTTTATTAAAATTAAGTTAACAAGTATTGATTTTTACTTTCTTCTTTAGCCAATCCGCACTATTAACACAATATATAATTTAAGCTTATACTCCCTCCGTCCACGAAATGAGTACTCATTTGTGCACGGCACGAGTTTTAAGAAATGTATTGAGTGTAGTGTGAATAGAATAAAGATTTCACCTTTTTGAATGTATTAATTAAAGAGTTTTGTGGGGTACACTTGCCAAAAAGAAAAATGAGTATTTATTTCATGGACGGACGAAAAAGGAAATATGTGTACTCATTTCGTGGACTGCGGAAGTAATTATTAAAAACAATTGTCAATCGAGCAACCATGCTAATTGCATAAAACAAACATTATATTTTAAAATTTTGGGGTAATTAACTGTACATTCATAACGTTTACACGGAATTGGTTTTTGCACCTATTTTTATTTTTCTTCTTTTAAATACCTAACCTTTAGTTTTTGTCTTAAATTTATCCGGTCACCGGTTTTTTCCTACGCCGGCGCCGGAAATTACACTGCGGTAGCCGGAATTGACACCTAAGTATATATTTGACATGTGGAATATAATTGAAAAAAAAAACTTGACATGTGGAAATTGGAATTAACCCCCCCCCCAATCGTCTTCTTCCTCCCCCACCGGTCAGCCGTCGCATGAGTAGCTCTGCGGCCGAGCCATAGCTCTCTTTCCTCCGGCGATCGAGGCCTATTCAGCAGTCAAGTCGAGCTCATAGTGTCGGTGCCCGATTTGCAGCGGCCGAGTGCAAAACCCGCGAACGCTCCTAAATTTTGCGAACGAACCGCCTCCCCAGCGATCGCGCCGATCTCTGCAAATCAGCCACGCAACCCCAGCCCCAAAACACCGATCTCTGCAAATCTCTGGGCGGATCTGGGCTTCAGAACGCTCATGGAGGGGACGAAGCTTCGAAGCTTTGAAGAGATAAAGATTGGATTTTTTTGTTGCATTTTGGTTGAATTTGTGGCGTTTGGAATTGTCTGTTGATTTTGCACTTTGGTCTATTGATTTTGCTGAGATTGAGTTTTATGTATTCTTCATTGGAATTGTTTGTGGGAGGTGATAGGGGAAGGCCGACAGGGGAATTGTGGAGGGCGGCGCTGCCGTTTGAGAATTATTTGTGGGAGGGCAAGGATGGCATCGGTGTGTTCTCGTTTCTTTCTTATGGCGATCCCAGAGCTGTGTTGGAAGGGAGGGCAGGGGCCGTCGTCGGCGTGTGGTGTGTGTGATCATGTGTGTGTGTGGCATCGGTGGTGGCGGCGGCAAAGGGCGGGGCCGGCGATGGTGGCGGCAGAGGGCGGCGCTGGCAAGGGAATTAGGGTTTGGGGGAAGGGGGGAGAAAGGAGAGGGAGGTGAATTAGGTTGGGGAAGATGATGATTTGGAAAAAAAAAAAATTGTTTTTTTTTTATTATTTCTTTGCCACATGTAAAAAAATATATTTAGGTGTCAATTATGGCTGCCACTTCATCAATTCCGGCTGCTACAGTGGTATTTCCGGCGCCGGCGTAGGAAAAAATCGGTGACCGGACAAATTTCAGACAAAAACTAAAGGTTAGGTATTTAAAAGAAGAAAAATAAAAATAGGTGCAAAAACCAATTCCGTGCAAACATTATGGATTTATAGGCAATTACCCCTAAAATTTTCTGCTTTTAAGCTCGTTTAGTACATAATACTCCCTCCATCTTTAAATAAGTGTCATATGACATAAAATTATGCATACAAAGGAGGAGTATAATTTTACATGCATACCCTTAATTATATTTCCTAACTTCAAAATTTCATTTAATTGTAATATTAAGACATGGATAAAATTAGAAGTTTAGCTCAATTTTATTCTAAAATTTCACAATATGATATTTAAAAGAGGACAAAAAAAAAAAAAAAAACTCTACGTTATGACACTTATTTAAAGATGGAGGGAATATATGATAAGGCGTTATATGTTTGATTGATATATTTTTTACTATATAACGTATCAATCTCATATTTGATATAATATATTAAAATATTTATAATATATAATTCATTATTTGTCGGAATGTATTAGATTTATACTCCCTCCGTCCCAATATTGAAGTCTCATTTCTTTTGGATGCGAGTATTTAGGAGAGTTAAAGTAGATGTAAAAATTGTAGGGACCACATAATTAGTGCTTTAATTAATGTTATTTTATTTCTTAATTAAATTAACTAATAATGCTACCTAGGAACAGTGGACCAGCTGTTCCACCGCCAGAAATCAGAAGTCGGCCGTCACCTTCTTCCCCAAATTCCACCGGCAGCCAGAAATCAGAAGCTCCTCCTCCAGTTCCACAAATTCCACCGCCACCGGCTTCCCCAATTTACAGCCGACCGTCACCACCTCCACTTCATCCACTGGCTGTAATCGCTCCAGCTCCACCAACTCCAGCATTATCGGCAGCGGCATACTCAGATCCCTAAACTCCATTCGTCTCATCTCAGAGCCGTCGTCAGAGCTACATACTCATATCCCTAAACTCCCTTCGTCTCATCTCAGAGCCGCCGCCGGAGCCACCACCCTTCGTCTCATCTTTGCACTGCCGGCAAGGCCACCATTTCCCCCCAAATCTGCAAAATCAAGCTCAGAAATCCACCGCACCACCGCGCTACCCAAAATCAAGCTCAGAAATCCACTGCACCAAATCTGCAACCAAAATCCACCATCTTTGCACTGCCGGCAAGGCCACCATTTTCCCCCAAATCTGCAACAGAGCTGTTAGGTTGGCATCGCGGTGAGAAGAGGGAGAGGTCGGCGTCGCGGTGGAGGCGCGAGGTTGGTGGTGGCGGCGGTGGGAGGAAGAGGGCGGAGGGAAGGACCTCGGTAGGGGTGAGCATCGGTTCGGTTCGGTGCAAAACTGAACCAAAAATTCAAAACCGAAAATTGAACCGATGGTTAAAATTGGAACCGAACCGCACCAATTGGGGGTTCGGAACCGAACCGATAAAACCATCGGTTTCGGTTCGGTTCACAATGCAAATTTTTTTATTTTATTTTTTTCCAAAATACCAATTAAAATTTTTAAAATAATGTAAAATACACAAATTTCAAATGTCAAATCTCCACAACATGAACATGATAAATAATTATTTATTATAACTGTGAATTAGGGTTTTAGTTTTAGGTTAAAAAATTAGAAAAATAATTATATATTATAAAATAATTATATATAATAAAATATTAATATGTATCGGTTCGGTTCGGCTTAAAACCGAACCAAAAAATGAAAACCGACACCAAACCGAAAATTTTCGATTTTTATTTTTCAAAATCGAACCGAAAACTGAACCAATAGAATTGGAATCGAACCGCACCAATCCAGTTCGGTTCGGTTCGATTTTCAGTGTCGGTTCGATTTCTGCTCACCCCTAGACCTCGGCGACGGGAGGAAGACTAGAGAGAGAGAGAGAGAGAGAGAGAGAGGGATGAAATTGGGGGTGATTAATTTACTAAGTCTTGCCTAATTAATGCTAAAAAGGGAAAGAAGACTTGTTACATGGGACGGCTAAAAAAGGAATACGAGACTTGATTATTGGGACGAAGGGAGTATATAATTAATATTTGTAATAATTTTGATTTGGATTGAGTGTACCATTAGAGGTGGTATACAAAATAACACAAATTTATAATATTTTTGAATTTTTGATGTATGTATCAAATAAAATATTAAAGTGACATAAAGTATTATACATCCTGAATACATCCTAATCACTTATACATCCGAACGAATTCCTAATTATATTAAACAATAATAACATGTAATTTAAGCCTATAATTCATCAAATCAAAGCATATGTCACATTGAATTGAAATTTTAATTTCTTCTTGTAGTGGGCAAAATTCGTCAACTTGGCTAAAGCCTAATTAACCTTCCAAGTTGGATCAATGAGCTAAACAGCCCGATCAGTCCAGCCCGACAAACTTCGAACCAACTTGGATCAATAACGAGGCTGACCCATTTACTTAAGAAAACTTGTTTGCCCAGCCTGATAAGTCAAGTTATACTTATCTCGAGATCAACCTGAATCGACCCAGGATGATTATCCCACTTTAAGTCCAACTTGTCTCAATAGTCCGGTTGAATAATTCACACTTAGCCCAAACCCATCAAGTTAGTTCGCCAACCTGGCATGACCCTAAAAAGTCAAATTGGCCCAACAGATTGGTCCAACTAGTCCGGAAAGCTATAGACCGACTTGAGTCCACAACCAAGTTGAATATATTGCATGCGGCCCAATGGTTATTGACAACATAGAAAGACAAAGTTACAAGGCCCAGCCGTCAAACCCTAAAACATGTTTCCCACCAAGCTGACACGATCAGACGGGTAAATCTTTGTGATCCCGTCCAAATCGCAACAACCCGGGAGATAAGGGCCTTGACGAGGCCAAACTGTAGAAACCCTAGCGGCTGGATGTCCACTATATAAACAGCCCGACTAGGTCATCAAATGGACACGAAAAATTCTACTTGCTCTCTACTCCTTGAATTCTCTACTCCGCCACTACGCTAATCGCTCTTCCAAACCGGAAATAGCCAGCTTGGCCTACCGCCGCCTCACAAGTTTCATTATCACAACTCACTGTCACCGTTTCCACCCTCCGACGCCGCTTACAGCCTGGATTAACCACGCATTCCAGTCTGTCTTCCTCTTTTATTTCATCATGTTCTTTATTTCACTTCGCTATTCCGTTACTGACTTGAGCGTCGGAGGCTCTACGGTCGACACCCCCTCTCGATGCTCAACCTAGGGCTCTTATGTGTTCTTGTGTTGACAGGTTGCTAGTGCCCGATCAATCCGGACATCCAGACGTCATCTTCAATTGTAGATTTTAGCCTCTACACTTCTCACAATTGGTGTTTATCTCGAATAACACAATAAACGAAATAAAGAAGTCCCTCAGTCTCAGTCGACTTATCTATTTCTTTTTAGTATATTTATTTATAGCATAAATGTATGTAGACTCATATTTAATGTAGTGTAAAATAATGAGGTAGTTTTGGGTACAATTGAGTGTACGGTACAATTGGATTGCACTCACACTCAGACCTTAATCCGCATCATGATTCCAACTTGCATTCCGACTGGAATCGTGTAAATGACACTATTCTGAATGTGGGTCAACCTGATTGTACAATACACTCGATTGTACCCAAGTTTTTGTGTAAAATAATTGCCTGAAATATAAATAAGTCAAGTTAATTAGGACAACTCAAAAAACACTCGATTGTACCCAAGTTTTTGTGTAAAATAATTGCCTGAAAAATAAATAAGTCAAGTTAATTAGGACAACTCAAAAAGAAATACTCCCTCCTTCCACAAAAGAACTTCCTAGAAGGGTGTAACACAAGTTTTAAGAAAAAATATTATTGGGTGTATTGAGAGTGGAGAAAATATTGTTGAGTATATTGAAAGTAGGAAGTTCTTTCGTAAACGGAATGAGAATATGTTAGTAAAATAGGATAGGGAGAGTCATAATTTTTATTTTATTTTTTATTTCAGAAACAACCTCTTTTTTTTTGGTAAAAAAGTAACTAGAAAACATATACTCCCTCCGTCCCAGCTTTTTGTATCCACTTTTAGTATTAAATACTACTAAAAGTGGATACAAAAAGCTGAGACGGAGGGAGTAATTTTATGTAAGTAATTCGGTTATTAGCATGTAAATACACAAACTTTTTATATTTTCTGAAATTTAACATGATTTTTATTTTTAGCCCACAAATACACGAATTTAGCATTTTTTTTCTGATTTTTGACATCGACATAAAAAAACTCTATTTATTGTTGAGGTGGAAGTCAGAATACATGACGTGGACTACGAAATATGCAATTGAATCGAAAATTTTGATTCATTATTTTGGTTAGAGAGTGAATGATATGGTATATCAGCCTTCACGTTAATAGTAAATTAGAATTTTTTCTTGTCGATGTCAAAAATCAGAAAAAATACTAAGTTCGTGTATTTGTGGGCTAAAAATAAAAGTCATGTTAAATTTCAGAAAATATAAAAAGTTCGTGTATTTATAGGCTAATAACCCTAAGTAATTGTACAATTCATATTTTTATCAAAAATGGCTATGCATATCCCACCTAAAGGTGTAATCGAGCCGAGTCGAATATTGTCTTACTCAAGCTTAGCTTGTTTAGTTAAACGAGTTGTTTGTTTAATTATCGATCAAGTTTTAATCGAGTCGAATACAACATCGAGCCTAATCGAATTTTTTAAATTTAAAATTTTAATTATTTTGCTGATATACGTTGATGTATCTTCATAGAATATTCTTTTAACAAACTAATCCCAATACGAAACGTGCAGCTGAAATAATTTAGAATACAAAATCGTATATTTGGGGGCGTGCCATGTAATTAAAAAACTGAATATTTTCCAACTATATTACTACAACATAGTGTTATTTTATAGTCGCACGCAAACACCCACAATATATATATATCTATCTATAAGTTAAAAGCTGTCGCATCTTCTCTTCATTGAAATCCCCAAATATCGTACTCTTAGCCCGGCCTCCAAACCGGCCCGGCCCGATATTCATGACGGAAGAAAGCCGGTAATTCGAGGCCCGATCGCCTCCAAACCCCACTTGGACGCACAACTCGCCATCGCCGCCCTGCCTCCGCCGCCCACCGACAGGTAATTGTTTCACAATCTTCACGGACAACTTTTTTCAGCTGTCGGTATGTTGGATTTACTTTATTGTAAAGCTTAGATATTTTTGTTTTTTTATTTGCTGTAAATTATGGTTGGAACTTGCTTTTTTCTACCCGAGAGCTTGAAAATTGTATATTGGTATGAGAATCAGGGTGCGGTTTGGGTAAGTTTTTATGAGAATTTTGCCGCTTTTCTTCTTTTTCAATTTAGTTTTCATTAGCTGCTCAAGCTTATGGTGAACTGAACTCAAGGCTTTATCCGACGGCGAAAGCGTTGAATTTTAGCTGAGAAATTTGTGAATTAGACTGAATATGTTACCACGGGCGGGACTATGTGCCATGACTGTTTGATATTATTTTCTCTCATCTAGACAATCTGTTGAGGTTGCTGTGGTTTTTGGATGATGCGCATGCCCTCTGAGTTCTGCAGCTTGATTTGATCGTAGGAATTGTTTGTTGTGTCATATTGGTTTGGAAGTCGTGGATGGTGGAAAAGATATGGTTTTGGCTATCATGATCGGTACAAAAATGGGTGATAATGCTTCATCCGTGGACACAGTAATGTATTCCATTTTATCTGAAATATTCGAATAGAGCAGCTGTTGAATGCCAATTCAATTAAGAAGTTGCTAGTTTTGCTGATTAGAGCTAGTTTGAACAAAATCTTGGTTGTCGATACAAAATGAACCTGCAAGCTTAAGTTTATAGTCATATTTAGATTTGACTCATCGGGTCATATAAGTACAATTAAAAAGAAAAAAAGAAAAAAAAAAGAAAGAATTTTCAAACCCAATTTGTAAAACCGGAAGGCGAGAAATAAATACCCTGGTCAAGGTAGCTCCACTTCTTCCTGTTGCTGCAAGTGATGATTTCTGAGCTCCCTACAAAGAGAATTTTACGGATCCTTAAGATGAAATTGCTTGAGCTCTGGATTGCATTACGGGGATGGAAATTTTGAAGGACCATAAAAGTTGATGTTGATAATGTATGCATTCAGAAAGCTTAATGCATTCTAGAAAAGCTTATCAAGCTTTTCCAGTTTGAATGTGAATAGTTTTTTGCAACTTCTAATCTTGTCTAGTCCGTGTCTGTTGATTCAGTTAAAACTGGGTTTTTGGTAGTAATAATTTCACTTTGTTTAGTCACGCTGATTATACACTATTTGTTTGGAATGTCACTTTAGTTTTTCCGCCCATATTTATAGGGGCAATCTTCAGAATGGTCCTTCTTCATTAGCTTGTACTTTTTGCTATTTCAGTACTATAAGTATTAAGTAATATTGGGGAGGGGAACAAAAGACAAGTGTTTCAAATTGGGAATTGATGATGGCTAAGAAGAGTGACATTGATAGTGAAGTTGGCAGAAATTGACTGGAGTTTTTTATTTAGTTCGAGAAAAGTTTGCTATCCAATCAAACAACTTTTTATAATTTTTAATTACTTCAAGCTAATTATGCATTTTCTTGGGAACTCAAATCCATTTTCACTTATAAGCTCGTAGTGCTGTGTTTCAGACTTCTATAACCCAAAGTCGGTAAATTTTACTGTAAAAGAGACACCTGCTGGTTTCTGCTTTTACACATAATTTTGAAGGATCGCTAGAACTAATGGAGTCAGCAGAGGTGATGGGTGCCCAGAAAGATAAGGTTCGGGTGAAGAGGAGAACCTTGGAAGCAGTATTGCAACAATGCCAATGGGCCCTTCAGCAGCTTGCCTCTGGATGTGATGATGGTGACGACAATGATGATAGTGTTGATGGTGAACAAGAGGTTCACCAAGACTCTGCGGAAACGTCTGCTCCCACCAATTATGATACCGACACAACTGAGGTGAAAATTTTGCTCACTGCATTATATATGTTTATGGTTTCCAGTATTTATTATTATCAAGTGTGCAAATGCTGCTCATACATGAGGTAGATTTTATTTTCCTTTCTTTTCTTTAAAGGAATACTGTTAGATAGCTTGTTCAAAATAGGCTAATAACAGCAAGCATAAATTGGATGCTCTATCTAGCTAAACTTGTGCTCTAAATTTATGGTAATGATCTTTGAGAGAATTGACTACCTTAATGATTTTTTATTTTTTCATGCCTTAGTGGGTAAAAGGAGTTCAGATAAATCTTCGAACTTGCGAAATCTCATTTGATTCGTTTGTTACAGTTCTATGGCCTCTTGAAATCCGGAGTTGAATGTGCTGATTTCATCAAGAAACTAGAAAATGCCAAGGCATCTCTTCCAGGAAACATGGCTGGTATGATTTTATAAGTACTGGTGACTAGAAACTTATAAGTATAGGGCATGTGATGCATCTTAATAAACAATATAAAAATCTATGTTTTAGCAAGATCCTATATTGTAAGCATATATAAAAAAAATTCTACCGACATATATATGCTTCTAATATATGGTCAGAAAACTCATAAATCCCTTTTATATAAGGTAAAGAAATTAAGCATATATGGAAGAAAGAATTGCAATACAAATAGACTGAAGAGGTTTAGTTCTCTCACATGTTAAATGTACATTGATGGTGTGGATTTTGAAAACTATATACATGTTTTGCCTCTAGTACATTCAATTGGATATTTGCTATGACAAATTGCTGAAAAGAAAACTAGCATTTCACTATTAAGAAATTTTTGTATATTCTCTCAACAAATACAGTTGGTACTATCACCATTGTTTTTAACATATGAAAGGATGCAGAGGAACACAGTTCCTGGGACATGGTCAATGAAAATGACCTTTGGGATGGTGGAAATGTTGAGTTGGACTCAGAAGACTATGTTTTAGTTGGGCAAGAAGATATAATGGATGGTATAGCATCATTCATGGCTGCATATCTGTTGTCCCTTAAGCAAACTAAGGTAATGATTCTTTGTCAGTTGAAGCTCATTACTGTTTGACCCCTGCTAGGTACCTGCTGAAACCTGTTTTCCTTAATGTTCATTTTCCTGCATACATGCCCCACATTGTTTGATATCTGTCATGTGTCCTACAATTATTGAGCGAGTCAGATGTTATTTTGCTTCCATAATTTTAAATCTGTTTCATTCGGATGATTCAGTAAAGTTGTACTTATTTGAGATAGGGAAACTAGGGATGTCCATTCAGTAAAGTTGTACTTGAAGTTGAAATTCTACATGGTTTGGTTGTTTGGGATAGTGGGCCAAATTAGTATATAAAAAATTATTTGCTTTAATTGAATCAAAAAGATTGTGCCCATATATCCTTGACAAAGTAGTATTTGGGTCGTTCAGCACATGCCGTGCTAAAACTGGATAGTTAAGATTTTCAACTCAAACTCACGAACTGCCAATCTCAACTAAGAAACATCAAAGAAACAAAGCATTCCGAGTCCGAAAAAGAATAAATGTATTTTGATGTGCATGTCATAATTTATGTTGCATATACAATAACTTGCACTAATTCTCAGATCAAATTAATCCAAAATAAGCTTGCATCTCTTAATTGCAAATTATGATAGCTTCTAATTGATTGAAGTAAGTGAAAAACTAGAGTTATGAATTAGTATTTTCGATGGAATTAGGGTTGTGAAAATCAGAGGTTTTCCCTGTGTGGGGTATATGTCCAGCCAGGTTGGGACCTATGTGGCTGACAATGAGATGAAGAGCAAGAGGGTTGACAACTTGACATGATGCAAGCCCAGGTACCACAACTCTTTGTTGTCTTTGTCGTAGAGACTCGAGATGTGGTGCGATTCATGATCCCTGACTGGACTAATGTAAAGGGATATGGTGCTGGACTTCCAGCAATTATGTAGTATAAGCATCTAGAGGGAATGCTTTTTAAATGTGCAAAATAAGCTCCTAATCTAGCTAGTTAAGACAAATAGTTGCTGGTTTTTTCCATGCATAAATTTCAAATAAGTTAGGCATAAACTAAATGATTTGACGTATATATTGATTCCATTGAGATGTGTTAATCTGTTTTGCAGGATTTGTCACCCAACCAACTCCAAGCAGGTTAGTTCAACTATTTCTATCCGTCTGTCACATTTTATTCTTTCTATTGTATTAAAAGGATCAAGTAAAATAGAAATACTTTATTCCCTCCGAAGAATTTACCTGTTTGTTGGTTTCCGACTCGTGGCCTTCACTGGGTCTTTTAGTTTGGGATAGAACACAAGGGCTCTAATAATTAAACATTGTTTCAGCTCTGAGCAAGACCTTCTCTTTAAAGAAGAAGAAGGGTAAGCTTCGAAAGGCATGGGATGGAAGCAAAGTCGTCTATAATGTAGCATCATGGGGAGCTACTGCCATTGGGTGAGCTCTCTTAAACAATTCTAGTTGATCTAATTTGAATTGCACAAACATAATTCCTGATCATGTGTTCTAATTTGAATTTTGAGCTTATTTTTATGACTTATAAGCTCTTTATGAGAAACTTTTCAAGAGCTTATAAGCTTCTAAACAACTTATAATCCGTTTTAAAGAGCTTATAAGGTCAGTCAAACTAGCTCTTACATTGTTCTCCTCTTTCTCACCCCCTTTTGTTTTCTCCCCACAAGTACGTGGTGATTAACAGTCTTTTTTGGTCTTGCTGTAGAATATTGATTTAGGTTTATGATTCCATGTCTCTATTGTACAATTCCTAGTATAATAAGTTGTCACAAACTGAGATTTTGTGCTGGTGGAACAGAATCTATCAAAATCCAGCCCTATTTAGGGTTGCCTCGACTGCGTTCTGGACTTCATGTGATGTTATCTCAAAGCTCTTCTGAGCTGCATCAGTGACTCACTCTGATTCGACTATCAAGGCCAAATTATGTGCAGTTTGCTAGTTGTGTGACCTAGTTTGAACCACACGTTGATCTGTTCAAAGGTTTTTTATTCATGTAAATATGTCTGTGATTTGTACATGTTTCTTCAGTTAGTTGAAATTATTTAGTTGTATCGTTTGCATTGGTTCTATTCCCGCAGACATAACAAAATGTAGAGTAATTTGGTGTAACGTCAACAATGCACATTTCAAGTATCTAAAGTATATAGCCAAGCATGAAATTTTAATTGTATTTCACGTGTTTTTGATAAAATTCATGTTTAGAGAAGTGACGAGCCGGTAACTATCTGCATTCTTCAATGACTGGCTTTTAGAAAATACTTGTTACGTCACTCTCATAATTAATAAGCATACACGGGTCTTTTACGAGACAAAATATCTCTCTTCTCAAACTCCTCGTTTGCCACAAAATGACAAATACAGACCTTTCTATTTTACTCAAAGTTAGCACTTTATTTTAGAAATCTCATCCATGTGTTTGGTTCGAGTAGGAGTAGAGGAATAGAAAGGAAATAGAATCAAGGGTTAAGGTGCAGATAGGCCCTGAAGTGTGAGCCTTTAGAGCGATTTGCTCCCTTTACTAACTGTGTGTGCAACTTACCCCCTAAACTACCAAAAATCGCACATTTAACCCCCTCCGCCCTAACTCCGTTAGTCCACCGTTAGTCAAACTTTTTTTTTTAATAGAAATTTATTTTAATTTCAAAAATGGGGCTGACGGTGAGCTTAGCTATGGATTTGATGAATTCGACCATGGAGTCGGCCAGTCTCGAGTAATCGGCGGCGTCCATTTGAACGGAATCCGTCTTGGCGTCGGATGCGGACAACGGGATGAGGCGGATGTGGGGAAGGGAGTTGACGCCGAATAGGGCGAAGGAAGATTGAGATTCCTGGAAATCGATTTCGAAGAAGAAGAGTTTGGATTTGAAATCAGGGTTATTAGATTGGAAAGGGCGAATTCAGATTTGATTGTGGGGAAGGAGAGCTCGGGTTTGGAGTAGAGCTGGTGCACGTCGAAGAAGATTAGGGCGTGGAATGGGCGCGGGGTGGGGAGGGAGAGGATGCGGCGGAGGAGGGCGTCGGAGAGGCAGATGACGCCAATGGGGGACTGGGACTAAGATCCAATCTGCCCTCTCAAGATTCAAGAACTGGTGAGCAAGAATCTCCAAACCAGTCCGCTGCAAATCCAACTGAGAAAACGAAGGCAGATGGAGGGGCGGGTGAGGAGAGAGAGGTTGGATTGTATGTTGGCATGTTGCTGTTGGTTTGGGAGTCAGAGTAGCTGCTGCTCCTGGTGTCGCGGCTTCGACGGCCGAATTTTGGCAGCGCGGCTTCGGCGGCCGGTTTGGGAGATGGAGGAGAGGGTGAGGAGAGAGAGGTTGGATTGTATGTTGCTGTTGGTTTGGGAGTCACAGTAGCTGCTGCTCCTGGTGTCGCGGCTTCGACGGCCGAATTCTGGCAGCGCAGCTTCGACGACCGGTTCTGCTGCTTGGCCGTTCTCGAGGGACATCGGACGCCGGAGAAAGGGTGCTGGCCTCACCGGAGGAAGGGATTGAATTAAAAAAAAAAAAAAGTTTGACTAACGGTGGACTGACGGAGTTAGGGCGGAGGGGGTTAAATGTGCAATTTTTGGTAGTTTAGGGGGTAAGTTGCACACACAGTTAGTAAAGGGAGCAAATCGCTCTAAGGGCTCACACTTCAGGGGCCTATCTGCACCTTAACCCTAGAATCAAATAAAGGGATGGAATGGTAACAATAAGCATTACTTCTATTGAATGTTTGATTTAACAATGGAAATAAATCTTTAATAAGGGGTTCCTTTTTTCTTTGTTTTCCTTTTATTTTGAGGGGTAACAAATTGAATGATTGAATTAACCCCAAGTAAGGGTAATGGTTATCTTATTATTCAAACCAAACAATAAGTAATGGATTCAATTAATTGATTATCTTTCCAACCTCCAAAAACACCCAATCAAACATGGGCCCTAATCAAGTAGGTCCAACGCAACGATCTAAGCCGCGTCACATTTTTTTTAGCTTAGTTTGAATTGGACAATACAATCTCAGGGAGCTCGGGGCTTATCCTTTAATGAATGCAGTGTGTGTGTGTGTGTGTGAAAGAGAGAGAGAGAGAGAGAGAGAATAAATTATGAATCTAAGGCCAAAAAGAAAATCTAGTGGAAATATGCAATCAGCAGCTCCAACTAGTTCCCAAACAACCATAAATCCAAGCTATAACAATAAATCAAAAGATTGAAAGACAAAATTGGCAATCTGTACATTTAACAACCTATAGTACAAGATGTACAGACAGCTATCCACTTTACAAGCTGATTAATGACATCCAGTTGAGTTGTAATGTGAAATAATAAACGAATTGCTATATGGACATACTTGTAGGTAGCACCTGCCGCATCAACAAGTTCCGGCAGATAACGGCATGGCATACGAGGGGTGGAGTCAGTCAACCTCCTTTGCACTCTTAATCACCTGTCCCCCAACAAGAAGACCATCCATCAGGTCAAGTCTGATATTTGCACTTCTGGCTCATATATATACTAATTATCAAGAATCATGAGAGCTGTGGACCATCAAACTTATATGCTTAGCACTGTCCGCACGCAAACTCTCTCCTCTAATCTGGAACAAAGATCATATCCAACAAACCATAAAACTTTATGCACACAGACATGGAAAAGAAAAACTGCGTACGACGTGATGAATCCGTAGATTACAGTTTCTGTAATATAATACCTCATACGTGGAGTCGGGAGAAAACCACCGTAATAGCACTCCAAGATGTACCACGGCGGGTATTAGCTTAAACAGTAATGGTGTGGTTACCTGTGTATAATATTTATTAGCTAGGATGAGAAAATCTGACTGCACAAGATATGATGAAGAAAGGCATGGAAGACAAATTTGGAAAACCTAATAAAAGAAAACCAATGGATCTTGAAAACTAAGTGACGATACAGTTCTCTCCAGAGTATTAATAAATTTGGTTTTTTTCTTAAAACCTTTACATTAATAAAGGTAGTCTATATTTATCCAATATAATTCATATGCGTGAACATTTAACATGAAGCTTAATAAACAGTAGACAGTAGTAGAGACCCTAATAAAGATCATTTGTCGATGAATGAGAAGAAATATAGTTAACGGGATATTGCCAAGGCACATAACTAAAAAGTCTAGCATACCAGACTGAGAGCTGTTGTCCCAAGAAGCAGCATATACAATTTACCCTGCAATTCATTACCCTATGTTAGTGGTGGCTCAGAAAAGGACAACATAACAAAATCAGGACCATTACCGAAAGTTGATCATACTTAACAAGAGTATTGAGCAATAGATCACCAATTTCTTATCGAGAAAAGATACCATCGTTCAAGGTTAACATAATGGATATATTGACACTTCACAATTTATAAAAACTCAGAAATAAAGAAACACCTCAATCAACTTGAGGTTTGACGCTCGACTAAGAAGAACAAAAGCAAATTCTCCAATTTGTGCAAGAGACATTCCAACCTGCAAGTGCATTTAATCAAGTTTTGCAGGTCAAACAAAGATTGCCAACATTTCAGAAAATAGCATTGGAAAGTTGCATACAAGAAGGGAAGTCTTGTTGTTGTAGCCAAATCCTCTCACGACCAAACTGAACACAATTGTTTTGATAATAATCACCAAGATAACAGCTGCCAGCAAAATATCAATGTGGTTCCAGAGAAACTGGACATGAATAAGCATTCCAATGCTAGCTAGAAAAAGGGCAGCAAAAAAGTTCCGGATTGGCTCCACCTACAAAACAAAGAGTCAGATTAAAGAACCCTTTGCTTAGTGACATGTAAGAGCACAATTTGATACCTAGAGCCTAGATGAAAATGTTATAGCTGACGAAGTGTGAACAAATTAGCTCAACTTGACATCACTTTGAACCCAATTAACATGACCTCTAAGGTAGGGGTTCATACACACTGAAAGTTCTAATAGCAAAGTTATTTTCTTCCAGGATAACAGTCTAAATTTGCAGGCAAATCTCAAGTAACTTAAAGAAAGACCCATTGGAGGATCTCCAATACAAAAGAGCATCAACAGATCAATAATTAGTTTTAAGAAAAACATTAGGTGCAAGACAACCTAATTGGCCTCAATCAGTTCTTGCAAAAGGGAAAAAAATGTGATATTCTCTCACTCAAGCTTGTTGGCACTCTTCTTTCAGGAAACAGAGAAAATAATATCTTCATACAGATCAAAGCATTTAGTAAAGTTCAAAGAGAGAAAGGCCCAGACAAAAGAACTCCAAATTTTGGCTACCCTGAAGGTCATCTGGCCATAGCTTAGGCAAAAGGCATGTGTGCATCTTTATCATCTACTTGAACTGCCAGTAACTGCACTTGTTTGAAGAAAACCAACCATCTAAAACCTCAATTTATCGAAAAAAGAGGTAGAACTTTATATCTCTAATTTATTAGAATGATGAACTCATCACTTGCAGCGGAAGAAAAATTCCAGAACCACCAACCATACACCTAACCCTCCATGTATGCTTTACTAAAATTTGAAATTCACGTCTTCCTCCCAGATAATAGAAAAGGTATGAAAAGCAAAAGGTAAGGGACTCAACAAAAATAAGAAAAACATTTGCAATAGAACCAACCATACAGGAAATTACAGTTCAGTAATAAATCAATACCACATCAGCTCTCTCTGACACACACACTACACAAGCAAACATGCAGGAAGATATGTAAGGTAGAATAGAATACCATGCAACAATATAAAAAGCATACCTGTTCCAGAGTATGATGAGCAAGATCAGTTGTTGATATCATCAGTCCAGCAGCAAAGGAGCCTAACTCAAGACTCAGGCCCAACTTATCGCTACACTGGAACAGCATAGTTTACATTACATACATATATATTCAATAAGTTTGCATTGAAAAGGTAAATTGTCTGGACTAGTAACTGAATTGGGAAAGGAGTAAAATCGCAATATACTAGAATTTCCTGCAAATTACAGAAGTAGATAACTTGATCAAATAAAAATTCCAAATGCCAAATAAGTGGTAAAACAAGACGAATTGGGATGTGCAACTAACCCAAGCAACAAGCAAGCAGAGCGCAACAGATGTCAATTGATAGAGTTCATTAGTCTGCAAAAAATACTAAGTCAAATATCAGAACAAAGTGCATGCAACATATTTTCTTAAACTCAAAGGCACCTGTGAGGATAGACTAATCATCAACTTCAGTAACCGAGGTATAAGAGTACGGGACAATATTGCCAAAATGGTCAGGAATGTAACTAACACCACCAACCTGTAAAAGTAAAGTAGGATCCCATAAATGACAGTCTAAATCATTGAAAAGAAACCCCAGTTTCATACAGGAAGAAGTAGAAGACTTCAAATGTTTCTAAGAATTACAAAAAGTAGACATAACATATCCTTGCCACTAAAGAAGTAAGAGAGAATATTAGATTTCACCACTGATAACTGATAGTATTTGATATTGGTGATTAAAAAAGTATATAATTGTGGCAACAACAGAACATCTGCTGGTAGTTTCATCATTTCCTACTTGTTACCAACCAATATCTTTTCAGCACATCAGTTACAAAAGTTGTCGTAAGTACAAGTCAGGTAAACAGGAAAAGATTAGTAGCATCAATGCATAAAAATTAGTTGCAACACTGTCTCTGAGTATAAACAAAACTTGTTGAAATCATAGTGTAAGGTCTACTGTCTTACAGTTTTGTCATGGAAACCATTCCTTGAAGAGCACCAGAAGTACCACCAAGGATAGGAAGAAGGGCAAATAGCAAACCCACAGTACAGTCCTGGCAAACAGAGGTGTCCTTCAGACTTTCACAAAGCATAATTTGTGCAAAATATAAACTTAATGTACAAGACTGATATGAAGATCTGTATGTTGGTGAGAACTGATCAGGTTTCAGAGTAATTAAACTTCAACTTTCAAATGCATAGATATCAAAGAAACAATCTTAAGTATACACAAACCTGCAGAACGAGGGTTCCAACAGTGACCTGCCCATATAATGTGTTGATACTATTCTTTTCCATCAAGAATTTCAAAACCTGCATGCAAGATATTGAATCAGCTTGCGTTAAACGATCAGCAGAAAAAAGACATGAGTTATGTTATATTCATGGCACGAGTTAGACAATGTCCAGATTCTTTAAGGTGAAAATAGACACCAACCACACACACTCATTATTAATACACATACCCACACTTGTAAGAAGTTAAGCCTTCTTTCGTAAATGCAAGTACTAAGTGGTTTGGTAGGCAAATTTTAGTGATGCAAGAGATCCCTTTTTCATCATAAACAGCCACAATACTTTGAACACAATAATACAAAATTCATCTTCATAAGGAACTAGAGGCATATTTTGAATATTTTTATGATAGGAAGATGTAATCTGATTGACACAACTGCGTCTTGATGTGTTGTAAGGAACGCCAGTTAAGGGGATTACCTTTGTAAAATAATGTGGTCCCTTTTAAAGGTGCCTTATGGTGTCTAAGAAGCTAACAACCAGTGAGGAGGATTACCCATGTACAATAACATAGACCCCTTTTAAAGGTTCCTTACAGTGTCTAAGAAAGTACTTGAATATTTGTAATTCCTCTCGCCTATTGTCAGTGATGAAGTTTCCTTGAACCACTTCATAAAAGTCAACTTCACTTCTGACATAAAACTTAGTGATAGCTCAGCTTCCTCCAAAATAAAGTTAATCTCTTTATATCCACATTCTGATTATTTTCTCATGAGAGAATCTAACCCCTTGTCTTTGAGGAGTTTTGTGTTTGTGGTTACATATAGAAAATTCGGTTCTTTTATCTTGAATATAACTTCAAGGTTGGTGCTCCATGCGAGTAAAGAAATAATTATTATGAAATTCACAGAGCATGAAAAAAAATACTCCACCACAGAGAGGAAAAAGAACTCAAAATTGGCACTTCATAGCCAAGTCATCTTTAATCTCACAAATTAGATTAGGCTTAAGATTAAAAAATCAGATGGAGATTGTACCACTGCCGTTGAAGACATTGAGAGGAACACACCAACAAAGACACCTTCAGATGCTTCCCCGCCACATAACTGCAAAGATATTACTTGTACATATCAATAATATAACAAAATGAAAGAACTAGACGAGAAAAGATAATTTAGTGAATAGCAATGGATCATAAAGGAAATCCTAGAGGTCAGGTGAATGCCATCCTCTAAAGGATCAAGTTTAGCACTAAAGATATGGCAGGAGAAGGTGAAAGACGATTCTGAATTTTTTATATACCTCCTAGCATCGCTCAATGACCCTCCACATATTTGACATCTAACGTAAAAAGTGATCAAATTCAATTCTTAACATACAGCTGATGAATTAATCAATTAAACTTCCAGTTGACATTAATACGTTTTATAGCAAGATGGCAATTACGAAAGTCAATAATATCAAAGGAAACTAGCTTCAGTCAACACTTTGTAAAACAGAATTGTGATTAAAAAGGTGCACAAATCTAAGAAACTGAGAATAGAGAGGATACCAAGGCTGTTATCCCACACAAACACATAAACAGAAGTATTTGAAGCAATCCGCCGAAGAAAGCAACTGCTCGCACAACACGAATCTGCATTATCAGTTAAATTTACTATCAATCTTTCAAGCTTTCAATTTCTTTCTTTATGTTTCGTTTACATCACATAACAGGATAACAGAGCATGTAAATTTAGATATAAACATGACCAACCTTCACAACAGAGAATTCTAGTCCCAGTGCAAAAAGAAGAAAAATAACTCCAAACTGTGCCACTGTTTCAACCTGCAGGCACGTACTATGCGCAGTTAGGCACAAATATTATCTTTAAGACATGACAAATTTCACAAGAAAGAGGTCACATTCTCACAACATAAAGGTGATTCAAAAAGTAACATACTTGAACCATTTCACTAACAATACTAAAACCTCCAGGTCCTATAAGGGATCCTGCTAGCAAATATCCAGTTATAACCTGCATAGATAAAATCGCGGATCATCAGAGAAATCCAGAGATCATCAATATCAACTTTTAATAAAGCAACAGCAGTACTTCAGGAATAACCAAAACAAGGAGAATCAATTAATAGAAAGTTGACAAAATCAGCAAAAATAGAAAATAGCCTCTTGGAAAGCTTACTGGTTGTCCAGCACACGCAAAGGCAATTCCACCACAGGTTGCAGAAACAATTACAACAACTAGATCAGATATGAACCTGCGAAACAAAAAATCATAATGTTGGATTGCTTATATAAGATTTGAATGACGAATACTGGTACCTTGGAGAGAAACTCAGAAGTCTAACCTTAGGTCCAACTGTAAGATGGGAAATTTTGACTTGCGATTGGACATAATGAAGACATTATCCTGTGCATAATATTATATAGCTGGAATCAATTACTTCAAAGTTCAAACATATCTAGAAAGTAGAACTTGCAATGATTGAAAATAAATTTATTGCATCCCTGGAGCAACATAACTAAAACAAATGTTGGAGTTTCTAATGAAACTAATAGTGGCTGAAGTAATAAGCACCTTGCTATCTATCAAGGTTGGAGTTTCTTCAGGTTGATTCTCATTATCAAGATTAAAAACATCATGGAACTGAAATGACCTAATATAAAGTCAGGAAAAGTATCAACCAAAATCCATCTCTGAATTTATTACAGTCACAGAAATAATAAATAGTCAAAGTAACAGAACACAGCAGACTGTTGAATTTTGAGGATACAGGTTTAGGAAGCATACTTTTCATCTTTTGTCTCATTCTTCTTGGGCTTAACCCTGGCAACAGTTTCCAGAACTGCCTGAAGATTTTAAGAGTTTCAATAGGGACAGTAGAGACAACCAAATTGCAATTGAAGGCGCATGTGCAGACATTACATGCTCAGAACCAACTAATAAACCAAAAAAAGGGGCGGAATAGTTGCAAAGAATATGTTTTAAATAATGCCCTTAATGTGTAGTGAAGTTTAGATATTTGAAGTAATGAACTTGATTTAAGTTATTTTTACTTCTTACACATAACACAATAATTTATATGACCGAAACACCATTGAACCCGTGATTATTTTGCTTTAGAAGAACATGAGCAATTCAATGCTCTATAATAGCAAATCTATTTTATTTATCTATTTATTTATTTTATTTTTATTTTTTTGTTGGGGGAAGGGGGGAAGAAACAAATAATTTTGACTGCGTGATAATTTTGACCTTTGACCTCAAGCATTAACCACTAGGCCAACACGCACACGTAATTCTTGGGATGCCAGAAATTAGTGCTCACCCAATATTAGTCCAGAGAACACTTAAAATCTTTAAAAGCGTTCCCTTTCCAGATAGCTAAATATGTCTACATTTATAAATATAAGCATGTTCCAACATAAGAAGAATTTCTAAGGCAAGAGACAAACCTGCTGTTCGTTAACACTGTTGTTGAAGCTTCCATGATCTTTGACTGCAAATGTCAAGAGAGATAGAGTGCAATCACAACTCAAGTTATATGTTCCTTTCCAACTAGAAATGCATATTCCTACTATACTAAGTTTAATCAACTCCAACGATTTAAAACACATCAAGCAACTGTTGTTAGGCCTCATTTCATGAAACCCAACATCATATAAGGATACACTTCTCCCCAATCACCAAATTAACCAAGATTTTACCAGTCTGTCAAAGAGAAGTCTTGTGTCATGTCTCCATCTTGTATTAATTTCATCGCCACGTCCTTAAGCTAATTAATGTGCACCCGAAATCATTCTAACTATATTCAATTGAACTTTAGGATATGCTATACATTTTTGGTGATTGATAACGTTGGCATCAAAATATTATGAACCTTAAGGACTCAAAGAATCTTTCAAGTGTCAATTCTTTTAACATGAATTCTATTGCAAAAGAATATATACAAACACTTAATCTTTGAAGATTATGGCAAAAACATAAATGCATAAAAATAAACAAGCCACAAATGGAAAAACTCCATTATTAGTCCATGCATCACAGAAGCCTAATCTATACAACACAGGACACATAATTCAAGGAAAAGCAAAGCGCATAAAAAGTTAGCATTAATTGACAATGTACAACAAGACAAAGCACAGTGTACAATCATCAGAGATCTACACTAACCGTCGGCGAGTTCATCAGTCTCGTTGAACTCTTTCTCCAATGCGTGATCAATCATATCGGCAAGAGTGCTTTCCTTTCGCGAGGACGTATCGTTTGAGGCCGTACCATTAACTCCGCCGGTTTCAGCCATCGAGTCGCCGGCGATGAGCGGCGACAGAATGAAATAGAAGAGAATCACGAGAGCAAAAAATGTTCGCATCTTTTCTCTTTACTTTCAAACCGTTTCGGGAAGGAGAGGGGGAAATTATTGCGGTAAATAAGGCCCCCGCGCAAGTTAGCAGAGACGGCGGAGGTGGAGGCGGTGGCGGTGGAGTGAATTGCATAAAAGGAGTTTCTCAACTTTACTCATCCCAGATACTCGGCGATTGAGATCTACCAAAGAGAGTAGGTTGGGGCCACGCGGGACACGGAGCGTGTGAGCGACGCGCCGTCTAGTGCGGTGGCTGCTCCAGGTGGCTTGTTGCCTCGTAAAGTGTTCCAACTTGGAGCGAGTTTTTTTTGTCTGTATAAATATAATATATATACCATCCCCCCCCCCCCCCCGGCCTTTTGTCAAAATTTATTAGTTGAAGAATCTATCGAATTTCGCCAAAATTATGTCATTATGACTTGAATTTCTTTATTGGAAGGGATGTGCTTGTATTCGTGTAAGGATATATATATATATATATATGATAAATTAATAATATTAAATAAAGAAATTTAAAGATCGTCACATAGAACTCAAACTCAAGACCTTTTGCTTTAGATATTAACCCTTTATCGCTTGGCCAACATACGCACACTGTGTAAGGATATAGTTAAATAACTAAATTTAAAATAAATATTGTGAATATGATGAGATTAATATTATGTTTTGTGTGTTAGATAGATAGGATTGAAAACTCAGATAACATAAATAATTATTCCCTCGGTCCCCTAATAAGCATCTATTTTTTTTCGACGCGAGAATTTAGGTGGGAATTACTAAAGAATATAAAAATTAAAAATGATGGAGCTCATTTTTATTTTGTGAGATTAATAGAATTAAGGTAGAGATAACATTGCTTAAGAATTTGATATTATATCATAAGTTTAAAATTATCACGTTAAATAATACCAGTTGAAATTCGACGAATACTCACTATTTAGTTCAGGGATAAAAGCTATGACATGTATGAATTGCATATTAAGGGTCCGTTTGATAGGGGCTATTAGATTAGATAAATTGTATTTCTTACCTTTTCCTTCCGTTTGATAGGCATTTTATATAGTAGTCCAAGCCCGCAATAAAGGTCAGGCCCGCATGTTTTTCAATGTTACTGTGAGATTACTAATTACACCAAAGTGGTGGGATAACTTATCTCTCTACCTAGATAAGAAGAAAGGGGCGTGGGTTGGGGGTACTGGTGTTGGGGTTGGGATAATTATTTTTATATTTTTTATTTGTTTAGTTTACTTATTTAAATATAAGGTTAAAATTGTAATTTACTCTTTTATCTATAGTTGTATCTTTTGTATCAAACAATAATATTAGTTATCTTAATATTTATATCTTATTTATCAAACACCTATAAAATATTAACAGTCTCACCTAATCTATATTATTTATCTAGGTTTTATTTATCATCCCTTATCTCAGGTTGTGTATCAAACACACCCTAAGGGATGAAAGCAGTGGCATGTACTATAAATTCACACTTCCTCATAACTAGTATGCCCGCTAGTGCGATGCACGCCCAATGTTGAAATTGAATCATATTTTAAATAAATAAATATATATATTAAATATAATTTAAATATAAATAAATGCAAACATAAATCTCAATAAAAAAATCGAAGTTATGAACAACATAATCTCAATAAACACATGAAAAATCTGAAAACATTTGAATTTTCAATTTTTGAACTACCAATTAATTATTTATAATTGATAAAAATGAACAAATATAAGTTTAATCTTTTTAGTTGCCTTAAATTTTTATAATAGAAAATATTAAAAATATTTTTTGACAAAAAAATAAAATAAAATAAAAATAGAAAAATGAATGAAATAGAAAAAAAAATGAAGAACCGTATCATCTAAAGAAAGAAGATAGGAGAGAGGAGAGAAAAAAAATAATTTTGTAACTTTAAACGATAATAACTTATTTATTTTAAATTTATTTTTTTATCATTTTTACATCAAATTAAAGATCTTGTCATAATTTAACTTCCATATTGAATATTTTTTTATGAATCGAAGTTTATGATTTTTAAAAGAGAATCAAAATAAAAAGAAAAGAAAAGTGAGGAGATAGAAATTTTGGTGAGAAAAAATTTACGTTAAACTCATCTTTTATATATAATATATAGATTGTATTTCTTTGTGAATTACACGAATTTTAATAAAATAATTTATAGATGTCTTTTTAATAGAGAAATGATATCGTCTTGTATACTGTAAGGGTTGAGTGTGGATCATGATAGGGATGATTTTTTTATAAGAAGTAGTGATTGTGAGATTGAATTATAAGGACCAAGTATGGGATTGTCCCAAAAAGAAAAGTACTATACTCTATGTTGAGGCTAAATGAGGCAATTGAGTTACTCTCCTCTCCGTCCACTAAAAATATGACACTTTACTTTTGGCACGAGTTTTAATAAAATGTGGGTGAAGTTAGTAGAGTAAGGGTCCCACTTTAAATGTAAGTGGAATGGTGTAGACCCTACTACTAAAAATGGATGTGACATATTTTTTGTGGACGGACAAAAAAAGAAATTGTGGCATATCTTTGGTGGACAGAGGGGTACATTTTTATAGAGCTTATGAACTCGATTATTCAAATACTTTAATAATCTCTTGAAAGTTATAATATCTTATAATATGATGAAATTTATAAACTCTTTGATAACACTCATGTTTCCATGATTTTTAATGTTCATATGATATCAATTTTATAGGAAATTGAGTGTTGGATGATTGATTTGTGCTTATATTGCTTTATCTTGTGAAATATGATATTTTCTCGAACTTTAATGGAATTTACATAAACATTGAGTCTGAATTTGAAAGAATGGTCTGAAATAAAAGTTGTATATCATCTCGATACAAGTTTATGAGTGCAAACGAATCGCAAATCGAAATTCAAACAAGGAAGATATGGTCGAAACAATAAAGTCGTGCATCTCACCATGTGTGAATAACAAGGGGCAACTGTGGGAGGGGGGCACCGACACCGGCGGTGGTGGCGGGTGAAGGTTAGGGATATTAGGGTTTTGGGGTGGGGGAAAGGGAGGACGATGGGATGGGGATTTTTTTTTACATGGCAAAAATGTATCTAGGTGTCAATTCTGACTGCCACCATATCATTTCCAGCATCAGCGTAAGAAAAAATCGATCACCGAACAAATTTGAAACATTATGAATTTAAAAGTCAATTTTTCAGATCAATAACCAATTTCTGAAAAACATTATAAATTTACATGCAATTAGCCCATCTTTTATTTATATCAATTGAAACTTTAGAATATCTCAAAATCCTTAAATATTTCTAAACTAATTTTGTTTAATTCTTATCTTATTTTTATCATTCAAGGATAAGATTTCTCCAATACTACATCTTTCATAAGAATCAAACAAAATTAACTCAAATGATAAAAATACAAGGGCCATGAAATATCTCAAAATTTTAATACATCAAAGTAAACAAAAGATTAATCTTCTATTTTTATCTATATCCTTCAAAATAAGCATCCCCTAATAAGATCATTTTTTAAAGACGATCATTTTTTAAAGACGGAATATATAAAAATTCAATACCTGGATCACCACATCAATTGTCTATAAACACTTCCTCAAGATATAATATTTTAAGTTGCGTTGCTCCTATTAAACGCTCGTCTCATTTGAAACATCCAAGTTAGTATTTCTTTTATATCAAGAGACAAGCAATCTCACTTGAAAATCGCCTTATTTATCTAGAAGAATTCAATCTCACAAGACCATAAATATAAAGACTGCAAGTACTATAAAAAAAGTGACAAGTTACAGTTGACATAGAAACATAATTTGTCTGGAAGAATTCAACTAGCAAAAACCAAAAATTGAAGAATCCATGCTTATCTTAAACAAACAAGTTCCTAAAACCTCCAATTTTTCTTCAAGCCCTCAACATCCATGCACCATCAACGGTACTGCAGGAGGAGAAAGCGTCATGGTTAGCACGTTTCAGACGACATATATGCAACTTACAAGACAACACAACACAGTTAGAAACACTCTTGAGTTGATATTAGTATATCACTTGGATAATATAGTTGTAACAACATTATTATCCGGGGAGATGAGATCCATAGATAAGATTCATTCCACCACAAAAACTTTAGGCAAATGCCAGCTTAACCAATAAGCAGTGTTTTCAGAGCCAAGGAAACCTAGGCAATTACAATTCCATAACACCTGAAATATAAAATAATATCATGCAAAACATCAGCATTGACAAACATCCATACCAATATGGTCTGTTCCTAACAAACTTTGGCATGTTGATCAAATTATGCTAATTGTGCTGTGAAAAAGCTACAACTTCCATCATTATATTATATGTGGACTTGATCAAATGCTTAGAAGCATGAAAGACTCTTTCATAGTCGAACAGAACAGGTAGAGTATCTTGGCAATCGTCATAGAATGTTCATCCTTAAATCCGAAAATCTAAACAACCTACTCAAATCAATATAACTTTAAAACGGGATAACATTCAACAAAAAATCGATAAACTAGGCATTAAGAAACCATAAGACAGACACGGATACAATATATTAACAAAAAATAAAAAAATCATGAAAGCAGAATATAAATTCCAGAACAACAACAAAGGGGGAAAGGAAGTAAAGAAGCGACCTTGATGAAGCCAATCTCCTTGGCGTTGCTGCGGAAGCACTGCCTGCAACACATGAGACCATACTTGCGAATAATTCCATGCGGGTTTCCGCAAACCCGGCTGCATCACAACAATATAAGGGTTAGGAACTCAGAAAAAGGGAAATTAAATTAGAAAGCAAATTGAACGGACCAAGTGCGTGAGCCAGGGCCGTAGTTCTTGGGATGCGAGTTCCATATGTTAGAGTGACCCATCTCTTCTGTCTTCTCTCTGAAAATCTAGAGTTGTGGAGAAGAGGCGCCGATGATATAGAGAACCCTAGTTTGGTGGAGGCGAAGTTAAGGCTTAAGACACACAGAGGCTTATAAGCGCAGATTATACTTCGACGACTACTGGACTGCTTTGTTATTGGCCCACTAAACTAAAATCTACATCATATCGTCAACCTCAAGATGTATTACAAAAAAAAATTAGAACAAATCTATACTATATTAAAACATCAGTTTTCAATTAGAAATTGATTTCAAATCAATTTGAAATTGATTTGAATGACAATTTTGATAATACTTTTAATATGAAGGTTACAAAAAATTATTAACACCACTAACTCATTTCACACGTTCACACTAATTCAACAAAATATATTACTCCTCTCTCTTCTCTCTTTTAAAATACTATTCAAATACTATTCAAATATATTTATTCAATTTGATTTTCTTTTAAATTCATCAACTTTAATTTATAAAAAAATATTCAATATGGATGTTAAATTAAAGATAATGACGATATCTTTAATTTGATGTAAAAATTATAAAAAATAAATTTAAAACCAATAAGTTATTATAGTTTAAAGTCACCAAATAATTTTTTTCTCTCTCCTCTCTCTTCTCTCCTCTCTCATTTCTCATTTTTTAAAATTCACGGTTCTTTCATTCCTTTTTCCATATTTTTTTATTTTATTTTTTATGTTTTTACTATAGATCAGTATTTTTTATATTTTACTATTTATATTTTTAATATATCAGTTTAATGCAATTACAATGATGAAACTTATATTTGTTCATTTTAGAAATCTTTAGCTTAAAAATATTTTTTTAAAGGTCAACTTTATATTAATATAAATTTGTAGATAAATAACTATATAGTATATCTTAAAAATCGAATTTTTAAGCTTCAAAATTACTCATTGGAAAATCAGTAATTAGAGAACCATTATCGATTTTCTTTAAAAATAAAAAATAAAAGTAAATTGAAGAGTTTAATTTTTTAGTAGCACATTTATTTAAATTTACGTAAATTGTATACATTTTATTTTGGAAAATGAACGACACATATCTCATGTTAAACCCTTTATTTTTTCACTTTCCAATTGAAAAAAAAATGTATACATTGTAACTTTATTTTAAAATTTGAGCATAAACAAAATGACCTCATAAATATGCATTCGAAAACTATATTAAACTACAGTTATACTATATGTAAATAAATAGTTTTGTACATCTTAGAATATTATATGATCCATAATGATACTCATTATCATCTATACTTGCTTTTGATATTTCATAATTTATTTATTTATAAATTTATACACATTATCAATTAAATCAATTAATTGCTATTTCAATAATTGAAAATTCGAATGTTTTCAGATTGATATTTTTATTGAGATTATATTGTGAATAATTTATTTTTTATTGAGATCATTTATGTTTATATTTACTTATATATATATAGGGTTGAGTTCAACAAAGAATTATCTTTTTCGAGAGAACGAATAAATCTATATATTTTACGAACAGATCAACATAAGTAATGAACAGACGTATTTAGTAAAAATATAGAAAAACTCGCCACCAGCAGGATTCGAACCCGGGGCAAATTGTTGTTCATGCGGTACATTGATCTGTTCATTAAAATTATAGATCTGTTCGTTTATATTTTACGACTTCTCTATTCTCCACAATATTTAGCTTCTCTGTTGAACCCTTCTCTCTCTCTCTCTCTCTCTATATATATATATATATATATATATATATATATATATATATATATTATGTTTAACATTTTTATTTATTTATTTAAATTATCGTTCAATTTCGATGATGATCGTGCATCGCACGAGCGGGCACATACTAGTTAAACTAATACTACAAATTACTTATAGCATATATAATGAAATTATATTAAAATTGAAGATTTTCTTATAAATTATATTTTTTTTCTTTTTATTTTTTTGTTTAATTTTTTCTAAAATTATGAAATTCGACTAATTATAAAATATTTAATATGTATATCAAAATAAAGATCACGATAAGAGCTTTTGATTTGATATATATTTTATGTAAGTGTTTGATTTGAAATGTAAATATTAAGTATATTTTTAAAAATTTCTATCTCCTCTCCCATTTTTTTAACTAAATCTATTTTTCAATTCTTTGTTTTTATTGTAATTCTTTAACTTTTTTTACTTTTTCACAATATCAATTTTTATAATTTTAAATTCTTCTTTATTTTTTTTTATTTTTTTCAATATTCAATTCAAACATATTCAATTATTTTTTTATATTTATAAGTATGATAATAGTTAATACAATTGGTATCAATATTATATAAATACATAAATATAAAAAACAATTCCGGTTAATTGAAATAAAGAAAAAAATTGAATTATATATCGCTCTACATAATTTGACGATGGAATAATGAATCAACTCATCATAATCAAATTATTCAATAAAATTATATGAAAAAGAAAATCCTAAACCTAATATCCATCTCAAAGTCCGGCGAGATAACTTATTCTTTTGTTGCATTCTGTAAGGGCAAACTTATTTCAAAATTGTGAGTTTTTGAAATGAAAACTAAATTGATGACATTTTTCAAAAGAGGACGAAAGTTGTAAACATAAAGTACGATTAACTCATTCATTGATAAGTGCAAAATATGAGTATGAAAATAGTTTATTGAAGAGTAGCAATAGAGAATTATAGGGGTAATTTTCCAACAAAGTCATTGTAGAGAGTGCCAAAGTACAAAACTGTACCGCTGAAGTTACAAACCTCATCATCTTTCTTGTTAGATCATCAAACCATCTAATCATCTTCCCATTGCTTCTTACATTCACCACCATTGCTTTCTCAACTGAATTAATCACTCATTAGCTAAGGAATTCTGTTAAATATTGCAACCCAGGCAAATTGTACACCACATGGGATTACTCTGCAATGCATAAATAAGGTTTCAACTATAGAAAAAAAGAAAGAAAAAGTAATTAAGTTAAACTTGTAGCAATGCGATCCAAAAGGAGCCATATGGAGAAAAATTTATGTTGCCTGGCCTTCCGCAATGAAAATCTCTGTTTCTCCCTTCTTGTCTCCTTCCAGCCAGTATTTCAAACATCTATACCTGATCCAATTATGAAAACGTTCTAATTAGCGTGTGTTATTTTTTGAAAATGAAGCAGACTTACTTCCACGTTTTGTAGACGAGCAAGTAATGTTGGTCCGCAGAGAGCGCGACGCCGTTTGCAAACGCAAGACCGTCGAGAATTATAGAAGTCGTATTTGAGGAGACGTCCATGAGGCTCCGTCTCCAGCAGATCCAGCTGCCAACTATGGAACCCGAATTTCGTGCTCCCAACGCTAAAGTATAATGTGCCGTCTGATGATCCGATCACATCGTCTGCGAAGCTTTTTAAATAAATTTTTACTTAGATACGTTCTCTTCGATCGATAAATTTATCATACAAAAAAGATACTCCCTCCGTCCCCAAAATAAGTTCCTCTTTGGGGACGGCACGGGTTTTAAGGAAAATGGTAAAGTGTATTGATAGTGGAGAAAAATATGTTATAATTAGTATTGGGAGTGGTGAAAAGGTGAAAAAGTGTTATAATTAGTATTGGGAGTGGTGAAAAAGTGAAAAGTAAGAATAAATAAAGTATTATTAGTGGTGGGGTAGTTGTCCAAAAATAGAAATAAAGAAAGAAGAACTTATTTGGGGGACGTCCCAAAATGGAAAAAGATGAACTTATTTCAGGGACGGAGGGAGTATTAATTTTTTTTTTAAATCCAATCTTTCTTTTCCATCGTTCATGAATAAGAAATGGTGAAATTCATTTTTGTAGAAAATGAGGGAAAATAAATAAAACATTTAAAAGGAGAAATTTTTGTTATCCTTTATTTTCTCATGATAAATTTATCAACAAAAAGAACACACAAGTAGATTAAAAAGATCCCCACGCAATTTTCATGCAATGCAATTCAGTCATGAAAGAGATCTATATGGGCAGAAAATGTATTTTTTTTAGGGGTAAATCAAAAATTCATTCAAGAAATATCAACTGAAACAATATCCCTACGCTTCAGATCAAAACACGCCCTATAGCTATAGTATCTTTGTGATCGATCATTGGCCCGGTCCAGCCCAAGTTACCTGAAGAGCATCGTAAACGATAAGATCACCGTTTGCAGTAGTAGTTATCCCCAACAAACTATCACTGTCGATATGCCACCAATTCTCCCACGTTCCATTTCTGTGCATCTTCTTCACGCTCCCATCCCTCGTCACTGTTCCGGCTGCATCAGCAGCCCTTCTGCTAGCTTCATCACATCCTGTTCAAACACACGTGTAAGAATATTTACTATTCTAATGTTATAATCATAAAATATAATCTATATATATATATATGACCTGTAATTTGCCGTTTGATGGAGCAGGTAAAAGGGAGGAAGGAGGCAGGATTTGAAGAAAACCAGGATAAAATGATGAAGAAGATTTATTAGCTGGAGCAACTACTAGTCTACTACTATTCTTGGAAATGTTATCAGCGCCATGGGATCGGAGAAACTATTATTTTACTTGTATTTGTACGAGTTTCTTAATAAATGATGGCTTAAACTCATTTAATTTGAGCTGCATGATGGGGGATCAGTTTCTTTCTAGCTGCACACGTACATATAGGCAAGCTAATAAGTAGCTCCGTTTAACTACAATTTCTTATTGATTGAGGTCTTTAATTTCTCCAAGGGGACACCAAGCGGTGCGCACTCCTGTCTACGAACAAACAGTGAGGTTTAGAGTTCAAACTCCACCGCTTCCCCGCCCCCAATGTCAAAAAAGAATTTCTAGGGTCACACAATCAGCCACCTTCCTAATATTTTATAGATTCTATTTCTAGTTCTTACATATAAAATAAGAAATAAAACATCATTTGCTTCTAGCACTTTTAAGTCATGTTAAATTTCATTTTTTTTAAAAAAAAACTTATGTTAAATTTTCTAAGTCTCGAAAGAGAAAGATGTTCATTGGCTATTCATGCGCCACTAGAGCTTCTAATATTTTTTTTCCAATAAGATCATATTTGTCCGAGGCCTATTAGCTGGGCCCAAGCAAAGTAGCAATCCCTTCGTTCCACCTAAAATGAATGGACACATAGAGTGATAGCATTCCTTCTGTTCTGTCTCATCACTTCAAAAATAGCTACATGCATGAGAGTAATACATAAAATAATGGATAATGCAGATAAGATCGATAAAATTAATAGGAGTAGAGGATGATTAAATAATTAACTCAATTGCATAAGTAGGGTGCGGGGCCGAATTATTCATCACATGTCTGGATCATGCAAATCAAACACTTAAATTAAATTAACCATATCTTATCACTCAAAACCAAATAATTATAAAATGAATAATGTTTGTTATTCAATAAATTAGACCTTTTATGTTGGGAGGGTCTTGGAGCTCTAGACCCTAGCTAGGCTATGGTACATTTTGCATACAACATAAGTCATAAAAAAAATCACAAAATAGGTTTTAGAGAACAAGTTATACGTTGATTGATTTTGCGGATATATAGAGCAGAAGAAGCAAGTGTGTGTGTGTGTGTGTGTGTGATAATATTTGATTGGTATGTTATAAATAAGACGAACAACATTAGATAAGCTTATCTTTCGATATTTGTCGCATTCGTAGCCACGTGACAGTACCACTACCACCCATCCACTATGGGTGCAGTGTTAGCCAGTTAGGTTGAGTTTCGGATCATTTGTCACCTAGTTTTTTATGTCTCATTAGAGCATCTCCAGTGGGAGACGCTAGAAAGGTGCGCTATAAGGTGGTCCCCACCATAGCGCCTTCCATTTTCAGTGCATTGACTCTATAATGACGCGCTATAATAATCTCCATTTTCATTTTATCTAATTTTTACTCTTCAATTTTAAAATTCAACATTTCATTAAAATTAAATTCCAACATTACATTAATTAAAATAAAATACAATAAATAAAAATATTACAATAAATTAAAAATTAGGTAAAAAAATTTAAGTAATGGAGAATATAAGAGTACCTTGCACGTGTATGGCTATGAAGAACATAAGCAGGCTTTCTGTTGCAACCTTTTACAATCCCGCAGGAGATGCCATAATATCACCCGCTCCAAAGCTCAACAAGTTTGAGGACAAGCTCATCCGGTTTCAGTCCCTTAAGAGCTTGGCTAGTGGGAACTTGGAACCCTGCCCAAACTGATAGCTACTCATATTATACAGTCGAGTAACTTACAACCCAAGCTTGTATTTCCCTTGCATCAGATTTTTGTATTTTCTCTCTCTCTCGAAGTTCTAGAAGCTACTTCCACTATGCCTTAACTTTCAGCTCCTAAAGTTAATGATGGATTATATGCAAGAGAAGAAGTTTGAAATGTATTGACTAAGGGATCCTTCCTTATCTTCTCATTGGTACCCACACATCTTCATTCCATAGAAACAAATATGCAAGAGTTTACTGAAAATGAATTGCCAGGTTTATCCTTTTGCTATCCTGTGACCATTCTCAACCACCACCTCCACTAATAGAACTTTTTAAACTAATGTGGAGGAATAATTCTTCAGATCCTCAGCAAGAAGAAGAAAATTGCCCTTTAAAACTAAAACCGTAGCAAGGCTATTTTTCATAATGGAAGAAATAATGGGCTTTCACAATTCATGTTTGGATTACGTAATAAACTTGGCTGCATTGGATTCAAACTGAACCAAAAGGAAAAATCGCCAAGATGTTTCCATCAGGTAAGCAGGTTGGAAAAGCACAGTACATAGTTTAAAACTGAGTCAAATTTAGTTTAGATTTTTTACCACAAATTCTAAACTCAGTGAATTGTCATACTTTATACGAGTATATAAGCCCAAAGAACGTAACTTAACATTTGACAAAAGCAAGAGGAACTACAAAGCAGACAGTTTTGACAGTATTGATTTGGTAACCAAGGTGTCAGAGTTCTCAACAGCCGCAGTTAAAATAAGCTTGTGTGACCTCAATAATGGAGTACACTTGTTAACTAGGCATAACAGAAAATTAGCAAACTTTAAAGATTTTGAATACCTACTACTATACTTGCAAACCTGGTTAACAAGTTGATCGACTGAATCTTGCATCAAATGAACATTATGATCCAAAATGTTTCGCCATAAGCTAAATAGTGACTCGGTCCACACCAATTCCTCACTAATCAAACATCGGTGACAAGGAAGGCAGATGAATCTCCACTCATCTTCATCTTGGGTAAGGAGTTTTTGGCAAAACGCAGAAACATGAGCAGGATGCATGCATTCTCTAACTACTCGAGTGATCACATCACAGACGGGGTTGTTCATACCATCCTTTCGTAGAACTAATGGAAACAAAAGGGCATATTCAGCAGCCCTTTGATGAGCCCTGCAGTACTCTATTGTTGCATTCACCAGTACACGAGAAGACGGTTCGCTCAGGACTAGAAACTTAGGGAGGACTATAGAGCACAAAATATGAGCTGGCCAATCACTTTCATCAGCTTCACTTTCATCAGACATATGAGACATTAAAACAGCTGCAGTTTCATCATCTGCACTCCATGGCTCAATCAAGTTCAAAATCGCCAAACGGTTTCTTCTACCACCGCAACAAAGTTTGCGAATTTTCTTAGCCAATTCCACAGCTTTCAAACTACTGTCTATATGCAGAAGCTCGGTTTTTAAAGATTTAGCCAATTTTTCAGCTTCAACGTCAACAGGGCCATCAATATTCACATCATCCTCACCAATCTCTACCATCTCTTCATCAATATTTTCCTGTTTACTCTCCTCAGCATCAATCAGCAAAACATCCCCATCACCTCCATTACTAGTCAAGGGCATTTTATCGCTTAGTTCATCAGCTGACATTGGGAGCCAAGGAAACACCGATTCATTATCTTTAGCGGCATCCCTAACCCAATCCGGCATCATATAGAACTCGTCCTCCGCAGTATCCTCTTCAGAGTCCAAATTCAAATGAGAGAGCCATTGATAATTAGATACAGATACCAAGTCAAGCAGCTGCTGAGCAGTTTTTTTCACCCAAAAATCCACACCTTTGCCCTCACTCAGCAAAACCCTAGCAAGTCTACACAATTCCCTCGTGCAAAATCTCTGATGCTCATATGCAAGAAACGATAAAATTCGGGCCTGAACTACACTAGGCAGCGTCTGAATCCACATAACCCTGATCATTTGAACAAAAAAAATAACAGCTTCATCAACTACAAACACAAACAAAATGCAGTTTCACACACACAGGCACACACATTTACCTTTTTTCTTGTGGAGAAGAATGTTGAACAGAAGCGGTGTCTGAAGGTCTCATAAGCAGTGTAAGGAAAGATGTGGTAGAAATGGGTGGGGAGTTGGACACAGGAGGGTTGAACATCTCTTGCAACCATTTTGAAGCTTCGGTCTCAGGGCATGTCGAATTTAAAAAAACTTGCAACAGTGGAATCCAGGATTCCATTGTTACTGGTTTTTAATTGATTCCCACAGTCCACAGAAGCGCAACTGGGATGAGATGAAATTAGGGTTTTGATTTGGGGGATTTCCGGAGGTAATCGTGCGTGCGTGGGGGAAAAACAAGTTTAAAAATTGAAGTATTTATTGATATATATATATATATTTTAGGCGATTTATTGATAATTTGAATGAGGTAAATAAATTTAAGAGCGGCGGCTCTCGTCTGTTTCCATGGAGAAAATTTAAAGTTACTGGGAGTATTAAATTTTTGGGTTAATAGTTAGAAAATACACGAATTATTACGAAATTTGCATATTGCACATCATCTTTAAAATTAGATACAGAATATATCAACTTTTAATTTAGTTGTAAATTGCACACGATGAAAATTTCGACAGCTCTTAAGTTTGACCGGCGATGACGTGGACAGTATTAACATTACATGGCATTACTCGTGGCTTTTTTTACATGCTAGCAAGCCACGTGGACAAAACGATGTCGTTTTGATATTTTAAAAAAATTCCTAAAAATAGATGTCGTAGCTTGTTTGCAGCAACAAAATAGAAAAGATGAAGACCCGCAGAGCGATTCTTTACATGGGTTTCGCTGCAATCCCTCTTCTTACATCGAGGGCCGACGCCGCTCAAGGGCTGGCTGCAGCAAGTCACTTTACTTACTTACTCTGTGTGTTTTGTATCTTGTGCTCTGTAGTCGGGGCAACAGAAAGCGTCTTCAAACACGTTTCTTTCACTTCTCAATGCGCTTGGATTTCTGGGGTCAAATGTCTTTGCTGCCCTCTACACAACCACCGCCTCTTCTCAGATCCGCCCCTTTGAAACACCAAGGCGTCACCTCCTCGCGTCGTTGGGCTACACCGCTCCGCCCATTCTCAGATCCAGCAGATAAGGGCCGCTGCTTCTTCCTCCGATCACCACCGCGTCTTCTCCACAACCTGCTTCGGATCTAGGATTTCTGCAGCAAAAACCCCCTAACTCTGCCGCTCCGCTAGCGATCTCCAAAGAATTTAAGGTGAGTAACCATGTGCAATTTACACTCTACACTCTACAAAGAATTGAAGATGGAACGGTGTCCCTGTGGGCTCTTAATTTGTTATAAGAAAATATATATGGCTAGCTAGTTGCTGGCACACGTAATTAAAGCCTTTTCTGGAAGAATTGGAGGAAGAAGGTGCAGACGGGAAGAATTGGAGGAAAAAGGAATCGTGTGCAATTTTTTCCTTTTTAAAAAGAAAAATTATACTCACTCAAAACGATGTCGTTTTGAATGTCGGTGAGTCCACGTTTGAAAATTCTGGGAGCCACGTCAACACCGATCAAGGTGGTGGTCAACGCGTGTGCAATTTACAACTAAATTAAAAGGTGATGTATTCTGGAGCTAATTTTAAAGGTGATGTACAATATGCAAATCTCGTGATAGTTCGTGTATTTTCCGGCTATTAACCCTAAATTTTTAGACACATTTTGATCACACTATTTTTTTAAACTTTCATTTATTTTTAAACTTTTAAACTTTTTTCCTTTTTATAATATCAACTTATGTTACTGTGATTTTTTTCTTTATTTTTTTTTCAATATTCGACTCAAATATATTCAAATGATTTTTTTATTATATTTATTAATATAATAATTGAGTTGGTATCAATTTTCTATGAATATAAAAATATAAAAACGTTGCTCGTCGTGCACTACATCTACACGGAGTGCAAATGCTAGTATGTATATGAAAAATAGATTCAAATAAATAACTTACAACAATTTAATATTTCAATGTATATATAGTTTACATTTATACACACACACACACACACACATATATATATATTTTTAAATGACAATTTTATATAAAAAAGAAAAGAAAAAACCTAAAAAAAACCCTTGAAAGCACAGAAAGAGCAGACTAAGGGCCGAGTCTCATTAAAACCTTTTCACGGAAAACCCAGTGGTAAAAACCGTGAATAGGAAAAAGAGTACTCGTCTAGACACAAGACGAAAGTAGGGAATAGCTAAAGGAGATACAACTCCGAGATTCAGAATAACAACGAAAAAACAACCACCCATCAGTCCCAACTACCGTTTCTTACGCAGATGGCTATGCGAAGCCATGTCAAGGCGAACCGCAGCCCTAATCTCCTCAATCTCGTGCGGCCACCACCCTTCTGAACGTTGTTGGTTAGCCATAATATCTGCCGCCTTGTTTCCTTCTCTAAAGATGTGAGAAACCTGCAGCGAGAAAGCATCTAACATCTTTAAAATCCTATTCCACGCCGCCTTAAAACGCCAAGGCACATTCAAAGAACGAGTATTAAGAATTGATATCACGTAGGTGGAATCGGCTTCAATCCAAAGCTTGTGCCAACCACGATTGTGAGCAATTTGAATCGCCGAGATAACAGCCAGGAGTTCCGCTTCAAAGGCAAAACCCGAGCCACCTTTGAAGTGAAAACAACCACGCACTACATTCCAGTTATCTCTAAACACCCCACCTGCAGCAATAGTGCCCGGAGCTCCCGTCGCTGAGCCATCAGTATTTACTTTGATCCACGGCGCCACCGGTGGCCACCAATGCACCTCAACAAACTCCGGAGGAGGAGCACTCCTGGTAGTAACACCCACTGCCCGGAGAATCAGATAATCTGACCAAGAATTCGACATGTAACCTAATTTAGGAAAGTTATCATCAATCTCTTTGAAAGCAACTTTCACAGTGTGGATGACACGACTTGCTTCGAACTTTTGATTATCAAAGATACAATTGTTTCTCTGCATCCAGATGGCCCAGATGACCGTGATGATACCAGCTTTCCAGAAATTACCGGTGAGGGGACTAAGTTTATACTGCCAAGCTGCCACCAAAAAACTATGAATATCATTCTCTTGCAACCCTTGCGTGAAATTGAACCACCCAAGAAACGTAGCCCAAATATTCTGCACATGCTCACAATTCCAGAAAAGGTGATCCTGAGACTCACTTCCTTTTAAACAAAGCAAACAGACGTTTGGCGTGATCATACCGTAGCGGATAAGGCGATCATAAGTCGGTACTCTATTATGAAGAAGACGCCAACAGATCAAAGAACGTCGAATCGGAATAAAAGATTCCCAAAGCCAAGAGCCCCAAGACGCCTTCGGAAAATGATGACAATGCTTGTTGAATGCCAGCGCAAGTAGTGACATTCCCGTGCAACGAGGGTTTCCAGAAACGCACATCTCCCTCAGTACCAAGAGGAGTGAGTAAAATATCACACACTATCTCAGGAAAAGCATTAACAAAGGCTTGCGTGAAATGCCAGAGCCCATCGTAGAAATAATCAGCCACCGATTGAGTAAGAAACGGAAACATGAAATGCGGAATACCGCATTTATTCATAAGATTATACCCAAGCCAGTCGTCATACCAGAATGAAGTAGAAGCGCCGTCATAAATATACGAGTACGAATCCGCCACCAAACCATCAATTTCCTCACGTAAGCTCATCCAGACAGAAGAAGCAGCCACCAGAGATTTACAACGCCCAAAGCGATCGAGATATCTATCTCTAATCAAATCATATCCGAACTCACGCCCACCAACCACCTTCCACGCCATTTTCATAAGATAGCTCTTATTCATGAGCTCGAACGACCTAACCCCGAGACCTCCCTCCTCCTTAATCGAGCAGACCCTCTTCCAACTCACGGAACAAGATGGCGTCTGCTTGATGTTGCCAGTCCAAAGAAAATTACGGCAGCACGCATCGAGCTCCTTAATAAGAGCAGTCGGCCATCTATAAACCATCATGGAGTGCGTCAGGGAGCTTTGGATAACCGACCTGATCAGGCAAATCCTCCCAGCCATCGACAAGTGTAATCCCTTCCATCTCGCGAACTTGTTGATCACACGATCATGTATCGGTCGAAGATAGGAGGCATGCACACGACCCTTAAAGATAGGAACCCCAAGGTAAGTAATCGGAAAGTTGCCCTGAGAAAATCTCAATATGCTCCGAATAGCCCTGCAGGTCTGAGAAGGAACTTTGCTAGTAAAAAAAATTTGCGACTTATCCGGGCTCACAATTTGATCAGAGATTTGACCATAATATTCCATAATTTTCTGAATGGTATTAGCGTTCGTAACCGTGGCATGACAGAAAACCAGAATATCATCCGCATATAAAAGATGAGTTGGAAAATTAATTCCCTGTCTCATTTGCATCGGTGTAAGTGTGCCCGCGCTAACACAATTTGCAAAGAGCCTACCAAGAACATCCTCGGCGATTCCAAAAAGAATCGGAGAAAGAGGATCGCCCTGACGAACACCCCTTGAACACGCAAAATAACCTTTAAGCTGACCATTGTACAGAATAGAAATCCTAGCCGAGTGAAGCAGAATCTCAATCCAACTAATGAACTTTGAATCATAGCCAGCAACACGAAGAACGTTAAGCAGGAAATCCCAGCTAAGAGTATCAAAAGCTTTTTTGATGTCAATCTTGCAAGCCATGTTTTGACCACGGCTCGTACGATGCATACAGTTCACGCCTTCGGACCCAATCAGAATACAATCGTGAATGGAACGACCGCTAATAAAACCAAACTGATGACGGGAAACATAAACAGCAGCAACCTGGCTCAGTCTAGACGCCAACACCTTAGTAATAATCTTGTAAAGAAAGTTGGACAAAACAATCGGTCTCAGATCCGAGACCGAATTGACGACATCTTTCTTAGGTATCAACACCAAGGTATTAGAATTGCAGCCTTGAGGAAGATAAGAATTCCGGAAAAAAGCTTGAACAGCACACCAAATATCCACTTTAATAATCGACCAACAATGCTGAAAGAACTTACCCGAGAAACCATCAGGCCCAGGCGAGCTGTTCGGCTCCATCTGAAAAACCGCAGCAGAAATTTCCTCTTCATCCGGCAAACGAATGAGCAAATTATTATAACGATCTTCGACCATCTCCTCAATAACCGCCTCAACCGCCGTAATATCAGTATTAGTATGACTGTTAGTCGAAAACAAAGAAGAGAAGAAATCCACGATATGATCCCCAATAACCTTCTGGTCGTAATTCATATCTCCATTGATCTCCATGTGAGAAACGATGTGAGGTTTACGACGAAACCTAAGCATCGCATGAAAGAACTTCGTGTTCCTGTCTCCATCTTGAAGCCAAGACACCCGGCTTTTTTGCTGTAAAAGCGAGCTCTGCCTGGAAAGCGCAACGTTGATCTTTGCTTGGGCTTCCACTTCTTTATCAAAGAGATCCTCCGTGTAACCATCCCTGGCAATCTGATCTTGAATCTCCAAAAGCTCTTGTTGAGTATTCATGATACAAGAATCAACATTTCCAAAAACATTCCGATTCCACGCGCGAAGAACCTGCCGAAGACGCTTTAATTTATGCATAACTTTAAAAATCGGGCAGCCAATCTCGGTATCCATCTGCCAGGACCCTTCCACCGTATGGAGAAAATCCGGATGTAAGATCCACATGTTAAGGAACTTAAAGAAATGATGGCGAGGAGGAGCATCCACCATGCAATGAAGAACAAGCGGGGAATGATCCGAGGTAATACGTGGAAGAGCTTGGACAAAAACCGAACTCCAGAGATTTGCAAAAGAATCAGCAAAAATCGCTCTATCCAGACGAGACTCCACATGGGTAGGCATAAATCTACGACCAGACCACGTGTAATGCAGACCAACCGTAGGCGCCTCAATGAAACCGGTGGCTTCAATGAATTCACAGAACTCCGCACAAGCAGTAGAGTTAGGCATACAGTCACTACTTCTTTCATGGGCGCCTTTCACCGCATTAAAATCGCCAATAAAGACAACATTACCATCAATATGATCCAGAAGATCCAACCACAAATGCCGTCTGCCAGCATACGTGTTAACGCCATGCACCACCGCGATTTTGAAATTCCACGTTGACCATCTGCAGTTCATGATAACCACCTGCTCCGAGGAGAAAATCACATCATGAGTAACCGAAGGATGAGAAAAAACCCAAATATTCGAACTCATGTTGTCTCTTGAATTTTGAAAACAAGGAATAAGATTCAGAGAACGCCAAAATCTAGAAAAAGTCTTCTTGAGATTCGTCTTAGGCTCAATAATCCCAACAATAACAGGGGAGAAGGAGTCGCAATGCTCCTTTAAAACTCGTTTGGACTCGTCCGTAAGGCCCCGGACATTCCATACGAGGACATTCATCATAAAGACTGAGAATTCGTGTTCGGGTTTTCACCCGATTCCACTTCAGCTGCCCAACTCTTGGCCGCCACATTATTCAGGGCTCTATCATTCTTCGAGCTCCCAGATGTAATAATGAAATCTCTAGGTTTATCTCCTGCTTCCCAAGCTTTGTAAAGTTTATTTTTGATGAAATCTTCAGCCTGTTGATTGGGTTGTTGGTTAGGTTGCTGCTCCACTGACTTCCGTAGACGACTCTTGATACTATCTTCCTCGAGAATCCTCGGTTTCCTTATTGCCAAATCTTTCGGCGGTCTCCACCTTTTTTTCACCTGCGCCTCCGCCTCACAATTCCTGAAAGTTTCCACTATCCGCTGAGCTTTGATAGCGCTTTCCATCATCTTTTCTTGTTTTTCACAATTTTTATCCCGATTGACCGAACTTTCAAAAATGACGATCTGTTGTGAATCTTCTTCAGCCACTGTCTTGCCACCATCCGACTGCCTATCAGATTCCTCTCCTGAATCTATCTCTTCCGTTACCGGCACAGTGATCGCCTGTAAGATATCCGGACCTGACATCAATCTATCTCCATTGGCATCCTCAAAATCAACATTCCGATCAGTTAAAGCCAACGACTGATTGTTGTTCTTTGTTCCCCGCGGTGTCAGAATCTGCTCTTCTTCAACAACAACCTGTTCCAAAACCCCCAACTGATTTAGAATCTGCTCTTCTTCGACAGCCACCTGTTGAAAAACCCCAAACTGATTTTCAGTGATAATCTGCGGTCTGTGAGCTTGGTCAGTCCTATTCTGGTCCCAAGATTTTGGTTTCCAGTTAGGTGCCCTAACCTCCTTGGCAGCTCCCTTATTAATTATTTCCTTGTCTTTCACCAGCGACATATCTTTGGCCTTCCCATTCATGCTGTCCTCCTTGGATTTGTTCTTCATTTTATTGCAGTTATCAATAGAATGTCCAGTGATCTTACACTTAGAGCAGAAGGCCGGTAGTTGTTCGAATTCAAATTCGACGTGAAAGGAACGTTCTTCCCCGTCAACCAGCAAAGCCTCTGGAAGAGGACGCGAGAGATCAATTTCCAACAAAATTCGAGCATAATGTCCAGCAGCACCACGTGCAGAAGCCCCATCAACTTTAATAGGCGATCCCATCGCCCTTCCAATACCCGTAATGACATCCAGAGTCCAAAATTCTAAGGGCAAATAATAAATGCGCATCCAAACTTCACAAAGTGATGAAATTTCTTTATAGGGGTCGAAGAATCTCACCCATTCGCGTAACCGCATGGTTCCGAAAGGTAACTCCCAAGAAGTGCTTTTCTGAACTATCGTCTTGTCTTCAGCGGTATTAAATTTAATAGTGTAAAAGCTCTTTCCCATGGGGATGATTTGCCAATCATTGTCAATATTCCAAGCCACCTGAAGATCACGTTTAAGATCCGTGAGAAGACGCGGCTTCTCTCCTTTCCTAAGAAGAAGACGACCAATTAAAGCATGCTCAAATTGATTTATTTTGGGCAGCAGATGCTCTTTTGGCACCCTAAGCGTGGGTATTTCACCAGAGAAGTCCGGTTGCAGCGAAGTGAATCGATGAACAAGCACATCCGGCGTACGTTCAATTTGTCGGGGTCTCCTCAGAAGTGAAGCAAAAGAAGTGGTGCTCGGCCGGTGAAGCTCTGTCGCCGAGGCCTTCTTAGAATTGTCTCCCTTGATCAAATCCTGAACCTTAGTATTGGATGTAGTGAATTTATGAACTTGTGAATGTCCAGAAGGTCTACCAGCAAAGGACGTTGTCGTAGATTCCTCAGCCAAACCCTTTGAATATTCAACAGCAGATTTCTCTTTGTCGTGACATTCTCCATGGCTTATGACGTTGAGTAGAGAAATTATTGGAAACTTGAGGCAGATTCAGCCCTGCCTTATCAACCATAATCGGCAACTGTTGTTGGTTGATTTGCATCGTAGGCGTCGGTGGCTTGCTCGGCGACATTGGCGGCATCGGTTGTTGCGTGCTGGCGATCTCAGCAAAGGGCTGCATGGGCGGCGACTGGGCCGGTGAGCAGATCTCTTCTTCAGCGGCAGAGAGGTTCGGCAGTAGCTGCGGAGCTTCATCAGCGGCTGCGGCGGGAGCGGACCTTCGCCAGTTGCTGCGTGGAGACGTCGGAGGCGGAAGGGCGGAACGCTGGGTGGCTATGGGAACAGCCCGGTCGCCGGTGATTGGGAGATCCATTTCTCTCTCAGATCGCCTTAGGAACAGCGGTTCCGGGTCTGGAGATGCGAATGAAGACTTGAGCGGAGACGGGAAAGGATTCGGTGGGGAATCGCGGTCTGCCGGAGCTGTTGACTGCGATTGCTGCAGACGAGCGGCGTTCGTCTCCGCCTTGTGGGGTGGCGGGCCGCCTAACGGCGTTACTCTCCGCTGACCGGAGCCAGATTCTAGCGGGCAGCCAGCGGTGGCGATCGGCCTGGTCGTGCTCCGCTCGTACTTCTACATTTCCCAACTTCGTAGGACAGCGGGGCCGGATCTGGAGAATCGCCTTAGGAACACTGCGGGGCCGGATCTGGAGATGCGACGGGAGACTGAAGCGGTGGTGAATCGCGGTCAGCCGGAGCTTATGACTGCGATTGCTGCGGATCGTCTCCGCTGACTGCGGAAAGGCGCGAGCGGCGTTCGTCTCCGCCTTGTCGGGTGGCGGGCCTCCTAGCGGTGTTCCTCTACGCTGACCGGAGCCAGATTCCAGTGGGCAGCCGGCGGCGGCGATCGGTTATATATATAGGGAAAGGTTCAAGAAAGAATCACTAAATAAAAGAAGAACATAGAACCATTTTCAGCCATTCGATCATCAAGATCTACAGTGGATGCATCATCATATTGGATGAATGCAGATCCTGGGTTCGAATCCTGAAGGGAGCAATTTTTTTTTATTTTTTTGAGTGCATTAATTTTAATAGCGAATGCATTAATTTTTACAATGGATGCATTAGATTTGATGGTTCTCACAAATAATGTAGTTCTCTCAAATACCACACCATATATATATATATATATATATATATATATATATATATATATATATATATATATATACGTGTGAGATCATGTAGTATCCACTCCCCCCATAGTATATAGGTCCAAATTCTGGACCATACAATGGGGGCACGTGACGCGCTAGGAGCACGCCACATGGCAGCAGCCTCCCAAAGGCTTCCAAGGCCAAAAACATGAAGGGGTAAAATGGTCATTTCGATTTTTATTTTATTTTTTCATTTTTTTATACCGAAAATCCATTCTTTTTTCCCGCGGCCGTCGTCAAAATTATGCATATGATTGTACACCAATATGCATAAAGATAAACCCAGATATGCATGACGCTAGATAGAAATATGCATGGAAAAGTATCAGTATGCAAACCATCTGGTGTCTCTCACTGTCGAAAAATATTATGCATATTTGTGTCGAATGTTATGCATATTTATGTTTTTTTATGCATATTCGTGTTGAACTATATGCATAATACTATGCGACACCGTCATGTAACTCTCGCCGTTGGTCACTTGACGGGTCACACATTGATACTTTCTCATACATATTTTTATCCAGTGTCATGCATATTTGTGTTTACCTTTATGCATATTGGTGTTCAATTATATGCATAATTTTGACGACGGCCCAGGAAAAAAAATAAATTTTCGGTAAAAATAAATAATAAATAAATAAATCAAAATGACCATTTTACCCCTTCGCATTCAGCCCGCTCCTAATGCGCCACATGGCAGCAACCTTCCAAGGTTTGTGGCAACCCGCTAGGTACTATATACTATTATAAGGGGGTGGATCTACATGATCCACTCCATATATATATATATATATATATATATATATATATATATATATATATATAGAGAGAGAGAGAGAGAGAGAGAGAGAGAGAGAGATGAATGTTATGCTACATAGCTTATGTGAGCACTACATTAGGGAGAGGTTCTAATAAAAATCTCTTTTAAAATGAGAGCTAGGAACATAATCTTAGTCTTTAGAATTGGAGATCTAGAGGTTAATAATTAATTAGATAATTAGCCGTTTTTTCTTCATTTTGTATAATAAAGGATAACAATGCAATTTTGTTTATTTTCAAATATAGTAAATATAGTTGGCGAGAATTATGGGGTTTGATTTCAATATTTTCATTATTCCATTAACATTCAGTTTTCGTTTCTTTCTTTTATTGTTTAGTCACTTTGTGTTCTTTTTTAATATTTCATTGCATTAGCTTTTATAAATTAACTAAAATTTAAAAAGTAAAATAAGGATTCAAAGATAATATTTCACATATTAAAATATCAATTTTTTTTATTTTCATTTTAAATACTTTTTTTAGATGTTAATCAATTTAAATAGTTGCATAGTTGAAGGTTTCGAAGTTCTGAGTTGCATAGTTGAAAGATTAGTAGTTTCTGAGTTGCATAGTTGAAGGATTTGTAGTTGCATAGATGAAGGATTCCTAATTGCATAGTTGCATATTTGAAGGGTTCGAAGTTTTGAGGTGCATAGTTCAATGTTTCGTAGTTTCATAGTTGCATAGTTAAGTGTTTTTGTATATGCATAGTTAGATGAGATCATTGTGTTGCTCAATTGTTGTATTTTGTTGCTTGGATTTGATCCTGCACATAAGAAAAATTGTGAAATCTTTTAATATGTAGTAGTGATTTTATATATTGAATTAAATAAAGATGGGATTATTAAGGGATTATAATTCACATAGTTGCATAGTTCAAGGATTCGAAGTTTTGAGTTGCATAGTTGAAGGATTCGAAGTTTTGAGTTGCATAGTTGAAGGATTCGTAGTTACATAGTTGCATAGCTGAAGGTTTCGAAGTTCTGAGTTGCATAGTTGAAAGATTAGTAGTTTCTGAGTTGCATAGTTCAAGGATTTGTAGTTGCATAGATGAAGGATTCGTAAATTGTAATTGCATAGTTGCATATTTAAAGGGTTCGAAGTCTTGAGGTGCATAGTTGAAGGATTAGTAGTTTCAGTAGTTGCATATTTAAGTATTTTTATAGATGGATAGTTAGATGAGATTATTATGTTGCTCGGTTATTGTATTTTGTTGCTTGGATTTGACCTTGCACATAAGAAAAATTGTGAAATCTTATATTCTTATGCACCAATTTAATCTATGCAAATATAATGTATAGTGTAACAATAATACATTTCAGACGTAAATATGTAATCTGCAACAACAAAAGCATATTAATTTATGCTATGTAACAATAAAAATATATACCTGTTCAAATTTAAGAAAGAGAATATCACTTTACCCACACATTACAGAATTCGTACAAGCTAAAACTATCATCTGTGCAACACCAATTTTTGAGCAAAAGACCACCATCAAAATAAACAACTCTAAATATTGAAATAGATATGCACGATTAACATATATGCATTTTGCTTAAGGCAATTATGCAACTACTACATTTCATATAAACATGACAAAAAAAAATATATTTGCATTTTTATATCAATTTTTTTCATCTGTGCAACAGTTACCACAGCTCTGTGCAACAACATAAAACAAACAATTTGTGCAATTAGTAACCATAAGAAATGCAACAATAATTTATATTCAACTTTTAAAAATAAAAAATATATATTTTTTCCACACACTACAACAATCGTGCATGTAAAAATTATCGTCCGTGCAACACCAATCTTCGAGTAAAAAATCAACATCAAAATTGAACAAAACTAGATATTGAAATAGACATGCACAATAGTAAATATATATGCATTTTGCTTCCTAAATACAATTGGAGTGAGAGAATATGCACGTTTGTTTTACCCTACAACAATAAGTAAATGCAATTGAAGTGGAAAATAAATGGTTCCTATAATCACGTTAGGTAGTTATTAAGCAAATATTTTTTTTACATTTATAACCTTATTATATTTCTATAATTTATTGAAAGAAACCGTGTGCATCTAGAATAATTTATCCCATCCGTTTATTTTATGTAAATCAATGGTTTAGATTAGGTTCCTAGTTTTCATCTTAAGAGGGGTTTCTATATTAACCCCACCCCACTACATTATATATATATAGGGTGTGGTTCTAGAGAGAACTCCATTATTTATGAGAGCGTGAGAACCATCAAATCTAATTCATCCACTGTAAAAAATTTCTATTATCGGCAGAGTATTCTAAATTATTGTTAAGGTTAAATAAGTAAAATTCTAAATAAATTAAGATATAAAAATTATAAATATCGTGAACAGAAATGTGTTCATCAATCTAACCTAGCTACATACAATCAACAGAACCAAGATTCACAATTCTTCATCATCATCAACAGAAACCAAATTCAGAAAACTAGAAACAAGATTCACAAACTACAAATTCACAAAACTAGAAACAACATTCACAAACTACCAAGAAAGTGTGAGCGCGGCATCATCAATAGAAACCAAGATTCAAAAAACTATCCCTAGCTAACCCAAGAAAGTATCATCAGCTGTGTGGGTTTCACCTTCACTTGGTTTGATCTTCAGTATCATCAGCTGCGTGGGTTTCACCTTCACCTAATCACCTTCAGTTTTGGTTTCTTGGTGGGTTTGATCACCGTCACCTTCAGTGTTGGTTTGATCAGTATCATCAGCTATTTCGTGGTGGGTTTGATCACTTTCAGTTAAGTCTAGTGAATTGTGAGCGCGCTTCCAAAGATATCCAATTATCGCCACCGCCGCCGCCATGCGGTGGCGGAAATTCTTATCACCAATTGTGGGGGGTTGTGCGAGGGCTTTGGCGACGTCGACTGGAGACGTCGCCTCTTAGGGTGCCTCCAATAATGATCTCAGTTTTCAGTTTTCAAATTGTCCACATCAGCTTTAGAAACCCATCTACTTTTTTATCTAACATCTCCTCCAATAATAAACCAGTTTCTTACTATTTGAGAGTCCCACCATAATACATACTCCCTTTATATATCTATATATGTTTCTAATTAATTTTATTTGTATTATTGTTAATATAATATTTATATATTTTGATTTTATTTTTAATTTAAAATTTTATATTTTAATTATCTAATATAATAAATTAAATCGACTTTATAATTTTAAATAATAATTTAAAATTCATTACTAAAATTGCTAAAACTGGGTCTGAAATAAAACATGCAAAATTATCTTTTTAAAATGCAAAATAAAACACAATACAATGCAAAATAATTAAAACACATATAATGCAATAAAATAAAAGAAGCTGGCCGCAAAGAAAATAAATGAAGCCAAAGAAAAAGAATTCAAATGGCATGCTTTTTAATTAGAAAAAGTAGGCAACAAAAGTACTCTCCTCCGTCCCATCGAAAGTGGTGCATTTCTTTTGGGCACGGGATTTAAGGAGAATAAGATTGTAATGTAAAGGTGTGTAAATGTGTGTGGGGTGACATTGTTTGTAGTGTAAAATTATTACCAAAAAAGAAAATGCACCACTTTCGGTGGGACAGTCCAAAAAGAAATACGCACCACTTTCGGTGGGACGGAAAGAGTAATTTTTTTTATTTTTTTTGAAAAAACGTCTAAAATGCTTGCGAGCTTAAATATTTGGGTCCCACACGTCAGATAAAACTGGGTGCAAACTTGCACCCAATTTCTTAATTTTTTTGAAGAAACCAATTCCTAATTTTTATAACGGTAGTTCTTGGTTTGAGAAACAGGAAAAAACACCGTTGGAGGCACCCTTAAGAACTCGGCCCAAAACTTCCACTCCAGCGTCTAGAACGAACTTTTGTTGGAATATAAAACTTGATTTGTAAAAATAAGATATTTTGTAAAAGAAAAATCTAGAATCAAAGAAAGTGAAAGAAAACAAAAGAAAATAAGAGAACATAAGAGAGAATTCTAGAAGCTAACTAATTAAGTAAGAAATTAGAAGAAAATTCTAGTAACTCATTTAGAGCCCCAAATCAAAGTCGGTGAAACCAACACCACCGACATTGTAAAGCTATATTAATATATATGTATTGCATCAATTTGTTGTGAGTGCATCAGACATTAATCCAATTAGCCCAAATCTCTATACCCTTTGTTACATATACAACACACACGTCCACACACATTCACAAATCCTCCAATTTTAATTATTCTCCCATATAATATCTATATTTCCAACAACTTTCCCAGTGCTCTGATTGCTCTCGCTGCCGTCATTGTTTTTGTGTGAAAAATAGATATAAAAGCATTTACATCCTCCAATTTTAATTATTCTCCCATATAATATCTATATTTCCAACAACTTTCACAGAGCTCTGATTGCTCTCGCCGCCGCCATTGTTTTTGTGTGAAAAATAGAAATGAAAGCATTTAGATCCTCCAATTTTAATTATTCTCTCATATTCATTTTGTTTTTTTTATAAGTGTACTATTTAGCTCATTTTTTTGTTTCTCAATAAGTGTCCCATTTCAAAATTTGAGAGTATATTTATGACATTTTTCCTATTTTATCATTATTTAATACTTGTATGAATGTAACAATTAGTTGTATATATGCATTTATTATGATAATTACTAAGGTTACAAATGTAAAATATCTTATTTTATTGGTATGTCTATTTTGACGGATGAGTAATTACTACGGTTACAAATGTAAAATATCTTATTTTATTGGTATGTCTATTTTGACGGATGAGGACACTTAATAAAAAACGGAGGGAGTATATAATATCTATATTTCCAACAACTTTCTCAGAGCTCTGATTGCTATCGCCGCCGCCATTGTTTTTGTGTGAAAAATAGAAATGAAAGCACTGTAAATGTGTGAAGTTTGTAAATGAAAACACTGTATTTATAGACTTACTTTGGAGTACATTCTGCATGATAATTATTATCATTGCGGTTAACTAACTACAACAGTAAGATTCCTAACAGTTATATTCTAACTGCTATATGTTATGCGAGTTGTTGCTGTGTGGTTTTGGGGGTCAGCTTTTGCGGATAAGGGGGTTCTGTCCTCTGGAGCTTGGATCCGCAGTATGGTGGTAGGGCTGTGTTGGAGATGGGGTTATCTCGGTTCACTGGGCTGTTTCGGGGTTGATTCGGCGGGGTGGATTCAGGAGCATGTTTTCAATGATGTGTGGAAATCAGAGAGAGTGGGAACTGTGTTGTATGTATTGTTTGCTGAAATCACATTCTGGGGAGTGGTCTATGGCATCTTGCACAAACTTGGTATCTATTGGAAATTATAAGCTCATAACAAAATATGAAGGTGTATTTCTACTTTTGGATCTGATTGTGTATAGGTATTATGTGTATCTAACGTGGTATATCATTCCAATATGATAAACAATAAATTATTCAAGCAATTTGAGTGATAATTCTTGAAGCCAAATATCATAAATTCAAAATTTATCAATACTTTTTATAAACCCATCCAACATATGTACAAATTCAAAAAAATAAAAATAAAAAAAACCAAATTAATTTAACTTTTATATCATAAAATTTGTTGTTTTTTTTTTAAAGTATATACCATGACTTTGTATATCATTTGCTTCTAGCACTTTAAGTCATGTTAAATTTCGTATTTTTTAAAAGAAAAGTTATGTAAATTTTCTATGTCTTGAAAGAGAAAGAGTTCATTGGCTATTCAACGCGTCACTAGAGCTGCTAATAATTTTTTTTCCACTAGAGCCAAAATTCGCGTATTTTTTGACAATTATCAAAGTTCGTGAAAAAAAATAGTCAAAGTTCATATATTTTTTAACAACTTTTAAAATTCGTAATTCAAGACGAGCCCAAAATTCTTGTATTTATGCGTTAATAACCCTTAAATTTACTATCTTGATTAATTACAAGCACATATGTGGTTGAAGTAAACAAGTAAATTTGTATTTGAAATGAACTCATTGAACAAGTAAATTTGTATTTGGATTGAGTTTCGGTTGAGAGTTTGAAGTAGTCGAAATTAATTCTTATCATGTGGTTCCCAAATTATATACCAAAAAGAAATTTACGCAGAGACCAAAAGCAAAATAAAAATAAAAAATAAAAAATCAAATGAAGGTTATTTAAGGACTGGTTTTATCAATGACCAATCAAAACCGGTCATAGCTAAAAGACAAAGAAAAAAACAATAAAAAATGTTAAAATAATAAATAAAAAAATACACAACCGATTATCAATTTGATTGCAGACCAACTGAAGCAACCTTAATTGTTGGTTTGACATGTGGCAAGTGTCATCATTTAAATATTCTTATTTTATTATTTTTGTAACCATTTTTATACCACCATATTTGTGGTTAAAAATATTTCCATACAGAAAATGTCTTCTGCTCTATAAATATAGCACTATAAATATAGCAGACAACAACGATATAGTTCATGCATAATCTTTCTTCCCTATTTCTATTTTCTATATCTTCCATACTTCTATTTCTGAAAAAATCATCATCTGGATACATGGATCCAAATAATCCAAATCCTTTTCCAAACTTCCAATCTTTTTCAACTCTCTGTATTATTCAAATTCCCAAGATCAACAAAACTCTTCATATTATCAAAATTCTCAATTTTCTCCAAATCTCACTCAAATTCCTACCTTTGAACAAGTACAGTCACCACAAAATATTACTCGGGCTTTGTTTACTGAAGGTCAAAAGTCAGAAAAAAATATTTGGTGTGTAAAAGAAGATGTAGCTCTAATGTCATCTTGGTGTCTCGCTAGTGAAGATAATGTACGTGGCTAAAATCAAAAAGGTTTGTCTCTGTGGACACGAATTCACAAGTTGTATGAACAAGCTCAAGCAGATAATCCAGAAGAACTTAGCGAAAGAAATATCGATATGATAAAAAGGTCGTTGGAAACGACTAAATGAGAACGGAAACAAGTGGCCATATTTTGATATATGATTCACGTGCCCGTGACCAATTTCGGATACCAAACGAATACATACAAAAATCACGTGCCTATTACAAGAGAACAATCTTACTTGCAAATCCGGCGATGAGCGACTCCAGAGTGAATCTTCCGACTTGTTTCCCACGGCAAGACTTGACGTAGGGTGGCTGCGAACTTCAAGTCATTTCCACCTTTTAGGAATGGCGTCTCCCTCTGCTCTCACAGAACTCTCTCTTTTTCTACTCACACGTTAATGCTCAAGTAATTAGGTTTAGGGCTTTCTTATTATTTATACCAGGTATTAGCCATACGTAAATAATAAGCCCATAAACTTAATTAAACTAAATAGAGCCCAAGATAGAATAATTGAGAAAGGACGTCCCCTTATAGAATCACGCCTTTATTGGGCCAAGCGGGGATCTACTAGCTCGTATAAAGTTTGGCCTCCCAGTGCTCGATTTTCTTATTCAGCCCAGAATAAAATCGATACACAAGTATTAATTTATTCCACTAGAAAATTAATACTGAATTACCTCTTTATTCTTTAGGTGAGTCGGGGCTAGCATTATTCTTAATTAATCCCCGTGTTTAAGATATCTGATATCCATTAATTAATTAATTCATCTGACGATCAATTAATTAATTAATCAGTCGTTTAATTATAAACGACATCTCGAGTGCTACCACTTAAATTTATTATCGTATCGGAACTAATTCCATCTGCAGGGTTTAATACGATAAACTTATTAAGTTTCTCGAAAGGATATTATCATCCTGTTATTAGCAGGACACAGATCCTTATTGCAATATAATCGTATGTCAAATAATAATTGCTATTACCCAAGTATCGAGTATATTGAGCTTCAAGAGAACTCTCACCCATGATAAATCAAAGCAATAGTCAATATATTATTCACACCGATTAATCCAACTAAGGTTAAGATTATTTAAGTCGCTGAGATCTTGATTCTTAATTAGTCAGAATATAAGAATCCATCTCACTGTGATCCTGTTCAATACACGAAGGTACTGACATAAATAAATAGCCAAGACAAAATATTTATCCATTTATGCTACAATCTAAACCAGCAACTCGTCCATAGTTGCCTCAATTGTGAACTCAATTTATATCTCAACTTTTTTTCAATTACATGATTTTCTGTGATCTACAACACACCATATAATCTATAGTATGACATAAATTGGACTATAATATGATTATGCAATAACAATATTTCAGATAGAAGAATCATAGTGAACTAAGGAATCAATGTGTAGTAGCCCGCTCTTTTATTTTATGATTAAGAGCAATAAATGCAATATTTATTTATTACATCTTTCAGTTGTTTTAATCCAGTGATTAATATTCAGTTAATTCAGCTTAGAGTTCTGAATTAGATGCCATTACCTGAGGTGACCACGATTGAATTATTGAGCAGTTAATGATTTATTCCAGAATGATTATTGACTTAGCAAAGTCAAGTTATTATTTTATTTGTAATAGAAATGTTATTTCTATTTATTTAACATTATTACTTGAGTCGTGAGTTTACTCCGAATTGTGAAGTGAATTAACTCTACGGATTTAATTTAGATTTATTCTATGAGTCACGATATTAATAGACGAAAAGTCAGCTATCGAAATACGAGAATTATTAGAGTATTTAGTATTATTAGCAAAACCCGAGATTAGTTTTACAGATACGCTATATTAGCAAGACCCGGGATAAATATCAGATACTGCTTTATCAAGATACTGAAGGATTTTATTAATCACATCACACTTTACACTTACAAACACCATCTCTCCCACTCCTAGCTACTCTAGACTATCCTATTACATCAAGAAGAAGAAGAAGAAAGAATAGGGGCATGCGTGAGGGAGTGCAGAATAGCTGTGTCAGCAGCTCACCCTCCCATTCCCTCTGTAGCAGCAGTTCGGCCATGCCAAGGTACATCTAGGGGTCTTTCAGCCACCCCTATGACTGCCACATCCTATCAACCCACTGCAGCCTCAAAGCTATCAGCCAACATCCACCCTTAGGCTATCCACAATCGTGACATTCATCCAACCCAACCCAACCCAACTTTTTAATAAAATATTCATTTCTCTCTCATCCACCTACACAACCCACAACCTAATATAATTTCTACTCCCAATGGTGACACCAACCCAACCTACATATTTTCACTTTTCACTTTATTTTTAATTATTTAATATCTAAAATACAATATAAATTAAAATAAATATTTATTTATTATATTTAACAAAATAAAATAAATATTTATTTTTATTTTTCAAAATTTGTAATCATACTATAACTAAACATTGTCATATATTAGACACTTAACTCAATCACAAATGAAGATTACAAGAATTAAACACACAACTGAAATTAAATAAATCAAAGTACAATACGTGAAACTTAAAAATACAACTAGAAAATGCAAATTACATATTTAATACAACTAGAAAATGCAAAATACAACTGAGAGTTAGGATAATTTTGGGAATTTGGATAGAAATAATTGGGATGATTTGGATCCATAACTCAAAATGAAATGAAATTGAGGAGAAGTGAGAAATTTAGTTTGTGTGTGAATGAACGAAAATTTGAGTTCTATTTATAGAGTTCAAATTAATAAGAATTTTGATATAATTTTAATAGTATTTTCTTTATTATAAATATATAAATTTAATTTCATTAAAATAAAGCTAAAATAAAGGGACACATGGCAGCATATTACTTAACATCAAAATGGTGACCTGCGAGGCGGGCATCCGCCTAGGTCAAGCAATTCCATGCCTTTTCTCATTATTTTAAATAAAAGTTGATTTGTCGTGTAGCTGGTGACCTTTAACAAAGGTCACTTATGTTGGTAGCCTTATACAACCCAGCCATCAACTTTTTCAAGCTCCCTTAGTGCAACAGAATTCGAAGAAAGAGAGAAGGGATGAGACTTCTGCCAAAACTCCAAGGTAAACCTTGGCTCTAATTCCTCAACTTCCTTCTTGAATTTCAGCCTGCATTCAGTATGAAAACAATCCACAATTCATTTCAGTTCCTATCCTCTGGATTCAACAACAGCAGCAGCCAACCATGCACCAAACATTCGCAAAGCATTCAAGGTATTCATTGAGCTCCATATACTATTTTCCCATCATACATGCTCTACACTTAAGCATGATAAACAAACAATACGATTTACGAATACATAGTTTTCGGAAATCACATAATCAGTTTTTATGTGTTATTCATGAGACAGACAGTGAGGACTTTCGAAATAGAAACAAACTACTATGGCTAGTTTTACCCACTGCATAATCGAATTATAGAAATACTAGAGCTCAATAAAATCATGAACTGGGTTTACAACAAGCTTTGAGTTTCGTTCACAATAGAGTATTAAGAATGAACTTAGCTTTCATTAAGGAGGGGAGGCTGCCCTGTTCCGCCTAACCGAAGAGCGTCGGCGGAGGCAGAGCTCTGCTGCTCGTCGGGCGAGATCAGGGGAGAATCCGACGACGACGACGACGGTGAGGCTCTCGCCAGTTCACAGAGCGGCAGCGGAGGTTACCATGTCAATTCGTCAGGCAGGAGTTAGGGCTCCGATTCCAAACCTCGATTGAACATGTGTACGTCTGCCTTGGGTGGAGAAAAGAGGAAGCAGAGCCATGGGGCGACAATCATCGCCGGATTTCAGAACAGAAGCGGCGTCGCGGGAGAAGACGCCGGCCGTTCTCCGGCTTCTGGATTCAGGCGGCGGCGATTTCGATTCAGGAGGAAAATTAAGACTTTCTTTTCTTTCATTTTCAGTCGATTGAGGGCGGAAATTGGGAGGAGAAATAGAAGGATGGCCATACAGCTCCGCCGGCCTTCAGCATTAGCGACGCCGCCAGAATCTCTAGAGAGGTGGCCGAGCCTCCCAAATCGAAAGAGGAGAGGGAGATGCAAGCTCGGTTTCATGAGGGAATCGAAGGCGGACAAGAGAGAGAAGAGCGCCGGACTCAGGCGCGGCGACGGCCGACGTCGGCCGGAGCCGGAGGCGGCAGAAGCCCTTATGGAAGTGAGCTGTTGAGCGATTCTGAGAGAGAGAGAGGATGATTGTTAAGGAAGAAAAAGAGTTGGGCTCTCATTTACATTGGGCCGAAAAAAAAAAAAAAAAAAAGAAAGAGGAGAGTTAAGAAGGCTGCCCTTATTTTTTCCAGTGGGCCGATTTATTAGAGAATTGGGCTGGAATTCTTTTTAACCAGGCCCACATTCCCTCATTTAATTATTTGGGCCCAGACTTCTTACTATTTATGTATGGGCTGTCATGGTTAATTGATTGAACCCAGTTTCTTTTATTTTATTAGATTGCCTTATCATTTATTGAGCCCAAGTAGAGATTGATTCTAGAATTATTAATCGATTAATTAGACTCAGTTAATTCTAAATATGGATAAATTTAGAACGAGATTATGAGATTTGCTAAGCGGGTTAGCAAACCCTAAGACAATGGATAAATTAGAATTAATAATCCGATATCATAAGATGAGCTTTAATCCTATAGTTTGGATTATTATTAACGGAACACGAGACATGCATAATTATTTTACGCATTCTCCTTTACTGAGAATTTTTCTTAAGACAAATGTATTACTTTATATTCTCGCATTAAAAGGTCAAGTAGGCGAGTAAAAGCTAGTCAGGAGTCACTAAGCTATGGCAAAGGTTTGCTTATCAGGTGGGTTTACTTTCATATATATCAAATGAGATTAAATGTTACGTTGAACAAGTTATTTCATTTTAAAATATTTGAACTGAAAATATTTCAAGTATTGTCTTGCCATAAAATGTTTCAATTTCAGTATAATATCTATCTGATGTGGCTTTGCCAGTTATGTAATCGAATTCGGGTCCTGAGCAGTTGATAGCTATCCTGCCAGGGCTAGTGTACACCAGTGACCGTGAGTCATCTAGTGGGTTGGCCGGTCAAGTGACCGTGAGAGGTGGCCACCTCTCCGGCACGCAGCTTCAGATATGATAGATTATGAGAACTTAGACTGCAGTCGAACTTTAAGAATCACAAATGAATTTAGTAAGCTTGGGCCTATTTAGCTAAAACTCCCTTGCTGTACTGTTTATGATGGCATGACAATTTACAGTTTCACGAAGCATGATCATATGTTTACCTAGGCATACGTGTCCACTGAGTATTTTTGTACTCAGCCCTGCATATATTCCTAAATGTGCAGGTTGAGCAATGGTTGATGAAGATGAAGTGAGGAGCGGAGCTTTTGTCATAAGTTGATTGAATAAACTCTTGGATACATGTCTTCATACATGTAATCAGATTATTATTTCCGCTGCGTATTCTTAAGTAATAAGCCTTTTGAATTAAGTCGGATTCATCCGAACTTACTAGTTATTCGAATCTTTGTGGCTAAACTTAAGTTATATTATAAATGTCCCCTTCACTGTCAATGATTAAGTTCGATCCTTCATTATATTTTTACCCCTTTCTATCCCTGCTTCTAATCTCCCTCCCTTAGTCATGGTTTCCCGGCTTAATTATCCTTAATTAAGTCCGGTCGTGACACAATGTATACAAGCATAAAGTCTTGCTTTTAGTATACAACCCTTCAGAATGAGCCAGATAGATGTTGAAAAAGATGCTCATGCAATTTATAATGAAACATGTGGTTGCAAGTTTCAGGATTTAGTTGTATTCAACGAAGTCATGTGTAAACACCCTAAATGGAATGTTTCATTTGAGGGCTCAACATGACTACGTCCTGAAGATGAAGTTTCTAATGAAGAGAGTGGTGGCAACTCCAAAAGATCAAGGACTTCCGAACATGGAGATTATTCTGCACCTTCCAACCCAGAAACTCCAACTAGTGATTGTTCAACTATTCCTCGTCCTACAGGGAGAGATAAAGCCAAAAGAAAAGGAAAAGGTAAGATATCAGAATCTTCATCTAATAATGAAGTTGTTGCAGAGATTCGTGCTTTGAGACTAACTAAAGACAATGAGGTCGAAGCAATGACCAAACTACACGAGGCTAGAGTCGTCTTGGAGCTGAAGAAGGAACAAAGAAAGGCTATTAAGATGAAGGAAGTTATGTTGAACACATTGTTGGCAAAAGATAATTTGTCCCCGGAAGATGAAGAGATGAAACGTCGTCCTAATTGAAATTGTGTTTAGACAGTCAATGTAGTTTCTTTTGTTGTAATTTTAGTTTATGTGTTTTTAATTATATGATTATGGAATTTTAAATTAGTTTCTATCTAATTAATGTAATATCAATGAGTACAAGCTTTATTTAGAAGCTAGTTATGATGCAGAAGTTATGACAAGCTATATTTACACGCATGATGCAGAAGCTTTATCATAACTTTACCATAACTTTATCAGAAGCTAGTTGGATAGTATTTCCAAAATTTATCAGAAGCTATGGTCATTGATAAGATAATGTGATGTGTTGTCTATTCAACTCTGATGAGTCAAAAATCACATGTACAACTTAGCTATACACTATATTTCTTTCGCCAGACTCTTTCTCTTCTCAAGTATAATTTCTTTCTCTCTTATTTTACAAATTTTCACTCTTGAAATGGTAGATTCAGATTCAGGTTCCGACTCTTGCAATTTTGACGATTTTGATGAATGGGAAGAGCGAGTCGCTGAACAAAATCATCAAATCGATCGCATCATCGAGGGTATGCTCCTAGCCAATCTCAATCTAATTGATGGAGATCCCGCTCCCCAAGCAAGAAGAAGGAACTATAACAGAGAACGCGAGATTGGCGAGCAACGTTCGATTTGTGGAAAGGCCGACGTATACTCCTCAGATTTTTCGACGTAGATTTCGCATGCAAAAAAAATTGTTTCTTCGTATAGTGGAGGCCATTACTGCCAATGACGAATATTTTCAACAAAGACCTGATGCCATAGGTAGACAAGGTTTATCACCGTTGGTGAAATGTACTGGAGCAATACGGGTGTTGGCGTATGGTTCGTCAACTGATGTTGTTGATAAATTCTTGCGAATGAGTGAAACTGTAACAGGGACATCTCTAATAAAATTCGTAGAAGGTGTCATTTCCTGCTTCGGTGATGAGTATCTCAGAAGGCCTAATTTGGCAAGGTTGCTCTATGTTGTGGAAGAACGTGGATTTCCGGGCATTATTGGTAGTATTGATTGCATGCATTGGGAATGAAAAAATTGTCCAACTGGATGGGCTGGGCAATATGCTGGGAGGAGCGGAAAACCAACAATCATTTTGGAAGCCGTTGCTTCATATGACTTATGGATATGGCATGCTTTATTTGGAACTCCAGGTTCGTGCAATGATATTAATGTACTCCATCGATCTTCAATTTTTAGTGATGTCTTAGAAGGTCGAGTACCAAAAGTTAATTATGTTGTGAATGGTCACGAAAATAATATGGCATATTATCTCACTGACGGCATATACCCTCCATGGGCCGCATTTGTCAAGTCAATTGTTGCTCCACAAACTCGAAAGCGCATGTTGTTTGCTCAATACCAAAAGGCTGCTAGAAAAGATGTCGAGCGAGCATTTGGAGTTCTACAAGCTCGTTTTGCATTTCTTCGACGCCCATGTCTTATTTGGGACAAGGATTTGATGGAAAAAATTATGATGGCTTGTGTCATTATACACAATATGATAGTAGAAGTCTAGAAGATGAACGTGAGACATACCAAAATTATTATGATCCCACGGAGTTTTTTATGGATAATCCTACAAGAGTACAAGAAGAAGGTGGCGATCAACAGTTCCGATACTCTACTTAACGCATGGCAAGCTTGTCCACATATATGACTAATAGGGAACAACTCCGCAATAGACAAGCTCATGCAACTCTAAAAAACGATTTGATTGAGCATATATGGCAAAAATTTGGTAGTGTTAGTTAAATTTTACTATGTATCTTTCGTATTGCATTTTAGTATTTCACGTATGTATTTGTAATTTAGTTTATTTTGTTATTGAGTTTATAGCTTCATTTAAGTGTGTAGAAATTATTTAATTGCTAATTACAAATATAAATAATTATTATATATTTTTAAATATAAAAAATCAAATGTAAAAAGTATATAATAATAAATAATAATATTAGTAAATATATTTTAGATTGTGTATGCGGAAGATAGAAAATTTAATTTTTTTATTAAAAAGTTGGGTTGGTGTAGGTTGAAAGGGGTCATTGATAAAAGAGAAAAGTTGTTGAATTATAGATTGTGCATGTGGAAGAGAGATAAATGATTTTTTTATTAAAAAGTTGGGTTGGTGTAGGTTGTTGATAAAGATAGTTTAACAAAGGATAAATGTTATTTAACAAACGACCTAACAGAAAGGGCAATAATATGAAGTACATAATTAGCATCTCTACTAACATCAACACACTTGACTTTAAATCCGACCCAAGAGGGTGATAGACGTGATAAGGGCATATATGTTAGGAGTGGATTTGATACTTAACCATTTTTTAAAATTATAAAATAATTGGTTCAAAAAATATATTAATTAAAATGATAAAGTCGACTTTCTCCCGGTAAAATAAAGTCGAAAACCCATATTATATTAAATGGTGAAAAATTAAGGGGTAATTGCCCCTAAATACATCTCATTTGTTTATTTTCTGATAGGCCGAAAATGCCACGTATACACGCCGACATGTGCAATGAAACGACGTGGCACTGACTAAAGGGCAAACGAAGTTATTTTTAAAAAAATAAATCCAATTATTTTATGATCTTCACCCTAATTCCCCTAAATCCCCAATTCAAGAACTTCGCCGTCAAAATCCCCTAATCTCCTAAACACACGCACAAGGTACCAAATTGAAGAGGTAAGAGAGTTGGGTTTGAGGGGGATTTGGATCGCGATGCATAGGCGACCTGGGTTTCGAGGGGATTTGGCTGCGACGCGCATGGACCAGATTCTCAAGGTAAGGGCAACTGGTAATTCGAGGAGAATAAATTAAAATCATGTTCTTGGTGTACATACATGTCCTCCATCGTGCGATTTTCGCCCGAGTGTCACCATTTTTGCCTCAGTGTCGCCTCGAGGAACTCCACAACTTAAAACAAAGATAAATCTGGTCCCCTTTGAGTCGCGAGCCAAATCCCAACGAAACCCTAGTCCCATCCCCTGTGCGTGATTTGTTTAGGGATTGACAGACGGAATTAGGGGAAAAAAGAAGTAAAACTTGGGCTTATTTTAACATAACTACGTCCTTTTGCTTTGCTAAGTGCCACGACATTGAATTGCATCGGTCAGCTTGTATATGTGGCATTTACGACCTCCACGTCATTTCACATTTGAGTTTTGATCATGGGAAAAAATTAAAAAATAAACAAAAGTTTTTTTTTTTTTTTATTAAGACGAATTTTAAAGGTGATGTGCAATTGAGAGATTTGATAAAACTTATTGTATTTATGGGAAATTTACCCAAACATTAAAAACTAAATGCTCTTAGAGCACCTGCAACGCAGCTACTCGAGGGCCTCCTCGAGTAGTGCGTTGCACTCGGGTAAACCGTTGCGGGGGGGAGGTACTCGAGGCATACTCGAGTCTTCGAGTATGCTCGAAGGGGGGGAGAGGGATGGCGCGTGCAATGCACGCGCCCTAATAAAAAAAAAGAAGGAAAAATTGATAAATTCGAATTTTATTCGAATTTTGACTGCACCTCCTCGATTTGCGCACCTTTGACCGACCGTTTTCATTTTTTTTTTCTTCTTCTTCTCCTCTTTAAAAAACCCCAACTTCTCCCCACCATCTTCACACCTCTTCTTCTCTTCTAATTTTCATCTCCTCCATTTCTCTTCAAGAATTTTCTCCGTCATGGATCCACACAACCCTTTCTACGATCCAAATTGGTGCCCCGATCTCTCCTCCGATTATCATCCCGATATGGGAGGAATCAACTTGGAGGAGAGCCCGCCCGAGGAGGAACCGGTCAGTGCACAGCAGAGTGTCTCCCCACCGAAGAAAGGCGGCCGGAGGAAGGAAATGGCCACCAAAATCAAGCATGACAAGGAAGGAAGGTACCGTCATACTTACCTTCCCAAGCATACGGATTTCATCGTCCAAATTTGGGCGGAGGAGACCAACGACGCCATCCGTGGGACGGATCAGAAGGGAGAGGCGTATTGGGGCCGGATCCGCGCACGTGTGAACCCCATCCTCGACGTCGACCTTAAGATCAAGCAACTTCAAGGCCACTGGTCCGGGTGAGCGCGGATGTGCGTCTCTGGGAAGCTATTTGGGTGGAGACGCGCAACAATTGGCCCTCCGGTCATTCGGATGATATGCTTCGTGACAAGGCCCAAATCCTCTTCAGGGCTCGAAGCCCACACAGGGCCTCCTTCAATTTCTGGAACGCGTGGAAAGTTCTCCGGAATAATCCCAAGTTCAAGTCGATGTACCTCCTTGGAGACGTGCATGCCTCCAAGAGGACAAAGACTACAGAAGAGGGCGGCTTCACCACCTTGGTGTCGGGCGAGGAGATCTCTTCTGCCCGGCCCATTGGCAACAAGGCGGCGAAGGCGGCGGCGAAGGGGAAAGGGAAGGCATCAGCGTCGCATACGAGCTCGGATCCTCCATCGGAAATAGTGGAGATGTTGGACAGGTCCGACCAGCAGATGAGGGCATTCACCGCCCAGTACCAGCGGATGAACGATATCAAGGAGAGGGAGCTCGATATGCAGCTCCTGAACACAGATACGACGCACATGACGGAGGCACAAAGGGCATTGCACGCGTCCATGGTCGCCGATGTGCTCAGGCGTCGTGGTCTAGACTAGGACGTAATATGATGTTTTAGGTGTTTTTAATTTTTATGTAATTTTTTTTTTATGTTTTAGGTGTTTTAAAATTTTTATGTAATTTTTTTTTTATGTTTTAGGTGAATTTAAATTTTATGTTTAATGGCGTATTTAACTAACAAAAATATGTTATTTAAATTATGCAATTAAATTTAAAGGAAAAACATAAAAATCAAAACTAATTTTATCAAGTAGGCTATCAAGGAACCCCAATGCAGCACTACCTACTCAATAACTACAACCACTATCAAGTAGGCTATCAAGTAGGCTATCAAGTAACCCCATTGCGGATGCTGTTAATGATGACAAAAAGGAAAAGAAAATTTTATGATGACGTTGACTCATGTCCATCACTTTGCTCCCTTCTTTTCAGTGTAATGTATTAAAATAGTAGTCAGTCTAACTGTAAATGTTCTGTTTCTATTTCCATTTCCCAAAGCAGATCCAGCAATCATGGCGGTGAGCAACAGCATCACGGCGATCCTCAACTTCGTGGCGATGATGTGCTCCTTCCCCATCATCGCCGCCGGCGTCTGGCTGGCGTCGCGGGCGGACAACGAGTGCCTCCTGTGGCTCCGGTGGCCGCTCGTCTTCCTCGGCCTCGCCTTCCTGCTGGTCTCCGCCGCCGGATTCGTCGGCGCCTACTGGAAGAAGGAGGGCCTCCTGGCCATCTACCTCGTCGCCATGTTCATCCTCATCGTGGTGCTGCTCGTCATCCTCGTCCTCGCCTTCGTCGTGACGCGCCCCGATGGCGGCGCCGTCGTGGGCGGCGGGGTGGGGTTCAAGGAGTACAGGCTGGATGGGTTCTCGTCGTGGCTCAGAGATCATGTTACTGCCACTGATAATTGGGGGAAGATAAGGGCGTGTTTGGCTGCTTCCCAGATTTGTCCTAAGCTCACTCACAAGTTTGTTTCTGCGCCCGACTTCTTTGCTGCTCATCTTTCTCCTCTGCAGGTTCTTCATTCTTTATTCTATTTTAATTAATTCGAACAATATATGTGTTAATTAATTAATAATTAAGGTTGATCGATCGATCTTACAAAGAATTTAAAATATTATTCTCTCTAGCTAGCTACTTTTAATTATGTTGAAGTTGAATTTGATATTCCATTAATTTAATTAATTACATCATTCGAGTTTTGGTTTTTGTCTTGTAGTGCATTTATGAGTGAAAGTGTGAACATGTGGGAGAAGTTGGATTTATTCCAATTCATGACAACTTCAACTGTGGGCCTGAAAGAGGATTAATTCTTGAAGTTTATGTCTATGTTTATGTTTATGAGTATTAGTGTATATCTGTATTATCTAAAAGCTTTAATCTGATAAGGATTATATGACAGTCAGGATGCTGCAAGCCTCCACTGATGTGTGGGTTGGAATACTCGAGCCCGACGACGTGGTTGGGGCAGCCTAACCTAGCAGCGGGTGCGGACTGCGGCGTGTGGAGCAACGATCCGAGGCAGCTATGCTACAACTGCGATTCATGCAAGGCTGGGCTGCTGGGAAACCTAAGGGAGGAGTGGAGGAAAACCAACGTCATCCTCATCATCACAGTAGTGCTCCTAATTTGGGTTTACCTCATCGCTTGCAGCGCATACAGGAATGCTCAAACCGAGCAACTCTTCCGCAGATACAAACAAGGTTGGGTCTGATCATCATCATCATCATCATCATATGTACGTAATTAAGTAGCAATTAATTAATAAAGGTGGTGCGACTGCCACATGCATGTTTCTTTATCAGTTTAGAAAGAGTGAGAATCTATCTCACTCTTTATCTTATCTCAATTCTTTTTGATGTGGGAATCTTTTAGTTTGGGTCATTTGAATGATTTGCCACCTTTTTCACAACATGCTCTGCCACGTAGCGGAAGCCCAATACGTTGGAATCATATATGAACTATGAAGAGTTTTGATTCCTAAATTTTGAATCTCCCGACCTTCAACTTTGAAACCAAGAATTTCCATTATACATTCTAGTTCCATGTCTAACAATATTGTTCTACTATATGTCACATCATGCATATACATATATACATACACGTATTGTTTCTTTCTAAGTTTTCACCTATTTGTTGGTTGCATTCAAACTTTTAGCATTTTGACTAGCTATAATATTCGTAATTTGATCTTCTTCATTTCTGATTCACCCGCAAGCATTGTACGTATTTCCAACAAAATAAAAGTCTAGTACTTCCAAGCAATCATATACTACGTAACCATGTTGTATGGAGGAAAATAAAAATAACAAATTAAGAGGTCAGCAAACTATACCATTTGTATCAAATTGGGTCATGATAACCTTCAATTTCGATCAAAATAAATATTGAACCAATTTTATCTTTGTATACATACGGTTCCATAACAGTTTTTCAGCCAATTTATCTCATGTGCCACCAACTACAACTTTACTCATGCTGCCACATTTTTGCTGGCCACAAATTAGAGACTCGCATATCATATCAATATTCCACAAATCTCTACATGATTTAATTAAATCTATTATGCAGCTGCATCTACTCAAAATGACAAAAAAGTCCCGAAGTTGGGACTTTATTTAGGTTGACCAATTAACCAACCCTATTTAACCAGTAGAAATATATACAGTCCCCTATTTTCTTTAGTTAGGGATAAAAGAGATTGATGACATTCGTACATTAATTGATCACTTAATCTTTTAAAAGTGAAGAATACTACTCAAGTACAATGTTTGTGGATTAATACCGCAATAAAACAACCATGCACTTTTAAATTTAAGTGCAATACATATATATAGCTAATAAACAAGACGCAAACACATAATTAAATAAGTATATGAGACAATTTTGTTCTTGTTCATGTGCTTGGTTTAAAATTGTTAATTGAACCCCCTCAACAAATTCTTATCGAAAGATAATAGATGAAATACAAGTGCTGCGTTGCATTGCATCACGAATACCTCAAATATTGAATTATATCCGAATTATTTTAACAAATTAAACCCCTATTATACATTGATTCTTGATAAATTAAGAAACGATCACTCACATGAATTCGGAAAATTTTATCAAGAGATGGTGAGAAAATCTGTATTAATGAGATCATAAAAACATATATATATATATATGAACTTCACGATTAATTGATGCTAAAGTTACACGATACTCACATTTGATGGATTAATATGTTTTCCTATAAAACAGAATAAGTGGCCGACGCCGTCTCTCTCAAGCCCACGGCGGCCCCGCCTCCGCCGTCCTCGTCGTCGAAATCCAAATCGTTGGTCCTCCTAAACACGCCGTGCGCCAGTGACGCGGCGAGCCCGGCCGCGATCCCCCCGAGGAAGATGGTGGCCTGCGTGAGGAGCAGCAGCGCCACCGTGGAAATGGAGAGCACCACGAGCACCACGCGCTCCTCCACGCCGTAGCCCCAGACGACAAGGGGCGTGTCGCGGAGGAAATAGAGGAACAACCACGCAAACATGGTGGCCGTGAAGACGATGAGGGCCCCCGGGTGCCATAGGAGGCTCACGAAGAGCGTGAAGAGGACCACGATGGCGTAGTTCACGTGGAAATAGGAGGCGTTCGTGCGGAGGCGCTGGACGGCGGCGCCCACGCTCTCCGGCATGGAGAGGGAGGTGACCATCACCCGCCACGACCGCCGCGTCCCGATCCCCGATCGGATCCGGGAGAGGAACGGCGAGTCCGGCGGTGGTGCGGCGGTGGATATTGTGCCGTAGATGGTGCTCATTTTGTGTGGATCAAGAAGATGAGAGATGTTAGATTTCGTGGTATGGAATTCGCACTCCACATTCGATCTCTCTTTTACATGCTCTTGAAAATGTAATTCATTCCTTTTATTATGTTTAATTATAACTACTGTTTATTCATAAATAAAATAATTATCACGATAGTATATCACACGAGAAGAGTGCGTGGGATGTTACGTTGAAAATTAAACTTAAACAACAAAATATGGTTACAAGATTTGTAAATTGTTACATTTTCGTGAGACACCCTGTTTTTGGCCATCTCTTCAAAATCATTTTCTATTTTTAGATATATATTACTAATTTTTCAAGTACACACTCAAGCATATCGTATCATTAGAGCATCCACAGTACACTTACTTAATAGAAGGGGAGAACCACTATGAGTAAAGAGGTCGTAGTGGGATGACTCATTCTCTTATTCTATCTTTTTAGTTTTGATTTTTATATTTTTTATTTAACTTTGATTGCACAAATTTAAATAACACAATTACTTCAAATTAAAATTGCATTAATTTAAATTACTAAAATTTAAATATAAATTTAAAAATTGAAAAATTGAAAAAAATTACAATAAAAAATACAAGCCCAAAATATTTTCAATTTTTCTTTACTACTCATTTAAAATAGAAGCCCAAATATTTTTAGCCCAATCATAATTTTAAAACCCTAAATTACTCATCATCCTACTCCTGAGCAGCTGGCGCTAGGGCTGGTAATCGGTCTGGTTCGGTTATAACCGAACCGGTTAACCGGAACCGAATTACAGTCGAACTAATAACCGAAAATCGAACCGAATTACAGTTCGGTCAACCGATTAACCGGTCCGGTTAACCGAATTAACCGGTTAATTCCAACAAACCTCTTGCAAACCCAAACTGTACACAAACCCAAACTCTCTCTGCATCTACGGTTTTCAAATTAAAGTTTTAGAAAGCAGCTGCCGCCTTCTTTCCCTTCAACCCGCCACCGTCGCCGGAGTTCGCGACGCCGAGGACGTCACGCGGCCTCACCTGACGGATCCCGCCGGTCGTCGGCGCGTTGGCGTCCAAGCCAGAGTCAAAGAGAGAGGCGCTTCAGAGGAGGAAGCGTGTTCGCCGCGACAGAACAAGTTCGCCGCTGTGCAGGCCGATGAGCATCAACCTCGCCGGATTGTGTGAAGGCAGCGGCGATCTGCGATGAAGGGGAACTAGGGCTCAGTTTGGGAAATTGAGAAAGGAGCTTGAGAGGAAAGAAGACGAAGAACGGAAGAAGAGGGCGGCGCCTAACAACATGGACCAGTCACCAGAATTCCCAGCGCCCGGTGGCGCGGCCGATTTTGGTGTGGCGTGAGAGAGACATAGGTGGGCAGACATTGTTCTGTCCGTGAGCTTTGAAACGTGGGAGAGAAAAGAGGGAGGAAAAGGTTTGAGCGTGAATTGAGTGAGAGAGAATTGGGCTTTTGATTAGGAAAAGTTGGGCCGCATTCTTAGAAATTTTTTTAATAGAGATGGGCTGATTTTTTAATTCTAATATAATAAAATATAAATTTATTAATTAATTTAATAAATAAACCGGTTAATCGGTTTAACCGGTTAACCGACCGGTTAAACCGATTAACCGGTTAACTGGAAATATAGTAACCGAAAACCGAACCGAACCGGTAAAAATCGGTTATCGGTTAACCGATAACCGATTTTTTCCGTTCAGTTACGGTTTTAACCGGATAACCGAAACCGGTTTACCAGCCCTAGCTGGCGCTCTATCTTCATTTCTTCCTCCTTCAATGGCGCCGCAATCCAGGTAATGTTCAGATTTTTCTTTTTCTGCGCGTGTACTACACGCATGGAGGAAAAAAGCTAACGAGCCTTACCCAAAAATTCAAGTAAGACTCGAGTAAGAGGCCTCTGGAGTGGGGTGACTCGAGTAACCCCATCGAGTCACCCACTGTGGATGCTCTTATACACACTAACTTTGTCTATCATACCACTATAACAAAACAGTTCCAATTAGGGATGGCAATCGGGTATGACGGGTACGGATAGTGACTATCCATACCCATACCCACGAACTAAATGGATAGTGGTTTTTAACCACGAAACTATCCATGGATATCAAATGGTATCCAAACCCGCTACCCACGGATACCCGATACCCGTCGGGTATCCACGAACCCGCTATTCGGCGGGTATCTGTCACCCGCTATTCGCCGGACCCGTCACCTATTATCCGCTGGATACTCACGAAACAAAATTTAAATATAAATTTACAACAAATTTAATAGAAAAAAAATCAACACAAATAACATAGTTCAAATCCATATGTTGAAATCCACAAAGAACAATGTTTAAATTCAAATTCATCAACTAAAATATAAAATCCAACAAAATTCTATAGTTGCTCAACAAAATTCAAATTTAAATTAGACTATTAGAATTCGGGCCTTAGTTCAGTTTTTGTTTGGGCTTATTTTAAGATATAATATGCTAGCCCATAATCTCAAAATATATATTCAAAGCCCATATTTTATGGAATTTTTTGTGGATATTTGACGGGTAATTCACGGATAATTGACGGGTAATTGGCGGGTATTTTTTGCAGGTAAACGGGTTTCGCGGGTATGGATAGTAAGTATCCAAACCCATACCCACGAACTAAATGGATAGTGAATTGCAACCACGAAACTATCCGTGGATATCAAATGGTATCCAAACCCACCCTAATAGGTTCGGGTTTTCGCGGATATCCGTTACCCGCGGGTAGATTGCCATCCCTAGTTCCAATGCTAATATGAAGTAATTTCTTCTAGTATGGGCTGTTTTTGCTAGCCTAATGTTTAAAAGAGAGATTTTCTAAAAATGGTCTAAATTTTAAAAAATATTAAAAAATAACATAAATTTTGAAGTCATTTATAAAACTGTCTTGAATTTTAAAGTTATTTGTAAAAATCGACTGAACTTTAAAATATACAAAAAATAGTTTGAATTTTGAAGTTTGTTGTAAAAATAGCCCAATTTTCACAAAATCTAAAATTGTCAGAACTTTTATAAATACAAAAAATGACTTAAATTATGACAACGTAGAAGACACAAAATTGATATGAAAATTTTAAGTTCACTTTGTGCATTCCTAGGAAATACAAGCAGGATATAAGAATTCTCTTTTTTTATGAACCCTAACTTCACATAAATAATTTTATTTTCTCACGTAGAAAAATTGTGTTGCCATGTTCATGATAATCTAATGATTTTTTTTTATGAAATACTGGTTGATCTTCCTTGTGGAGGAATATTTTACAAGAGAAAAATTGATTGTGCGAGATTAAAATTTGTATGAGAAGATAATTATTATATTTTGTGCGAGTTTTCATATAATCTTCATGTCAACTTTAGACTTTCCACATTGTCATAATTCAAATACGAAAGTGTAAGCGCATGCCATTTTTATAACTCGTATGAAAGTTGAGGCTATTTTTTGTATTTAATAATGTTCGTGACATTTTTACTAATGACTTCAAATTTCATAGCATTTTTTTGTACTTTTTAAAATTCATGCCATTTTTACAAATAATTCCAAAGTTCACACATTTTTTCATATTTTAAAGTTAATGTTATATTTACAAACGACTTTAAAATATAGGCTATTGTTTGTATATTTTAAAGTTTAGGTCATTTTTACAAATAATTCTAATATTTAGGCCATAAATTACAATTAACTTTTATTTTTATTTAAGCCCAACTATTAGTAAACATATTGAAGACATAATAATAACATAAATGATTCAAGAATTCTATTGAACTAAATACAAAATTGAGAACCCAATTAAAACATAATACCAAGTTTTGGGAAATCCAATGTATCAAAAACTCAAGGACCTAATCTCTTATGAATTATTCCTAAAACTATTCACATCTACTCTCTGAGCATGCACTATTTGATACTTTACACTTCACAATGATTATTCTGCATCTAATAGGATAGATTAAAGGGGAAAAAAAAAGGATAAAAGAACTAACTTAAATTTTGGATCTTTAAATTCAACAGCCAAAACATCTAGTGGAAGCTGTAAGGGACGGGACAGCAGTAATTGATTTCTCAGAAATGATTGGAAAACTTTGGCACAACTCTAAACAATGAGCAAAGGAACGTTTACATTTTCCAGTTTTGCTTCAGTAAAATTAAAAATATTGCTATTATAGACAATACATAAAATTATCTACTATAGTAACATAGGATACAAATGCAATACTGCTATAAAACAATTCCTTTGTAAATTGAAGAACTATGTTGCAGATGACTCTGCTAGCTTCTCTTTCGAAGAAGTTGGGCCTTCAAGGTTTAGCTCTCCAATACCTCTAGGAGGACCAATGCTGCAACGATCTGTGTTATGTAGTGCGATGGCATCTTTAATCTTCTGAAACTGCCAGAATTTTTGAAACAATTCACAGGCAATAAGTATAGTTCTACATTGTTAATGTTTTTCACCTTGGGCAGCCAAGGTGAAATATCGAGCACAATGCACCACGTGGTTCAATTTTACTCCGGTATATTAAGTGGGACTAAATTTGTTCTTCCCTATCCAATGGAATGAAGAGAATGGATGATGAAGTGCTAGACCAACTTAAAAGGATGCATCAGCTAATTAATTATTCCCCAGCAGTAGAGAATTTGAAGCAAAGTTATAGCCCGAATGAAATGACCCCTAAGTTGTTCAAATGCAAATTCATCAACCTAAAGCGCTAAATGAACGGACCTTAGTTATCCTTAACGTAAATCCTCTGATATCGTGAACAACTTTTGCAGCATATTTATTGAGCAAGTGAGAGAAATAAAATGTAACAGTGTGTTAAGTTCATTTACTTTTGCAAGAGAACATGAGAAGGACTCGAGCTGCCCATCTGCTCCACGGTAGAAGTGGAAATATGGAAGAACCTTGACATTCAAACTCTTGCACATGGGCTTGTTCTCATCAAAATTGACTTTCAAGAACAATATCTCAGGATGCTCCTGTGCCGTTCTGCAAAGCTGATACAAAAAAAATACTGTCAATCAGCTTACAGTAATTCAAAGACTTACTGAGCATCCGATATATACAACAGTCTATTTCATTGTGGTACAGAATTAGCCAGAAACTACTATAGATTAACTCAAATTAAGATAGCACATGCCACCATTCAGAACAGTTGTGCCACCCAGCAATAATTTCAGAATGATGGTTTGCACCACCGCTCTATAACTTCTGAATGATGTTTCGCCACCGCACCATGGCTTTGGAGTTATGGTCCGCCCAATCATGCCATGGTGTAGAGAGGCAGCAGCCCAGTGAATTGGTGTAGGGAAGAAGCTTTGACAATGATGGAAGAAGTTTCTAATAAAGTCTTCATGAATTTTGGGTTAAATTCACAAGGGATCTGATCAATTTAGCTGTTGAACTTGAATATTAATGTTTTAGTGCAGGATATTTGAGTTTTGCGTGAATCACAAGTATGAATTTTCACTTTGCGCAATAATTCAAATCTATCTCAGAACAGAGAGAAGGAGAAGAGGAGCACCCAGTTTCATGGGGAAATATTTTGAACTGAAGGGAATCCTAGCCATTTTCCATGACTAAATTTGGCATAAAACTTGCTTTTTGCATAATTTTTTTTCTCCGCGTTGAAGTGAACATTTTGTAAAATTTCCACTTATATTTCATCCAACTGAATTTGAACCAAAACAAGGTTTGTATTTGTTTCCCACAAACTACAAATATCCTGAATATTCCATGACCATCATATTTAAGCATTAAGAACCAATGATATTACCCAGTAGAACAATGACCTTTCAGAAGCTTATTTCTACGATAATGATACAGCATAGTAGAATAAAAATCCAGGAAAATAAAGAATACCTTGGGAAATAATGCTTTACAAGAAGCACACCATGTACCATAGAACTCAACTATAACCAGCCTTTCTCCAGCCTCACTCAAGGCACTCAAAAATTCTTGTGTGGAGTGAATATCAATCATGTTCGGGCCAGCACTTCTTTCCCACCACTTGGGCTGCTCAGTTTCAGTAACAGTTGCACTTACCTGTTATGATATAACCAGTACATTATTAACTTGAGGAAGAAAGTACAACCATCGGAGGTCACCAAATAAAGCATGTATCTTTATGGAAGCATGATCATTTACCAAATTTGAAGGACTAAAATCTTCACGGAAACATGTTTTATACCAGATTGAAAAGACTACATCAGACTCAAAAATTCATAAAACCACTTTACATGGACGATTACACAGAGAATTTCCCACATGACTAATTACGTTCACCATCCTACTCTAGGAATTCATATCCGTAAAGCCAAAAAAGAGCAACTGCAATCTTTTAATCACTCTATTTCTAGCATTGAACAACTAACTGAGTAATAATAACCCAGTCATAAGGTGAATACCATTTTGACAGTTTATAAGGATTAGATACAGTAAACCAATCTTTCATTTTCATCTAAACAGAAAATAGCTGGAGAGAAAGCTCAATCTAACCCAATCAAGTTTAATACAATGTATAAAAACAATTCCTAAGTATTATAGAATCTTACACACATAGAAAATGTGTTATCAACTAATATCAAGCAGATCAACTATCAGAACTTCATAAGGAGCAAAATAAACATGCTTAAAATTGCTAGATATTCCAGTCTTTCCAGTTAAAAAAAGGTCTTGATGCATAACTTACACAAGCAAAGAACGACGTCAAAAAATAAATCTTTCTTTATTTTCTAATGCAATTTACGATACACAACTATCTCGAAACAAAAAAAAGGAGAGAGGGGGGCACAAACACAAGCAAAGTATAGAAAGATGAAAGAAAGCAATTAATCAAAGGAAGTTCAGAGAAAGACATGAACTTCATTCAAAATGAAACTTCAACCATGTGAGGATTCAAAATACATGCCAACTCTTTTACAACCTACAAATTTAATCTAGAATCTGCCCGTTCTTTTAGAATGATATGTTTGGTATGCAGATGGAAAATCAGGTACATATGTTTTTTTTTTTCTCTTTTTTAGAAGAACCTTTTAAATAAAAGTAGATTTACCATAATTTGGCCAAGATTCCCAAACTTTTCTGGGGTCACATGTACTTAAATGATCAAAAAATATAGAAAAGATAGAGCAGGTTGAATGATTTAAAAGAGCTCAAAAAATACACGAGACTTTTATATGTTGAAAAGGCAATCAAGATTAAGCACCATAAATCACTACTAGTCATATTAATTACCTCATTCAGCCTTACTTTTCACTTTTTCATCACTTCCAATACTAATTACGACACATTTTCACCACTCTCAATACAGTCAACAACCTCGTCTTAAAATCTGCGTCACTCCATCCTAAGAAGTTTTATCATGGACCAAGGGAGTACATCCCAAAAGTTTTTCACAAATAGTTGATGAAAACCCCTACATTGAAACTAAACATCACTCCATTTCTTTCTTCCATCCAGCATCAAACTCAGCTTGTGCAGCAAATGACAAGAAGCCACCACACAAAATTTAAAAAACATCATAACATACATATCACAGCAGACACAATATTGGAATAAAAACACCATAACATAAGCAGACACAATATTAATTCCAACCACGCCTAGGTGAAACAATCAATGGAAATTAGCTATCTTTTACCTTGAATTTCCCAAATTGCTTGCGGGGTCGGAAGGCAATCGGGGCGCCACCACCAATGGAACAGAAATCAGAAACAGAAACTGCACTTTTCTGCTGGCCTCCTTGATAGCGGGGAAGAGGCCGGGGACAAGAATTCAAAGAGGAAGAGAGAGAAGTCAACAATGAATAAGAAAATCGTTGAGAATTGCAAGATAATTTTACAACATCAGCCATTTCACGAGACACGCACGATGAGTTTGCAAGGAATTATCGCTATCTTCCCCAAAACCCTCGAGAGCGTGTGGTTTTGATGATTGGTTTGCTTCAGAAATTGATTATTTTTCCCATGTTAAACAGTCCCAATATATATACGAAAATTTAGAGAGAAAGAGATAGGAAGGGGAAGGTGTAACATCAATGGAAACAAAGTAAAAACGGAAGGCAAGAAGAAGAGGGCTTAGATATCTGTGGGTGCCTCACGCACTGTGTGTGTGAAATTGAAGAGGCAGAGAGTTAGAAAACATGTGATAAAAAGAATGTGTGAAGGAGAATGCTGGAAGGAAGAAGAAACTAAAAATGATGTTTGAAACTAAATGATGTTTGAAATTGAAACTAAACTTCACTGTGGGTGCCTCGCACGGTGTCCAAAAAAATCGGAACTGTTCAACCGACCCATAAATTGGAACCGCGATCAATGATTTTGGAATCGTGGTCGTGGTCGATGGTTTCAAACCGGAACCAGAATCGTATTCATACCACAAATAACGGCGCCCACTACTCTTCTAGATCGACCGCCAACTAGGGATAGCAATCTACCCGCGGGAAACGAAAATCCGAACCTATTAGGGTGGATTTGGATACCATTTGATATCCACGGATAATTTCGTGCTTGCAATTCACTATTCATTTAGTTCATGGGTATGGGTTTGGATACTTACTATCTATACCCGCGAAACCCGTTTACCCGCGAAAAATACCCGCCAATTACCCGTCAATTATCCGTGAATTACCCGTCAAATATCAACAAAAAAATTCATAAAATATGGGCTTTGAATATATATTTTGAGATTATGGGCTAGCATATTATATCTTAAAATAGGCCCAAACAGAAATTGAACTAAGGCCCAAATTCTAATAGTCTAATTTAAATTTGAATTTTGTTGAGCAATTATAGAATTTTGTTGGATTTTATATTTTAGTTGATGAATTTGAATTTAAACATTGTTCTTTGTAGATTTCAACATATGGATTTGAACTATGTTATTTATGTTGATTTTTTTTTTCTATTAAATTTGTTGTAAAAATTTATATTTAAATTTTGTTTCGTGAGTATCCGAAGGATAGTAGGTGGCGGGTATCCGGCGAATAGCGGGTGACGGATACCCATCGGATAGCGGGTTCGTGGATACCCGATGGGTAGCGGGTATCCGCGGGTAGCGGGTTTCGATACCATTTGATATCCATGGATAGTTTCGTGGGTAAAAAGCTCTATCCATTTAGTTCGTGGGTATGGGTATGAAATCTATGGATAGTCACTATCCGCACCCGTCGTACCCGATTGCCATCCCTACCGCCAACTAGACAATTGGCAATTAAAAAAAAAGAACTAATCTTGCTTATTTTTTGAAAGAGACCGACCATGGTTTGTAGTAGGAGTGTAATCGAATAGAATAGAACCGAACCTAAAAGTGGTGTGCTCAAATTTGATTTGTTAAGTATCAAATCAAATTTCGAACTTTACTTACCGAATACTTTGAGGCTCACGAGCCTATACGAACTTTCTAAATTTATATTTATATTCAAAATATTAATTATTTTATTTAAACATAAATTACTTTATTCAAAATATTAAATACAGTATATTAATTATTTTCTTATAACAAACAAAATTAACTAGAGATTTAATACAATTATTATTAATTTTAGTGAATAAATATAAGTTGTATCTACTAATAATTTATATTTTTCAAGCTGAATCACTTAACGAACATGTTCACGAGCTAATGAGCCGAATATTACTAAGCTAAAGTTTGATTTGTTTATTTATCGAGCTTCTCTAAATGAATTTGAACGAGCTTTTTTCGAGTCAAGCTCTGAATAGTTCGCGAGCGGCTTGGTTTGTTTACAGCCCTAGTATGTAGGAGATGGTGATGAGACCTTGTGGTGTCTCTACTTTTTTTTGTCCACATGTCACCATTTTATTGGTGATAAATTTAATTTAAATATTATGATATTTATATACATATAACATTTGCAATATTTTTGCACACTCCAAAATCCTCTCTTCTCCCATTTTTCTCAATTTCTCAATGAACCCAAGATTTTTAGTTTTAAAGTTTTTATAATTTCTTGTTTTAATCATAATTTTATATATTATTTTTAACAAAAATAATTTTTAATGGTTAAAAATTATAATAAAAATAATTATAGATAACATTGTGGTCGAGTGGTCATGGATAAATCATTCAAAATATATGTGGTTGGGTTGGATGAAAATTGATGATGTGGAATAGAGAGAAATTAATTAAATATTAAGGAGGTTGGATGGTTGGAATGATTGGTGTTATTTATGGTCTCAGACAGTCATGTTCCAGTTCCAGGTTTACCGACCTGGCGATTCACGATTTCGAACATAAATCGTCATAAATTTTTTTACAAATATTATATTAGTAATTATTTCATGGACTTTCTTGCTAAATATAATAAATCTTTATATATATAAAGAGCAAAGTAAATGTAATTTCATTCAATTTGAAGGACATAATTGGAATTGAAGTGAAAAATTATATACAACCGTTTTTTTAGGAAATTATAAAGCAACGTGACTTGATTCCGCTTTCCAAAAATTTTGCATCACTATTTTATTTTTTCTTCCTTAATGGTATAACTTATTGTTTTTCTTTATTATTGTTCTTAATGACATAACTTAATTAAAATATATAAGTTTTTTTAATCAAATTTTGTCTTCAAGGCCGCCATTTTTTTAATGTTTTAATTACAAAGTTGACTATTATATCTCTAAACATACTCAACAAATTTGATATTAACAATTTTAATATAACTGACTCTTTTAAAAAAATAATGTTAAATAATTGAACTTTTATTTATGTATAAAAATTTAATTGACACTTTTATTTCTGCAAAAAAATAAATTATTGATAGAATAAAATAATATTACTATCAAAATATTACATTCTATGAAAGAAAAATATTACATTCTAAAGGATGATGATGATGATGATGATGTAGCTATATATCTTTTTGAATTCATTGATAATTTATTTTAGTTAAATAATATTAACATAATTATAAATTAAAATCTAGCTACAGATAAATTATGAGGAGTTAATTAACTAACTAAAATAGAGAAAAACAATGATTAGTTATTATGTCGTAAAATGTTCTAAATATGTTGAAGTTTAATGAAATTAATAGTCGAATAGAGAATATTAAGCATAAGTTACAATTTAAAGTATAAAAAATTCAAATTAGAATCAATTTTTTTTCGAAAAAGACATGGAGTGTGTAATTTTTTAATTATATATATATATATTTAGCGTGGTTTCATCTTGAATTACATATGCATCTTAAATGAAAAATTGTGGAAAATCATTTAATTTAATATGTACTGACTCTGAAATAAATAAATAAATAAATAAATAGATTATATTATGATATTTTAATTATTATATTATGCATTTAGATTTATTTAATGTATGAAATTTACTAATAGAACAAATTACAAAATATAGTTTAATTTTTTATAATTATGTATCTATATATGGTTCTTATTTTATTTTGTATTATTATTTTAAATATATAATCTGCGTGCATCACACGAGTGGTATACTAATAAATAAAAATGAAAGATTGCGTAAATAAATTCAATTAGAAGAATATAATTGAAAGTTTATAATTAAATTAATCAAATATAAATTATCAACGATTTTATATCATCAAACACGTAATATAAATACTCTAAGTATCCAATGCTCAAACTAAATTCATGTTTATTTCAAAATTGAAAAAGAACAAATGAATTCACTTATCAAATCAACAGTTAGGATGTGATAAATTATGATTTTTTTTTTAATTTTTTTTTTTGCAGAGATTGTTTTTTTTTTTTTTTTGCATGTAAATGTGTTTTGAATGGAATGTCAAAATGTATATTAAATGGTAACAACTTATGACGCTCAAAAAAATAAAATAATAGTAACAGTTTATGAAAATAGATTTAATTAGATATACGATATTTATGAATTGAATTCGTTATGATAATTTAAAGTTTCAACATATTATTTGAATGAAATAACTTTTTATTTTTTATTTTTTTCATATATATATATATATATATATTAATTGATTTGACTATTAATTATAATTTTGAATCTGAAAGTAGTTGTTAATCCGGTTTATATCATTAGTAACTTATTATATAAGTGATACTATATCTATATATAAACAACTGTTATATATTTGCATAAGTTACATTGGTTATATTAAAATATTAAATCAATTTGCAAATAATAAATTTGATATTAAAATTAATTTTTTTAGGTTATACTAATAATTACTCTCTACGCCCACAAAAACGTTCTATTTTTGCCATTTAAGGACGTTCACAAATATTAGTCTTATTATAGTTTTGGAAAATTTGCATCACATGATGGATCCGATGGATCTTTTTCTTCACTCACAATATAATTAATTATCATTATTACACTACTTTCTAAGTGTGATCCTTATTAATTCACAATACACTAACTATTTTTATTAAAATTTATATCATCTTATTTTATGATCATAATCACCGCGCATAGCGCGGGAGATACACTAGTAGTGTTAATAGGCAAAAATCTTATTCTTTAAGCTGTATGTTAAAAATGTCATACTTTATAAATTTAAGCATTTTATGGTCAAATTAAATGAGGAACCTATTTTACCCTTTGATGTTGATGGGTTTGTTGGTTTTTGTGAAAGTCTTACACAGTTGACCTATTTGACAACTATCAGTCAAGAGTACATGTGACCGGTGGGTGGCTAGATTATCTGATTGCCCGGGCGGTTAGATCATTTCACCGGAAAATCACATGATTTTATCGGCCGGATCATCTGATCGGTCGGTAAAATTATGTGACCGCCCGAGCGGTCAGATAATCTAGCCACCCACCGATCACGTGTATTCTTGACTGATAGCTGTCAAATCGTTTACTGATAGCTGTTAAATCGGTCAAATTTGTAAGACTTTCACAAAAAATCAAGTAAACTCATCAACATCAAGTGTATTTAAAGAATAGGACATATGAAGCTTCTGTTTATAAAAGAGAAATTTTCATATACTAACTTAAAGAATTGGGCATTTTAAATTATTACTCAAATAAATATTTACCCCAGTTATAATTTTAGCACTATTTTTGTAATTATACATTACTTTCGACCAGTAAGATACATCGTTTTCAGGGACAGTAAGATACATTGTTTTAGTAGTACACAACATATAAATTTTTAAGGAAAATTGGAATCGGGTTGTAACTATGTTGGGTCCACGTGGATTAAGAAACTGGTGTATGGGAGGGGGGGAGAAATACACCAGAAGGCCAATTTTGCAGATTTAAAATATTTGAGGCTTCTTTGAAAAACACACTCTCGGAAAATGTAAGAATTCCTGACTGATAGTGAACAAAAGACGACACAAAATTTCAGTTAAGGAGTTTCAAGTTTGAGTATGACCACAAGACTGAAATTAAGAAGGTTCAGTTCAAGATAGAGATCAATACACAATTGATCTTATTTTAAACTTCAGTCAAATGTGATTTAAAGTAGATAGGCATTACAGATCTCACTGACAGATCAAGGATTAGTCAGTTCGACCAGTAACAAACACAGCGAAAAAACAATCTTTCGCAAAATAGCCTTTTTGAAGGTTGGGTTATCAGTTTATAGAATTCTCTCTTTACTTATATTAGTTTCAGTTGAAATAGAGATTAATCACAAAAGAAAAGTGACAACTGAAAGCAATAAAGAACACAAAGAATTTTACATGGTTCGGATAGACATCCTACATCCACGGTCAGCTAATTAGACTGACAACCACTAGGTTTGTGCTTACGGGTGCACAACAAACCTTACAACTGAAACAACCGTTTCAGTGTCAACACACTGGTTGGACTTATCGTCTATTTTCTCAATCTCATAAGCTCACTAAGACTTCGCTCGTCTTGCTTGTGGGGACTGAGAACTATTGAGTTTAGACAACCGTCTAAAACTCCAATTCTCAAACACTTTTTTCACTTGGTTGAAAAGAGAGTTTGTACTACCAACTAGATTGCAGAGAACAGGCTCTCTGTAATTTACATCTAGACTTAAGATTTACAAGGGAATGCCTAGAGGTTCCAAGAGAATATATGTAATTAGGTAACTGATTTTTGGCTTTGTGCATTCTCTTCTTCGATTCAAACTAAGGAATGGAATGAGTAGGCTGAACAGCAAGTTTGACAAAGGTTCAACAGGATGTGGTTGAATCGGTGAAGATTGAACTTGGACGTTGAGCCTATTTATAGGCAAAGTCTTAAATAGATCCGTTGGTGGAGATTGTCTTCAGGATCTTGCCGTTGTGAGATATCTTTCAATTCGAGCTTAAGTCTTCAATCTTCTGATCTCCTTGAGTCTAATAGACGTAAAGTCTTCTTTCTTGGAGATAGTGCTGCAGACCGATGTGACACAGCAGGAGAGGCTTTGTGTCAAGAAGGACGATCTCATATCTTCGGGATTTAAATGCTTTTGTCTTTTAGCATTAATTGTGCCAAGTACAACGGTTGACTACTTTAGCTTCTTGAGGAATGGACTAATACTTTTCCAAAATATCAGTCATGTTATATGTAGTCTTCAGTATCGTTTCTTTAGTCAGCCATGCTGATCATGTGTCTTCGATCTTCTGTTTCAGTTAAGCATCCTTCTTTCTTCAGTCTGGTGCCTTCAGTTAAGATCTTCAGTCTTTGCCGCTTCACTCTAAAGTCTAAACTAGTGAGGACTAAAACACTTAAGTCCATAAGAGAGAAACAAACTAGTACAACTTTCTGATATATGGTTTTGGTATCATCAAAACCAAGAGGTTGGATATATTTTTTTGTGTCCCAACAAACTATAAAATATTTAAAATATAATGTAATAAGTATGATATTTTAAAAATCGCGTGAAATTTATAAATTCAAATATATTTATATTTTTTATGCATTTTATTAAATTTATATCATTCATAGTTGCTCAACAATTTTCTTCATTTTTTGTTATGTCCAACTCTAAATCTTAATATTATAAATACATACACATAAGGAATAAGAATGTATAAATGCATTGTGAAAAGAAATAAAAACGGAATTAACGAATTCGATGTTTTGTTCGGAATCACGTACTATAATACTTAAATGCACAAGAACCAAAGTTATTATTACTAGTATAATCGTTGTAAATTCGTACTTAACACTTTGTTTCTTTTAATTTGATGTATACTTTCATTAAATTCCAGTCAATAATACATAAAACAATTTTAAAAATCTATATAATATATAAAAGAGAAATTTTTTCCCTCCAATTTTTCCTTCCATTTTTCTCTCTCTTCTTTCACTAAGTTTAACTATTTTTTCTTTAATTTTTTTCTAACTATCATCAAATTTAATACATGAAAAAATACTTAATATACTACATCTGAAATTTAAGTTCGTGAGAAGATCTTTAATACGGTATAAAAAATCATCAAAAATAAATTTAAAATGAAAAAATTATGAAAAAGTTAAAATTAAAAATATTTTATTTTTTCTCTCCTCCTTAACATTTTACAACTTTTTATTTATATTTCTTTATGAAAATATTAATTTATTCATTATGACACTTAATACTCTATAATAATAAAAATAATAATAACGTGTAATATCAATTTTTCATTATCAAATAATTTAAATTTATTTAATAATTATATTATTATACTTTATACAAAGTTGAAAATATGCGTTTCAAATTCAAGATTTTATTGAGTAATTGATGTGGATTATTTTATTATTAAAAATATTTTTTATTTGTTTATATTTTAATTTTATTTAATATTTTATTATTATTTAAACATGTCATGTCATTTTCATGCATTGCACAAATAGACATTCTAGTATAGAGAAAAAGAAGGAAATAAGAATTGATAATAATAAAGGTTCGGACTATTCGAACCATGAATCGACGGTTCGAAATAGAAACCAGTAGTTCACGGTTCAGACCGAAACTGTGGAATTCTTTACACAATTTGTTTTCGATTCCATATTTTAGAACCATGAACCGACAGTCCAATTCCAGTTCAAACCGGAACCATGACCGTGAATACCTTTACTACCAAATAGCTACTCTCTCCGTCTCAAGAGTGACACGGTTTTTACCGTGAATACCTTTGCTACCAAACAACTACTCCCTCCGTCTCAATTTTTAGTATCCATTTGAAAGTGACACGATTTTTAATAAAGTGATTGAGTGTTGTAAGTGGAATAAGGGTCTCACTCCCACCTTTTATGTGAGTGTTAAAATAATTAAAGTGGAGCAAAAGTGTCACCTACTTTAACTAAAAATAGATATGGATACCAAAATATAGAACCAAAAAAAGAAAGATGAATACTAAAAGTTGCGACAGATGGAGTAATTCATAATATCTACTCTATCCATTATGTAAAAATAGTCCTAGATGTGACACATATTTTAATAAAAATGATTAAATGTATTATGAGTGAAGAAAGAATCTCACCTTAAAGATAGTGTTAATAATGACAATTAATTGCAAGTAAGTGAAAAAAAGGTCCCATCATATGACAAAATATGTAAAATATGTAAATAAGTTAATATATGAAGGGTATCTATTGTGATTTGTGGAGTAATATCCATAAATAAAATATGACTATTTTTTGTGAATACTTCAAAAAGGAAAATTATGACTATTTTTACACAACAAGGGAGTATGTTTTAATCATATCTATCAAATACTAGGATACAATACTAATCTTATTTTATCTATGAATCTATAATATATATATTTTGAATTTGATCTATTTTGGCTAATCCTAAGAGGTCTACCGTACATGCCCTTGGGGTTTGAAAACCAAACCTATTACTATTAGGAGGATAGATGAGGCAATCTATGTAGATAAGGCTACTCTACTACCTTCTCAAGAATCCATAAACAGATATAATTCGATCTTTAATGCATAAAATCATTATTTACCTATTAAACTTGGCATGCTTACATGAATCTGTTAAATTACCACTGAAATCAAATACTAGATCATAGCTCGTTCTCTCTCTCTCTCTCACACACAAACACAATGAGCAGAATGAGTTCAAAGGGCTGCTCTGTGCTGGCGAGATAATATATAGACAAAATATGAACGGTAGCTGTAACTTTTGGCACCAGCAAAATAGTAAATAAACAATACTCTTCGATGACATGAACCCGAGTTTTTCACAAGGATAACTCAGCAAGGTTTATGCACATGGCCAGATGGCACAAATCAACGAACAGCTAAAGACTCTCAGACGACATGAATAGCTCCAGATTCCAGGCTCTCTCAGTCGGGTGATTTCAGCACAGTTATGCACAAGGCCAGCTAGCACAGATTAAATAACGGTGGAAACTCGACAGCGGGTTATTCAGAGGAATGAGATATCCAATATATCAGGCCACTGCAATCAGATTTTTCTAAGATCAGGATAATCAAGATTTGGTTCTATAAATGAGTTTTCATTTCAGCAGTCCCACTAGCTAGCAGTTGATTAATGCCTTTATATCACGTGCAGAAGGTCAAACAAGGCAAGAAAAACTCACCTGATTAACACAAACACGCATTGGAGAACACCTGCAACTCCAGTCCACGCTGAAGGACCAGTCTCCACCAGTGCGTCTTGTATCAAGAGTCCGACTGAAGCAGCTAACGAGACAAACGACACAACATATGCAATGAAAAGCCAGAGCTTCAACCTGTTGAGAATAAAAGTGAAGAAGCAAAGTTTCATTAACCAGAGAGGTAAGATGAGAGACATCATAACATATTTTCTTCAACTCAGTTCTTCCTCGTTTTCACAACTTGGTTCTTCATATATCCAAAGCCACTTCAATGAATTTTCCAACAATAGCAATACTAAACTACTTGGACAAATGAAATCCAATATCAAATCGTCGACTTACTAAGAATCTTAATATCGTCAAAACATGTTATGTCCTCAATTTATTCTCCCTCGCATTATTATCATCGAAACATTATGTCCTCAATTCCTCTCGCTAAGTCAAGCCAATTGAACTCATCAAGAATACATAAAATTATCATTAAGAAAACATAAAAGCTAAAAACTAAGTTTCTATTACATTTTTCAATAAAAGCTTCAGCCAATACTAACCAAACAACTCTACCAAGTTGCAAATTGCATGTTTGATCATCATGAATCGCAATCGTTCTTATAGGTCAACATAAAAATCTACTCTTTACACGCACAAAATCCATAACAAGAGGGGGGGAAATGAGAAACTGATATTAACCTCCATTCACCCTCATCGTATGGTGAGTAGTCAATATCCTCTTTCCTCACGCAATTGAACATCAAAGCAGACAGCGAAGCAAAAATCCCTAAAAAACACAAAAATAAAATAAAACACACATAATTAAACAAAAGAAAAAACATGAATTTGAGGCATAATTCAAAAGCAAATACCAGGCAGGTAGTGGACGAAAGGGACTTGAACGGAGCTGCACACGACGGCGTCCACCCAAAACCACCAGCCGGCGCCGAATACCGCGCCGGAGATTCCGGGTCCGAATATTGCCAAAAGCTCCGACAAATCCATTTATGTGCAACTACTGATTCCGAACGAGATGATTCTGATCGGTTTCGATCCGCCGATTGCCGGATGGAATCGAAACTACGCGGAATTGGGGCAAACTATGATGAATTGGATGATTTCTGAAACTAGGGTTTTGATTCAACTAATAATGGAGTCGATAAAAGTCCTTTCTTTTGCTTTGTTGTTACTCTAAACCGTGACTGATCAATTTACAACTGGCTTAAGCTTCAACTTATATATCTCTATATCTCTATTTGTAACAAAAATTAGGTAGCCGCCAAAAAAGTAAAATAAAAATTTGGTTAAATTATTTCGTTATAAATTTATGTATGATTATTTAATCATTAATTTATAAAATATATGAAAATACATTTTTTTTTATCAAAAAAAAAAATTCCGTCAATATAATGACATTGTTGCAATTATTACATTAATGGAAGATAAAACTTTACAAATAAAAAGAGGAGAGAATAAATATGAGAGGGGGAAAAAAAAAGTAGTACTAGTATAGTAGTATTAGTTTTGTATCACATTGTGATGATGATCCCCGAGTTTGTGAAGGATTTAACATGATCCTAAATTTAACATACATTTTTTTTTTTTTATCATAATCCTATATTTAACATACATTTTTTAACACAATTCATACATTTTTTTTTTCTTTTATCATGATCCCCGATCATGATCCTAGTTTTAACATATATTTTTGAGGTGGTCTTGGGTGCAATCGGTTGCACCGTGCAACCGAGTTGCACCCTCACTTATATCATGATCCGTACTCTAACTTGAATCCATATCATGATTCTAACCGTATAAATAATATTATTTGCAACCGAGTTGCACCCTCACTTAAATCATGATTCGTATCGTATAAATAATATTATTTTAGATGCGGGTCAACCCGATTGCACGGTGCAACTGGTTGCATCCAAGTTTTTGTGTACATTTTTTTATCTCTCTTCGCTTTCCGTTTTTAATAAATTATTTAATTTTCTATGTTTTTGTTAGACATCAACCTTTGTATATTTTTTTGCACACTTGTTAATATAATAATAGTCTTTAATGCAAATAAGGAGAAAAATATTATCTTGATTCATTAGTTTAAAGAATAAAATTTAAAAGGAATAATTTGTATTGATTTTAATATAAATGTGTAGATGAATAATTAGTTAGATATCCGTAACGATCATGTTAAAGCGTTCCAACAAATTGAATTTGATTTATTTAATTTTTAGTGATGTGTGTGTAAAAATTATTTATTTATCTTTTCTTAATTATATTTAATAATAGAATGATGTTTAATATATATATATATATATATATATATTATTTTTTAATTACTCCCTCCGTCCCATAAATAACTTCCTTTTTTCGCTTTTTGGGGCGTCCCCCAAATAATTTTCTCTTTTTTTCTTTTCATTTTTAGACAACTACCTCACCAATAATAATACTTTATTTATTCTTACTTTTCACTTTTCACCACTCTCAATACTAATTATAACACATTTTCACAATTTCCAATAATAATTATAACACTTTTTCTCTATTATTAATACACTTTATAACTCGTGTCGTCCCCAAAGAGGAAGCTATTTGTGGGACGGAAGGAGTATAAAATATGTCATGCCCCTAGTTTAGGGAAGAAATGAGAATATATTTTGTAAGGTTAATTTTTAATAGGGATATTTGCCGTAAAATACACAACTTTTAACAAATTTTGGTTTTTCTCATTACCTTTGAAATTTGAAAAAAAAAATACCATCTTTCAAATTTTCTGATTTTTCCCACGGATATGAAATAACCTAAACGGAAGCTGATTTTAGAGCTTTTGACTTAAATTTTTTGATACTTAAGTGTGAGGAATTTTCAATTCATAGATTTATGGGCTTTATTATGTCATTTTTATTATCTCTCACGCTTAGATATCAAAAAATCTAAGTCAAAAGCAGTAAACTTGCTTATATTTGAGTGTATTTCGTACCCGTGGAAAAAAGTTGGGATACGATTTATTCATCTCCTTCTTCTTCAAGTTTATCACAATAATTTTGTCATATCCAAGTATCTAACATCTTATCAATAAAAACAATCGATCCACCATTTTACAAAACTTGAAATAAACAAGCCTAAATTGATATATTTGCTCATTTGTATTATATCACTTATATTATTTATATAATAAATTGTGGTTGCTCCTATGGGACTCTGTTCTAAAATATCGTACAATTTGCCATACAGGGGAGTCCTATTCAAACTTCTTATGAAAAAATTATTAATATACTTCCATTTCTTCTGGTCTTGCTTTTTTTATCTTTCATTTCAATTTTGCATTTCAGCAAAGAGAAAAAATGAAGGAACGAAGAAAAGATGCATAGCAGCAGCAGATAAAATCTAGCAAAGCATAAAAAACAAGATATAAGAAACGTATAGTTGTGAGTCTTTGGTTCCTGGGACAATTTCCAATAAGAATGTATAAAACACATGGCTGAACACAAATCATAGTACTTAGCAACTACAATATTAGAAACCTGGTATAGGCATACACAACCCTCTGAACCTCATTGGGGGGCATAAAATATCATGTTGTAGAGTTGTAATGATATGAAAATCAATTCATTATGGATCCCCAAAGAAGCTGTGAAAGGCATGTCATCTACCAATAAAAACTAAACCAAATATATTTGTTAGAGTATGATACTCTATTATTTGGTTGTCATTTGTATAGTTTTGATCATTGATACCAATCGAGATACCAGAGGTGATATCGCGATGCAGATGATTTTTACTTAGAGATTCTCTTGCAAATAAGATTATATCTTGAGAATCTTTATTTCCTATTTTGAGTGATCTTCGAAGAGATCTTTGTATATCTATTGGATTGACTTGCAAGCTATCAAGTATGAGTCCTTATTCAAGAAGGAAAATTAGGGTTTCTCCTCTATGTAAGGCTGATCTCCTCCAGCAGCTAGGGTTGGCGTGTTTGAGCATTTATTCAAGCAGTTGGGGTGTGCAGCGAGGTTTTGAGCGTGAGAACATTATTGCTATGATCAAATGTTCTGGTATTTAGCTCTTTGCTTTTACGTTTGTTGAGTGCAAAAGTATTATTTTTGTTTATCTCATTTGAGAGTTGAATTTCGAGTTGTAAGGGAGTAAGTGTGTTCGTCGGGGTTCACACTTAGAAGGTTAGTGTTATCTAGCTTTTGACGTTTTACTAGTATTGAGATTTTGGAAAATTATAGAGGCATAGAAAGATTGAGTCTTGTGTAGGTCCTGCTGTAATTTAATCTCTCATAGTGAATCGTTTTCCCTGGGCGAGGCCCCCCAGACGTAGGTTGTTTAACCGAACTAAGTTACCAATTTCGTATGTCCGCGTTTATTGTTGTATCTGCTATCTGTTGTGTTTCAGTATCACGCTTGGTATCATCTTGGGTAGCTGAGAGTTTTATATGCACATTCGGACAGGTTGGTATTTCAATATTTATCCAAAACATGGCACATATGTGTGTGTTAAAGAACAACGGAACCAAACAGACATTTACATGGAAAACTTATAAGTGAAATTTTGTGGATACTTCATGTATCATGTTTTGGGTAAAAAGGGTTAATTTTTGCTGCGTCAACTAGGATTGCCCCATTAACATTGTCCTCATCCATTCATTGGACTAAAAAATCATTACTGTCTTAGCTCCAACCTTGGCCTCATCAAGAAAGAACTAATAATTATATATCTGGAAATAAGTAGAATAACCTATAAATATGTGGGGGCAAGAATTTCCCAGCAATCCTCAAAATAATAATAATTAATAAGAGAAATTACAGATTGATGTGCTCAAATATACCAAACAATACCGACTCATTTAGAAAAACCCAGAAATCTGATATTTATATCATGAAGAATTCGATATTCCTGGTTTATTTCCTGATCTCAGGAATCACTTGAGGAAAACTTGAAGAACAATTCAGAGAACAATTGCCGGAAGAAAAAGTGTATTGATGATAGCTTACCCTTTACAAACGACGAGTAGTCGCTATTTATAAGAGATACACAATAAGGCTAAAAGAGGTATTTCATTCTAATTCACATATACTTCTCATGCAAGAACGACTGTTTTAGTCACCAATCCATCATCGGATATTCTCTTCCGTAACTAACTTGTAGCTTTTGTCGAGCGTTCTATCATTTGGCTTTCCAGTGCTGGCCTCTAAATCACTTTGTACGGCGCTGAATCTTCCCATCTTATCTTTAGCTTGGAATGTTGTTTGACAATGTTCTCCTCGATTGCCTTCGATTTAGGACATGCTTGTTTCTTTTAACAATGCCGGTTCCGCTTTACCACATGATTGATGTTGATTTCACTTACTTCTCCCTTGACGGTGCTGGGAGATAGTGTTCAGTGTTGGTGATTTTATTCTCTTCCTGTTTTTCTCCATAGAGTACCTGTAATAATGCTACGCTCTAGGTGTTTCCAAAACTGGATTAGTCGTCTTAGCAATAATATCATCTAATGAAGCGGAGAAATAATAATAATAATTAATTCAAGATTACGTATTCAACGCTGATGCTGGGATTACTCCTCGTCAACAGTCACATTATTTAAAAAAAAATGATTTCTTTACCAAAAGTGTCATTTGAAATTGATTTTTTTTTTAATTAAGGCCCGTGCATAAAATGTGCCATACATCTTCGCCTTCAAGCCGAGTGCGAATGAAAGGGTCGGGCTTCGTGTCCCCGAGTGCGATAGCGGTGCGAGATGCAATGCGGGGCGGTTTGAGTCGAGCGTCCGTACCCCGATGCAGATGCTCTTTGTCTGTTGTGCACAAAATAGAGATAATTTGATTTTTTGTAATTTTCATATTTTTCAAAAAAAAATCTATTTTGATGCACAAAATGTTAATTGATAATAGTCATCATTATATGTGATTGATAATTTCTCTCACCAAGATGTTAATTGATAATACAATATTTAACATAATCATCGTTTCGTAATCATTGGATCTTGAAGATTTACGGTTGATGCATCATTTTGATGGATGAATGCATTATTTGGATTCGAATTTTAAACGGAACGGATTTTTTATTTATTTATTTAGTGGAGTTAATTGCACAGTTAATACAGTAACTTTACATGCCAATATAATTTTCTCATTTTTCATTTAAATTACGGTATTCGGTATAACCAACCCCTATTTAAAAAAAAAAATTGTTACACCTAAAGAAAGAAAAAACGCACTCACACTCTAGCCTTCTAAGTGACTCGAACCCTCAGCCTATTTGTTGGAGGAAAAGCGTCTTACCAACAGACTGCGCTTCATCGTCAGTATAACCATATATATAGGGAGTGGATCATGTAGATCCACCCCCTTATCCTAGTATATAGTATATAGCGGTCTTCCACATATTGCTGCCATGTAGCGCGCTCACGTGGCAGCAGCCTTCCAGGCCAACAACGCGGATGGGTAAAATGGTCATTTCGATTTATTTTTTTTAAATATATATTATATATTTATATACTGAAAATTCATTTTTTTCCCTGGGCCGTTGTCAAAATTATGCATATAATTGAACACCAATATACATAACTGTAAACACAAATATGCATGACGCTGGATAGAAATATGCATGGAAAGTATCAGTGTGTGTCCCGTCAAGTAACCAACAGTGAGAGCTACCTGACGGTGTCGCATAGTATTATGCATATAGTTCAACACGAATATGCATAAAGAAAAACATAAATATGCATAACATTACACACAAATATGTATAGCATTTTTAGACAACGAGAGACACCAGATGGTTTGCATACTGATACTTTCTCATGCATATTTCTATCAAACGTCATGCATATCTGGGTTTATCTTTATGCAATAATTTTGACAACGGCCGCGAAAAAAAAAATGGATTTTCGATTTAAAAAAAATCAAAATTAAAAAAAAATTAAATTGAAATAACCATTTTACCCCTCTGTGTTTTAGGCCTTGGAAGGCTTTGGAAGCCCTTGGGAGGCCCCATTGTGTGGTCCAAAATTGGACCTATTTACTATGGGAGGAGTGGATACTACATTATCCCAGCCACCCCTATATATATATATATATATATATATATATATATATATATATATATATATATATTATATGACAATTTTTATTTAAAATAAAAATAAAAAATTATTTTTAGCCATTTGATAATAAAGATTTATGAATAATTGATTATTTTAATGGATGAATGTAATATCTGAGAGCAAAAGTTCCCTTTTTTTTTTTTCATAAATGTTTATGTATGAGTGTGCGGCTTGGTTCTCCATCTCAATTTTCATACTTGATTTAATACCGCAAAGATCATCCTTTCAATCATTTTCTAAAAACAAGTATCAATTTCTACTAAAAACAAAGAAACAAACAAAAAAGCAAACAAACAATAAAAGAAAAACATAAACAAAAACATCTCATCATAACGGCAGCATCAACTCTCACTTCACCTTAAATCAATAAGTGCATCCAAAATCCATTAATATTCTGAAAAAGTTTTAATACCGACTTGCAATAATGTATGGATACATGTATATATGGATATATTCTAGAGTTATAGAGAGGCTACAACCAAAGGCTGGAAGACCTTTCTGCACGATTCGCAGCAACTGCATATATACATAGCAAACTCACTTAAGTTTTTCATACATTTTACTAGGATCTCAACATTCAATTCAATTTAGAAACAAGTGATCAAGTAGATGAATGTAACTGCAAAAAGCATCATCACTTGTAAGGTTTAATATCAAACCTAAGGATTCAACCAGAAAATCCCTGATCAGTTGAAAATTCAGTAAAACCAAGATGCTTTGATTCAAAGTTCTAACTTGCAGATGCACTTCAATTAGTTAACACTTTCACATTCCTCATCCACCGAAGCAAAGCACAACCATCACAACGGATGCCGGTTTCTGCAGAGAGCTTCGTGTCATTTCGGATTGCTATATATTCACTTCAGCAAGTATAAAACTGTCCCAGCATGAGAAACTATACTTGAAAAATGTTGCCATGGCTGAGGGCCATCAAGCGTATGAATCGAGCATCTTAGATTGAAGAACATAATCAAGTTAGACTCGAGAATTATTGATACGATGACACCAAAAAATTTGAATTATCTTCTATATAGGCAGAGCACATTATGCACAATATTCACCTTATTTCATAAGCTTAAAGCATAACCTAAGCCACATATCTCTCTCTTGGCAAAACTCCATTGTATCATCTGAATCACCAGCCATGTCCCATCAAGAATACTACTCATCAGCGTACATGGCATAATTCGCCACTCTGGCACCGGATTACAACCTAACCACTTCATTGAGCACGAGAAACAACTAATGATCTCAATGGCTAGGTAGAAGAACTTTCAAGGGAAAAGACTCTGTTCCATTATTTCGAGCTCCATCAATGTTCAAAATGCTCGTAACCAAGTTGTATATCTGAACATTCTCAAATGAAGGGACCTTCCTCCCCCTACCAAATCGAGGTCCATGAGCAATGAAAACACTCCTCATGGAGAAGATTGCATTGTCATATCCATGTGATCCTCCACATTCTTGCCTCTTTAACCTCGTCTGCTCCACCTTAAACCCCTCATCCACCAAGCCTATAACCGGAGGGATACGATCACTATCCGCATAATGCAGCCTCCTAGGCAGATCCTCCTTGACATAAACCCTCAAATACTCACCATTCACTACACTCCCCGACTTGAGAGCCTCATTCATCTTCGCCACAACTTCCTTAGGCGAATAGCCAGATGGTGGGCGGATGGCAAGCAGCGGGCTATACGACTGAATCCAGTCCTTGGGTATCCCAAGATCATCTAGATATATCAGCTTCTTATCACAAGTCCCAACCATCCCATGATCACCAACCAAAATGATACTCACATCCTCAAAAACACCCCTCTTTTCTAAACCACTAATCAACCTCCCAATCATGCTATCAACCCTCGCAATCGCCTCCGTTATCTTTGGATCATCGGAGCCAACCTTATGGCCTCGATGATCGGGATCCTCGAAATACAATGTCATAAACGAAGGAATCTCATTACTGTTCAAATCAAAGTATCTCAAAACAGTATCAACTCTCTCTTCATAAGGCACAGAGCTATTATAAACCATGCAGTATTCAGTAGAGCAGTTCCAAGAGCCCTTCACTACCTCAGAGCCAGGCCAGAAATAAGTAGAGGCTTTCAAGCCGCGATTCGCCAGCGTCTCCCACAGCGGCTCACCGAGCCACCACTTGGGCTCGTGGCTAGCCATTGTGAAGAAGTCGCCGGTGGCGGGATCGGTGAAGAAATTGTTCACAATTCCGTGATAAGCAGGGTACAAGCCTGTGACAATGGAGTAATGATTGGGGAAAGTAAGAGTTGGAAACACGGGAATCAAACCTAGGTCAGCTTCAGTCCCATTCTCGATCAATCTACGGATGTGGGGAGTGTCGGTCTTGAATTGGTATCCGAATCTGAATCCATCCATTGAAATCAGTAAGACGACGGGGCTCTTGAGCTTCGCGAGCGGCCTCGCCACCTCCCGCGGCGGATTAGAGGCGGAGCGGAAGAAGAGGAAGGCGAAGGCGGCTGCGGCGGCGAGGGCAATGCAGGTGGAGAGGAGGAGGGAGATGAAGATGAGGGTGATGGCAGCCGGTTTAGGGTTTGAATTTGAGGGGCAAGAGTCTGAGAAGAAGGGTGGTAGAAGAGCGGCGGTGGCGGCGCTGGGATGATCGTCTTCTTCATTTGCGGGAATGGGCACTGAATCGTTGGGTTTTGGAGTGAGTATCGGTACCATTTCGGATTGATATTTGCAGAAATGGAAGCTTTTTGGAGATCGAAATTTGGGATTTGAGGATATGGAAAAGTGGAGAAAAATGGTGAATCAGAAATGAGGGGAGGATGAGAGATATGAGATGAAGGTGGTTGAGATGAAGGTGTCACAGAAGAAGGTGGAGAGGTAACTTGACGTCCAAACCAAGGAAGTTTGTTGGAGACGAGAAGGCCATCTTTTCACAGTTACTTGGGTTTGATACATCCTCTTCACTTACTTACTCTCAAAATTCAATTTCTAATGGAAGTTTATGCTTAAATACTACGTCCATCGGGGCCATGCACATTCAAATTGAAAAACTAAATACATATTTCAAATAAATAAATACAAAATATGATTTAATAAATAAAATATCAATTACTCAATAAAATTCCAAACTTAAAAACGTAATTTTCAACTATGTATAAAATGTTATGATAATTACAGTTATTAAATAATTTTAAATTATTAATACTATCTCTCTTTCCCTAAAAAAAATAAATAAAATCATTTTAAATTATTTGATAATGAAAATTAATATACACATTATTATTATAGAGTATTCCACATTATAATAAATAAATATATATTTTCATACACAAGCATAAATAAAAAAGTTGTAAAATTTTAACAAAGAGAAAGAAAATAAAATATTTTAAAATTTTAATAGCAACATATTCGTCTTGAAATGCATTTTTGATGATTTTTATACCATATTAAAGATCTTGTTATTAACTTAAACTTAAGATGCATATTGAATATTTCTTCATAAATCAAATTTGAGAAAAGAATTAAAATTATAACAAAAGAGAGAGAGAAAAAAATAATGAAAAAAAATGACTGAAGAAGATAGAGAAAAAATGGAGGGAGAAACCTCTTTATATTATTATATATAGAAATATAGATTATAGGATACATGTAATTTCAAATCTTAGTTAGTAGCACTATCAATTATATTTGAGATTATTGAAAATATGTTTTTAATATTAAATTAACAGTTATGTATCTTACAAAATTGTATCCTGAATTTATTTTTTGGTTTTGAAATATTAATGTGCACTCAGTGTGAAAAAAACGAAAAAGCTAAATATTGACAAATTTTCAATAATGTTATTTTCCCTCCAAAAGACATTCACAATTGTCCAATAAATATCCCATTATAATCTATATAATATATAAAAGAGGAGTTTTCTCCCTTCATTTTTTTTCTCTCCATTTTTTATCTCTCTTCTCCCATCAATTTTTTATTATGTTTTTCTCTTTTTTTATATAATTTTAATTCTTTTCTAAACATTGTCAAATTTAATTTATAAAAAAACATTCAATGTGCATCTTAAGTTTAAGTTCGTCAGAAGATCTTTAATATGGTATAAAAATTATCAAAAATTAATTTAAAATGATTCGGTTATTAAAATTTTAAAATATTTTCATTATCAAATAATTTAAAATAATTTAATAACTATAATTATCATTACACTTTATACATAATTGAAAATTCCGTTTTTAAATTCGAAATTTTATTGAGTAATTAGTATTTTATTTTTAAACCATATTTTACATTTGTTATATTTTGTTTCTGTTTATTATTTATATTTATTTATTTAAACATATCATTTAATTTCGATTTCATCGTGCATCGCACGGATTGTCGTACTAGTTATCCAATAAACTTTCAATTAAATATTATACAATCATATTCTTACTGTTTATAATATATTAATAATTAATACTATGTCAATATTTATATACAAGTAAAGTTGACTAAACAATTACAAATTCTAAGTTCAACTATTATATATTGAAAAAAAAATCGATTTGCTTGCAGTTGAATTTGAAGCATGGATGATGGATCCGACTCTGTTTGATTTAACCGAAAAAATCAATTGCATTCTGGCATTGGGCCGAATATTCACCGCTAAATGGGTGCGCATAGTCTGTATCTGGTAAGAGAGAGAGGAGAGGCTGCATTTGCTATTATGGAATTGAAGGAAAATTTGGGCCTAAGTTAATATTTCAGAAGTGGGCGTGAGTTTCGTGAAATTTGGAAAATTAAAATTTAATTTCTTGATTTAAAATTAAACAACGTCATTTACAGCTAAAAACAACGTCGTCGTTTCATGTGATTTAAAACTAAACAACGTCATTTATAGCTAAAAATAACGTCGTCGTTTCATGTACCGGACGATTAAATAAGTGGCACACTTTCGGCTGTCACATAGAATCCACATCAGCATCAAATTGGGAGAAGTTCAATCTTAAGGAAAAATTGAAATACTTGCAAAGTTCTATATTAAATATGTAGATTTCAAAGTTCACGTGCAGAATAAAAAAGTGACTAAAGTTTGTGTATTTTGGTGCAATTAACCCTTTAGTTTATCTTATTCATAATGCCATTTTTTAAAAATAGTATATGATCTCTATGCATTATATTTTTAATTTCATTGTCTATTTTTGTTTTATTGTGCCTTTAAAAATGGGGCAGAAAATATAAGTTTTGCCGAACAATTTGTACTAGTTTACAATGAGTCGATAAAAGTAGCTCGACCCATTTATATTCACCATCCAACCAATGCATACATTAGCTAGACGACCACATTACTAAGCTTTATAACTAGCAACAAGAGGTAATTCTTTTATTTATATTTTTTTAAGGTAAAAGAAAAAGAAATTGTGTGATTTACTCTCTTGTAATAAAGATAGTTTTCATAATTTGGAGAACCCTTTTGGATAAATATCAATTTTTGACCCATTGTTTAGATATTTTTTTAAAAATATTTCACCATAAAGCATAATTATAAAATAATACCCATCGTTTTGTTTTTTTTCTTATTTATGGCCCACAAAAAAATCCGACAACTAGTATATGACGTGTTCCGACCAAGTGCCATGTGAATAGTACACGCAAAATTTAAAATAAAAAAAGAAAAAAAAACTTATAAAAATTCACGTATTTCAGCTGAAAAATAGTTTCTTTCTCCCAAAAAAGCGCTTCTTCTTCCTCTCATTCCCCCCTCATTCAACCCACCACCATCTCCTTCCCCCCCCCTCAAAGGTGCCATCTTCTCTTTCTGATTCCTCCCTCCCCCGTCATCTCCTTCGCCGTCGATTCTAGATGTCATGTATTTAAGTGAGAAATTTTTGAATCCTTGAATCTAGGGGTGAGCAAACCCAAACCGAACCCGCCGAACTCATCCGAATCGACGGGTTCGGTCCGGATCGAACCGGCCCAGCATACCTAGGCAGTCCGGTCCGGTCCGGGTCCAATTTATAGGACCGGAAATATTTCGAGTCGGTCCGGGTCTGGACCCGCTCGAACTCGTCGAACCCGGACCAACCCATACATTTATAAAATATAATTATTTAAATTATATATTTAATATTTATAATAATATTAATAAATTTTAATACCTTAATCCTTATTATTCCCTAGAAATTTCATCCCTACCGGTAATGTATTAAATTTATATACTTAATATTTATAATAATAGTAATAAAATTAAGTGAAAAATTGAAGAAAAAAAATTACATTATTGACGGGTCGGACCCGGACCAAATCAGACCGGTTGTTCAGGTTCGGTCCAGTCCCGAATCGATCCATACTTAGAATTCGGTTCGGATCGGTCCAATATTTTAAAAAATTTGATCCATCAAATTCGACGGGTCAATCCGAGTCGATCTGAGCCCGACCCGCTGCTTAGCCCTACTTGAATCATAAAGAAAATTTTGAATCCATTGAATCATGCCAATCATGTAAAAGCATGTATTTAGTGAAACAAACCTTGCCATTTATTTAGTGGAATCCATACTGAATAGATTTTAGAGTTGTTACAGAAGCATCAATGGCTTTCAACATTTTAATCTGCTACAGTAATGTTTATGAGTATATACATTATTTTATGTGCTTCAAAAGCACGTATGACTATTAATTATGAGTTGCTACTAAAGAATCTATACAACATATATGTTTATCAAGCTGCATAAGCATCTATGACTTTCACTACAAAAAAAATTATCGAAAATCGACGGAAAGTAATTCGTCAGTGGAACAACAGCGAAACTCCGAGGCGATTTTTTTTTTTAATTTACCGACGAAACTTTCCGTCGGTAATGATTTCGTCAATAAATATTATTTTTTTATTATTTATTTTATTTTAAATTATTTTTAAAATTATTATCAACGGAAAAAAGTCCATCGGTAAATATTATTTTTCAACCCTAACCCCAAATGTTCGGGTTTCGAACTAGCACATCGAGCTAGTTGGACTCAAAAATTTATTTTAAAAAAATTAATTACTTCATCTGTTCCTCAAACATCTTCCTCTTTTTCCATTTTGGTCCGTCCCAAAACATCTTTCTAATCTATTTTTGGAAATAATGCGTGGACAAGTCACCAGGATTTTGAGAAGGTGGTGGAGGAATCATGGAAAAGAAGTGGTATCACAGGGTGGAATGGCTTTGTGTTTAAAGAGAAAATGAAGAGACTCAAAAGAGATCTCAAGACGTGGAATGCCTCGACTTTTGGTAGGATTGAGACCAATATTAGAGAAACGAAAGAGGAAATACAATTGTGGGATGCTTTAGATGACACAATGGGTTTGGAGGCCGATGAAGTTTGTAAGAGAAACGAAGCCGGAGCAAAACTAATCACCCTCATGAAAAACAGGGACAGTCTTCTCTCTCAAAAGGCAAGGATTCGTTGGCTTAAAGAAGGGGATGTTAACAGTGGATTCTTTCACAAGGTGATCAAGGGAAGGAGGCTTAAGAACGAAATTGCAGGCTTGTGGGTGAATGGCACCTGGACTGAAGATCCTGTCGAGGTCAAAAAAACTGTTAAAGCGCACTTTGAAATTCAGTTTAAAGGAAGACCTCGGCTCAAGATTCGATTGCCGGAAGATTTTGTGCAAAATAAAGTCTCGGACTCGATGAGAGAGTGGTTGGAAACTCCTTTTAATGAGGAAGAGGTTAAGAACGCAGTTTGGAGCTGTGATGGGGAGAAAAGTCCCGGTCCTGACGGCTTTAATTTTACCTTTATGAAGAGGAGTTGGGGAGTCATCAAAGAAGATCTTATGGCAGTTATGAGGGACTTCTTTTTTCACGGCAAACTTGCACGAGGATGTAATCCATCTTTCATAGCTTTAATTCCAAAAAAAGAAGGCGCTTCGGAATTGAAAGATTTTAGGCCAATCTCACTTATTACCTGCCTCTACAAAGTAATTGCAAAAGTGCTAGCATCCAGACTTAAGCAAGTGATGGATTGTGTCATTTCGGAAAACCAAAGTGCCTTTGTGGAAGGCCGTTTCATTCTCGATGGAGTGATTGTTTTGAATGAAATCATCGCTGAACACAAAAGAAGAAAGAAAGGTCTTTCATTGTTCAAAATAGATTTTGCAAAGGCTTATGACTCAGTTGATTGGGAGTTTCTTGATATTATGCTTCGGAAGATGAATTTTGGAGTGAGATGCAGAAGATGGATTTCTGGATGCTTGAGTTCGGCGTCTTGTAATGTGCTCGTTAATGGAAGTCCTTCGGGAGAATTTCAGTTGAAACGGGGGCTTAGACAAGGTGATCCACTTTCACCTTTTCTGTTTTTGATTGTAGCAGAGGGGTTGCACCTGTTAGTGGATAAATCGGTGGGAGTGGGGCTCCTGGAACCGGCTTCGGTGGGGGGTGGAAATCTGAAAATCTCTCATCTGCAATATGCAGACGACACGACATTTGTGGCCTCAGAGAAACGGGAGAATGCGTGGGCTTTCAAGTGTATTCTGAAATTTTTTGAGCTTTTGTCCGGTTTGAAAGTCAATTTTGATAAAAGTTTGTTGGTTGGGATTGGAATGGAAGAATCGAGATCTGAGGAGATGGCCTCAACCCTGGGTTGTAAAATCGGGAATTTCCCAATCTCTTATCTTGGAATGAAGATTGGGACTCACACATCTCGCTCGGCAGATTGGGATTTTCTGGTGGATAAAGTCAAGGGGAAAATTGCAAAATGGAGAAACCGCAAATTTTCCTTCGCCGGAAGGGTGACTCTCCTGCGCTCGGTCCTTACTTCGACTCCGATTTATCAACTTTCCTTTGCCGTGATGAATAAATGTGTACTTGCTAAGATTCGGTCGATCATGAGTAACTTTCTGTGGGGCGGGGGGGGAGCAGAAAATTCATTGGGTTAAATGGACGGATTTATGTAGAGATCATGATCAAGGTGGACTTGGCATTAAGGATTTGGAGTGGTTCAACAAGGCTCTGATGGGCAAATGGATTTGGCGATTTCTTAATGAGCCGGATTCCTTGTGGGTTCGAGTGGTTAGGAAGTGCGGAGGGGATCTTGAATGGGATGAAAGTGGTTTTAAAGTTAAGAGAAAAAGAGCAGCTTTCTCGGGGTGGTGGAAGAGAGTCGTGGATTTGAGCCGGGGAGAAATGGGGGGATGGCTTAGAGAAAATTTGGCCATCAAAATTGGCGAGGGGGATAGATTCTTGTTTTGGCATCACTGCTGGGAGGGGGGTGGTAGTCTCAAAGTCAGATTCCCTAGACTGTTTAGATTAAGTGACAATCAAGAAGGCCTTATCAAGAACATGGGAGGTTGGGAAGAAGGAGTTTGGGAGTGGAAGCTAGGGTGGGTGCGAGACTTGAGGGGAAGAGAAGTGGACTCTTTTCATAATCTTCTCTCTGTGTTACAGAACACTGTTTTTAATGCAGGTGCAAAAGACGGATGGAGCTGGAAGGCTGAGGCATCAGGAGCTTTTTCAGTAAAATCGGCATATAAAAGCTTGAGTCACGGAGTAAACGTTAGCAGGAATCAAAGTGAAGCAATGGAGGAGTTTAGTTCAATCTGGAAAGCACCGGTACCCTTCAAAATCAAAACCACGGGCTGGAGAATCATCAAAGGGAGATTGCCGACCTGTGACAATCTACTTCGAAGACATATCATTAACCAAACTTCGGAGGCGAATTGCCTTGTGTGCAAGAATGAAATGGAAACCTCGGAACATCTCCTTTTCTCCTGCAGCGGATCGGTAGAAGTCTGGTACGCTCTTCTTTCCTGGATTGGTTTTTCGACAGCACTTCAATCTAAAGCAAAAGATCATCTGCTTGCGTTTTCAAATATGGGAAGGAAAAAAGGTCGTGCTTTTCTTTCTTGCATTTGGTTGTGCGCTGTTTGGTGCTTGTGGAAAGGAAGGAATGAATGTAAATTCAATAAGGGTGTTTGGAACGTGGAGAAGATGGTGGCAGAAATCAAGACAAGAGTTTGGGGATGGAAAGACGTTTTCAATCTGGAGATTAGCTGCACAGATTTTCGCAGATGGTTCTGGGATGCAAATTTGAGTTTTTAGGAGCAGGGTTCTCTCTTGTTGTATTGAAGGAACTGATTTTTGGTTGTTTCTTTTTGGTTTCAATTTCTTTCTTCTTCAGTCTGCGTAGGGTGGGAGAATTCTTCCCCCTTTGGACTGTACTTTTGGTTTGGATTTTTGGCACTTCTGGTGCCAAGACTTGTCGGCAATATATCATGCTTTCCTGATCAAAAAAAAAAATTTGGAAATAATTCCACTGTTTTTTACCCTTACAATCTTCACTTTTTGTGGGATCCATTCTCTACACTTCAAATACACAACCAACTTTTATTAAAACTCGTGTCACTTTTAATCCATTTGTAATATGATTTTCTTGATAATATTATATTTGTAATAAATAAATAAATAAATACACGCATAAATAAGTAATATTTCAATATCTACTTACATAATAACTAATATGCAAGTCTTAGAGATATAAAGATGCATCACTTTTATTAAATAAGTATCAATTTTAAATTTTTACATCTAAATATTTTATATTAAGTATTGGTTAAAAAGTACAAAGAAGTGAAATGATGAGTATAACTTTCTAATATTAAATTAAAATACATTTCACAAACTTTTGGAAAAAATATCTTGTTATACTAATTTTCATAAGTAAAGTAATGGAGTCGAAAATCAAATAACGAGAAAATATTTATATAATCAAGGCGAACACATTTCAAGTAAACCATATAGAGTTTTGGATTAATTTCGGGCTGACCCTATCAAGTGTTTGGCTATTCGAATTGTAATATTTATCTGGTTGAAAATTTTCTGCCTTAGTCCTCTTGGATTGACGAATTAATCGGGTCAGCCCACGAGTTTCAAGCTGAATTGACATCCCTACAAACTAGGGTTAAGTATAAATCATGTCCATAACATAGATGCCCTTATCACGTCTAGCACCCTATGGTCAAGGTCGGTTCAACTAAACCCCCGAAGTCCTTATTTTCGTGCAATTAGCCCCTCCGACTTTACGGCCGTTTAACACTGTTAGGGCAGAGGGTTTAATTGCACCAAATTAAGAACTTCGGGGTTTAGTTGAACCCAAGTCGAGTATAGGGTGCTATACGTGATACGAGTATCATCCCGTCAACCGCGACAACAACGAACTTCTTCCTCGAAAAGGTCATCCCGACCTTGGGCACCAGCGTCCCTGTCCACGTGTCGCACCGCAACATCGCCATCTGATCGATGATGTATATTTCCCGGCCAATTGAGACCAATCAAAAATGCAAGAAGAGAGAGAAAAACAGGGACGATGTCGAAGAGGGTGTGGTGGCGAAGGTGGAAGGCGGGGGAGTTGAGAAGGTAGGCCCAGCGGAAGCAAACAGAAGGGAGAGAAGGGAGGGTGGAGTGAGGGACTTTAGATAGGCATTCTAGGACAAGGTCATCAGGGAGGCTCGAAATGATGGTGTCGGCGCCACCGATAATGGTGGTGGAGAGGGCGGAAGGGTGGTGAGGCTACTGGGGGTTGGGGAAGTAGGATTTCATAAGCCATGAGAAGTGTCAGGAGGTGCACGAGTCAGAGCTCGATGTTGCTGACATCAATGCTGCGGCGGCGACGGTTGTGGAGACGTGTTTCCGACGAGTTTCCGACAAGCTTGGTGAAGAAGAAGGCGTGGGTTCCACCACCAATTACAAAAAATTAAATAGTTAACGATGTTAAATGGTTGTTAAGTCGGAGGGACTAATTGCATGAAATTAAAAACTTTGGGGATTTAGTTGAATCAACCTCGACCATAGGATGTGCTAGACGTGATAAGAACATCTTTATATGTATATAAAGCAAAGTAAATGTAAATAAGTTCAATTGCAAGGATATAATTGGAATTGGAAAAAATGAGCAGTTACAAAACAAATTCAATATATTAATTACGCTTACAAATAAAAATGAAAAACTGCCGACAACTAAAACAATCTCAATATATTAACTACACTTACAAATAAAAATAAAAACTGCCGATAACTAACTATGAACACAAACCCACCAAATTAATTTTTTGTGGAATATATTATTTAAATCTTTTATTTCTTTCTTTTCTTATTTATAGATAGAATCCATTTTATCATTTTCAAGTAAGTATGTGTTAGATAAAATATTTAATGTACATCTTGAATGAAAGCTCGTGAAATGACCTCTAATTAATATGTAAAAAATATGTTATTAGATATTATTATTTTATTAATTTTAATTTTAATTTTAATTTTAAATATTTATTTCATCATTACATGAATGAAAATTCAATTCAATATTAAACAATCCAATTTTTATTGAATAAAAAGTTAGAAGAGATAAAGAAAATAATTCATAATTGATTTTGTTCAAAATTGTTGTTGATTTTTAAAAATGACAACTCTTTTATTTTCTATTAATGTGTTTTTATCCATACAATTATCTTTGATAGATACTATTAAAATATTAAAGTAAGTTCAATATTATTATGTGTTTATTAAAATTTCAAAATATGTGTTGAGATATGTTCTGGGATAAATAAGGTAAATTCATGGCTTTATTGAACTAATTATTGGTCGAGGATTCAAAGGTCATAGGCTGCAAAAATTTACTATTACTTTTTTGTAATTCATCATTTTTCACAATCAATTTATAATGTTACATATCGAATTCATAGTCAATTTATTTTATATTATTGTATAAATTACATTAGCTGTATCAAATTTTATTTTTATTAGTTTAAATTAATAATTGTAAAGCATGTGCATAGCTCATGCGAGTCTAAAATCATAATCAACGCGCATCGCACGGGAGTTACACTAGTATATATAAAAAAGCAAAGTAAATGTAATTTCATTCAATTTGAAGGACATAATTGGAATTGAAGTGAAAAATTATATACAACCGTTTTTTTAGGAAATTATAAAGCAACGTGACTTGATTCAGCTTTCCAAAAATTTCGCATCACTATTTTATTATTTCTTTCTTAATGGTATAACTTATTGTTTTTCTTTATTATTGTTCTTAATGACATAACTTAATTAAAATATATAAGTTTTTTTAATCAAATTTTGTCTTCAAGGCCGCCATTTTTTTAATGTTTTAATTACAAAATTGATTATTATATCTCTAAACATACTCAACAAATTTGATATTAACAATTTTAATATAACTGACTCTTTTAAAAAAATAATGTTAAATAATTGAACTTTTATTTATGTATAAAAATTTAATTGACTCTTTTATTTCTGCAAAAAAATAAATTATTGATAGAATAAAATAATATTACTATCAAAATACATCAAATTATTATAATTTATTCTATGAAAGACTAAAGGATGATGATGATGATGATGTAGCTATATATCTTTTTGAATTCATTGATAATTTATTTTAGTTAAATAATATTAACATAATTATAAATTAAAATCTAGCTACAAATAAATTATGAGGAGTTAATTAACTAACTAAAATAGAGAAAAACAATGATTAGTTATTATGTCGTAAAATGTTCTAAATATGTTGAAGTTTAATGAAATTAATAGTCGAATAGAGAATATTAAGCATAAGTTACAATTTAAAGTATAAAAAATTCAAATTAGAATCAATTTTTTTTTGAAAAAGAAAAATTTACATATATATACATGGAGTGTATATATATATATATACAATTTATATATATATATACATGGAGTGTATATATATACAATTTACATGTATATATATATATATACATGGAGTATATATATATATATATATATATATATATATATATATATATAGCGTGGTTTCATCTTGAATTACATATGCATCTTAAATGAAAAATTGTGGAAAATCATTTAATTTAATATGTACTGACTCTAAAATAAATAAATAAATAGATTATATTATGATATTTTGATTATTATATTATGCATTTAGATTTATTTAATGTATGAAATTTACTAATAGAACAAATTACAAAATATAGTTTAATTTTTTATAATTATGTATCTATATATGGTTCTTATTTTATTTATTATTATTATTTTAAATATATAATCTGCGTGCATCACACGAGTGGTATACTAATAGATATAAAAATCAAAGATTGCGTAAATAAATTCAATTAGAAGAATATAATTGAAAGTTTATAATTAAATTAATCAAATATAAATTATCAACGATTTTATATCATCAAACACGTAATATAAATACTCTAAGTATCCAATGCTCAAACTAAATTCATGTTTATTTCAAAATTGAAAAAGAACAAATGAATTCACTTATCAAATCAACAGTTAGGATGTGATAAATTATGATTTTTTTTTTGGGCAGAGATTATTTTCTTTTTTGCATGTAAATGTGTTTTGAATGGAATGTCAAAATGTATATTAAATAGTAACAACTTATGACGCTCAAAAAAATAAAATAATAGTAACAGTTTATGAAAATAGATTTAATTAGATATATGATATTTATGAATTGAATTCGTTATGATAATTTAAAGTTTCAACATATTATTTGAATGAAATAACTTTTTATTTTTTATTTTTTTTCTTATATATATATATATATTACTTGATTTGACTATAATTTTGAATCTGAAAGTAGTTGTTAATCCGGTTTATATCATTAGCAACTTATTATATAAGTCATACTATATCTATATATAAACAACTGTTATATATTTGCATAAGTGACATTGGTTATATTAAAATATTAAATCAATTTGCAAATAATAAATTTGATATTAAAATTAATTTTTTTAGGTTATACTAATAATTACTCTCTACGCCCACAAAAACGTTCTATTTTTGCCATTTAAGGACGTTCACAAATATTAGTCTTATCATAGTTTTGGAAAATTTGCATCACATGATGGATCCGATGGATCTTTTTCTTCACTCACAATATAATTAATTATCATTATTACACTACTTTCTAAGTGTGATCCTTATTAATTCACAATACACTAACTATTTTTATTAAAATTTATATCATCTTATTTTAGGATCATAATCACCGCGCATAGCGCGGGAGATACACTAGTTTATGTTATGAGCGTATTTGATATTTAACTCCTACAAAGCATAATCATAATCATGCATGAAAATAACAAAAACCGTTGTATTCTATTTAAGTAGAACGCAACCAACTTGTAATTGAAATTTTTTCTTCGTTAGCTGATTTTTGTAAAACCATTTATGATACCAAGAATCCTCAAAATTTATCGTATTTCCTTGTTTTCTATTTTCTTTTTGGTCTTTCTCTTTTATAAGATCTCTTAATTGATTGTTGACTTGAAAGTGTGGATGGCATTGCTTGCTCTTCTTTTCTTTTCTTTTTTCTTTGTTTTTGAGAGCATTTGGTTATGTGTTCGGCTGCGAGCGTTTCAATTTTGGGGATTGCTTTACTTAAAGTTCTCAGTAGCATTTTAAAATGGAGGAGACCAATCAAAATCACTTTAATTATTCCCTTTTCTTGGGAACTGCTTATGATTAGTAAGTCTTTTTGTTTCGCTCGATCAAATTGTTTTATTTCTAATTTCCTTGTTTTTTATGTACTAGTTTATTTAGATATATTAGACATCAGTGACATAACACTTTGAAAAGATATTTGATTCTGGATCAAAAATGTTGCTTAGTTAGTAAACAACTTTCAATGATCAACAATTTTAGTTGGACTTCAAATGTGGTCCATGTGGAGGTTTAACGAACCCCCTCTATTCGTAGGGGCTATGTATATTTATTTGATTGTACTCCCACCGTCCCTTGTGACTTTATTATTATATCGAGACGTTTTTTAAAATTATGATCTTATCTTATTTAAAAATAATCCTATAAACTTTTTATTTCGTTGTTTATAAAAAAGCGTAAAATCCAATTTTCACTTAAATACAATTACCACAATTTTGTTTAAAACTCGTGCCATCTTTTTTGGTCCATAATTTTTAGGGACGAATGGAGTGTAAGTTTTATACTTCATCAGTTTCATTACAAATGTTTCACTTTTCATAATGAGATGTCCAATTACAAATGTCTCATTCCTTTTTTGATAATATATTTTCTCTCTATACATAATATTTAAACAATTTTCACCAATTCGCTTTATCTACTTTCTACACATTTCTTAATTTATGTGCCCAAAAGTAATGAAACATTTGTAATGGAACGAAATTTGTAATGGAACGAATGAAGTACTTTAAATTGGATAAAATACAGAACATTTGAATTTATCATATAATTTGGTGATGAGTTAAAGCTCTTTGATTTAAAATTGAGTCCGAAGCAACACAGATTTTAAGATGGAAAAGATCAAAACTAACTAATGAGGTTTTTTTACTTGGGGGTAGAAGGAGAGGGGAACAGTGAAGTTTAAACCTTAAATTTTGTTTACAAATAAAAATTCGCAGCGTTTGAATGTCTATTTGGATAAATCATCAATAAAGCTTAGGGTTAATTGCCTATAAATCCATAACGTTTACACGAAATTGGTTTTTGCTCATATTTTAAAAAATCCGCCTCATAATACATAATCTTTCATTTTTGTCTCGTTTTTGTCCGGTGACCGGATTTTTCTTACACCGGCGCCGAAAATTACAAGGTGGCAGCCGGAATCGATGCGGTGGCAGCCGAAAATTGACACCTAGACAAATTTAAGACATGTGGAAAAAAAATAATAAAATTAATAAAAATAACATCCATATCATCATCTTCTTCAATCTCCCCCCTCCCAAATCCTAACTTCCCCTCCCCACCCGCCGGCGCCGCCTGCTGCCACCACACGCCGACGCCGGCCGCACCCTCCCCCTACCCGAATCCCGTCTGCCCCTTCCCCTCCCCCATCCCCAAATCCTAGCGCCCCTCCTTTCCCCAAATCTCGGCGCCCACCACCAAATGGGCGAATTTGTGGAGAAGAATCCATGGGGGAAGAAAAATACAAACACTCATCCGACGGGATTTTTCAGGAGGGATCTATGGGCGAATTTGTGCAGACAGATCTCGGCGCCCCCCAATCCCCAGATCTCGGCGTCCACTACCAAATGGGCGAATTTTTAGAAAAGAATCCATGGGGAAGAAAAATGCAAACATACATCCGACGGGATTTTTCAGGAGGGATCCATGGGCGAATTTGTGCAGATTTTTCAGGGGGGAGCTGGGATCTGGGGATGGTGGAGGGGCCGACGGGATTTTGGGGAAGGGGGAAGGTCGACGGGATTTTGGGGGAGGGGGAGGGACAGACGGGATCTGGGGAGGGGGAGGGGCTGACGGGATCTGGGGAGGGGGAAGGTGCGGCCGGCGCCGGCGTCTGGTGGCGGCAAGCGGCGCCGACGGGTGGGGGAGGGGAAGTTAGGGTTTTGGGGGAGGGGGATTGTAGAAGATGATGATATGGATATATTTTTTTTATTTTTATTATTTTTTTTTCCACATGTCCTAAATTTATTTGGGTGTCAATTTTCGGCTGCCACCGTGTAATTTTCGGCACCGACGTAAGAAAATTCCGGTCATCGGACAAAAACGAAAGATTATGTATTTAGAAGCGAATTTTTTAAAATAGAAGCAAAAATCAATTTCGTGTAAATGCTATGAATTTACAGACAATTAACCCTAGAGCTTAATATATACATTGATGAATAAATAGTGGAGTGGGGTGCAAAGTTGCGCATGGTCTACCTTATGCTGAAAGATGCATACAGGGTCGGCATATTATGTGGTGGTTGATGAGTAGGAACGGACGTAGAAAAACTTACTAATGAGGTTACACTTTTAAAATTTTAAATTTGAGATTTCAAAAAGACAATCTCCTTATGATTTGAATTGGACCATTTGGTCATGAAAGTTATTGTATAATTAAAATTCATACTTCTCTCGTACGCGATATCGTTCTCATACTGTAGACGGTACAGATTTAAAAAAAAATACTAAATAATAGTAATTGGTAATTAGTACACCCTTTCGCGCGATGCACGGGCCACAATATATTTACTTATTTTTAAAATTTTAAATTTTGTAATAGTATTAAATTTTCATTATTTATTAGTTAGATTAATTGGTAACAACAAAAATTATGTTAGTATAAATATTAATAACAATGTTATCAATTTAATGAGTATAATATTAAATTCAGTGGGTGGGTATTTTATACTAATTGAATACGTATAATAATTATTAAATTTATGGATTGCAAAGCAAATAATTTAAGTCAATCTCATTGATTAAACAAATAACACTAAACCATTAATATAACAAAATTAATCGCCACAATTTAATATAACAATTTTGGGCTCTTAAAAGTCTAAAGTGTATTATTATTATTATTATTATTATTATTATTATTATTATTATTATTATTATTATTATTATTATTATTATTAAATAGCCCAAAATTAATTAAAAATTTAGGGAAAATGCGAATAATATAAAAAATAAAATATAACAACATATATGTTTATATAAATAAATAAATAAATAATTTGTACACATAATTAAATAAATCTATACTCCCTCCGTCCCCAAAATAAGTTCCTCTTTGGGGACGGCACGGGTTTTAAGGAAAAATATTAAAGTGTATTGATAGTGGAGAAAATATGTTATAATTAGTATTGAGAGTTGTGAAAAGGTGAAAAAATATTATAATTAGTATTGAGAGTTGTGAAAAAGTGAAAAGTAAGAATACATAAAGTATTATTAGTGGTGGGGTAGTTGTCCAAAAATGGAAAGAAAGAAATAGGAACTTATTTGGGGGACGTCCCAAAAAGGAAAAAGAGGAACTTATTTCAGGGACGGAGGGAGTATAATATTTTAATTCTAATATTAAGATACATAACTAACTTTTTATTTACAAATTCATATTAAAATTAATACAAATTCCCTTCTCCTTAACGCCATTAAAACTACTGTAATATAAAAATATTTAAATTTAAAATAATTATAATTAAATAATCATGTAAATTTAGTTGGACACATATGAAATGAACAGCTAGAATAAAGTATCCACTCAGTTTCATTTGAATTTGAAATTATATTCAAAGCTTCCGTTTCTTGATATTGCTCAGCAACATTAGATGTGTCTGGAGTGGATGATTTATGAGCTTGCTTCTTCTTCCAACTGAAGCAATCTTTTCTAATATGGCCTGGCTTTTGACAGTAGTGACATTTTCTGGTCTCTTTTCCATCTTCATCTTTGGACTTTGATTGAGGGCCTGACTTTGCTTTCTCTTTCCATGGTTTCTTGGTTTTTCCTTTCTGAGATTTGCCTTTAACATTCAGGCTTTCATCTGGTGCTTCTGACTTTGAATCTGCAGCTCTTTGAAGTTCTTTAGACTTCAAAGCATTGATCACCTCATCCAGAGTGATTGAAGCTTCTCTGCCATACAACATAGCATCTTTCATATTGTCTAGGACTTAGGTAAGGCATTCAATAGTAAGATTGCCTTGTCTTCGTCTTCTAACTTCACATCTATATCAGCTAAATCATCAAGAGTTTTATTAAACTCATCTAGCTGGTCAAGAATCCCTTTATCCTCTAATCTCGTAGGAGTAGAGTCTCCTTTTCATGTACAGCCGATTTGCAAGAGATTTTGTCATGTACAAACTCTCCAATCTTTCCCAAACTCCTTCTGCAGTATCTTTCCTTGCAACCTCTCTCAATACCTTGTCTCCAAGACAAAGTATAATTGCACTGTGAGCTTTCTGATCTTGGTGTTTTTCACTTTCTTCACCTTCATTCTTGGGAGTTTTACTTGGCTTTAAAGCCCCAAGCAACCCCTGCTGAGTCAGAATGGCCTTCATCTTGAGCCGCCACAAAGTAAAATCGTTTTTTCCCAATAAACTTTTCAGTTTCAAATTTTGCCATCGCCATTTATGGTAAATTTCACAGACTAATTTCAAGACTGCTTCGAGCTCCTTGATCTGAATTCTGAGATTGATTTTAGCCGCTCCTCTTCGTCGTGAAGAACGGTTCCCACAGACGGCGCCACCTTTTGCGCAAAAGCTTCCAAAACACACGAAACCGATTGCAGCAATGGAACAGTGGAATCAACTCTCAAAACTCTCAAGAACAAAACTCACTCGATTTGTAAACTATGAAAAAACAGGAATGTAAAGAAGGCTCAGGAATTACGTGGTTCGATCTATATAGATCTACATCCACGGACACACAACCAAGAATTTCCACTATGAACAAGAAGAAGAAAGAATTACAGACTCCACACACAGCAACAAGATCAGGAAAAGATGCAGCCTAACAAGCTAATTTCAAGCTACTGCACATACATTTCCTAACTCTCTATTCAACTGAGAAATCACTAAACTTATTCTCTAATCTTCAGAGAATATATATACAAGATTTGAAAGAAAACTAATAAGAGACTTGATCGGGAAGTATATCTGAAGTTGGCTCGATTGGAACTGAATTCTGTTACAACATAATTCCTTTCTTTCTTACTTTCTTTGCAGTTAACTCCTCGCACTTATCATATTTGCTCCCAAGTCCTTCATCTATGTAGTCATCAAATAACAGTTATAAATGAGATCCTCTGTCCCGCAATTTAATGTGTATCATCATGTCTTACTTTTAATTTATTATATTTCATTCTTTCCTCAAATAACTTCATAAGTTTATTTTTTGGGTTATCCCCCAAATAACTTTCTATCCATTTCGGAAAACTACCACACCGCTAATAATATTCTATTTATTCTTATTTTTCACATTTTCATCATATGATGGACGCATGCACGTCGTCTACTAGGTAATAGACGACGTGCATGCGCATGTTGTCTATTAGCTGATAGACAACGCGCATGCACATGTTGTCTTAGCTAATAGACGACGCGCATGCGCATGTTGTCTATTAGCGCCCTCAATAGACTACACCCACATATATGACATGCGATTTTCAAATAGATGACACACTTCGCATGTTGTCTATTAGCATTTTTCTTGTAGTGCATTCTCAATACTAATTATAACACTTTTTCACTACTTTCAATAATCTAAACAACTTTGTCTTAAAATTTTCTTCAATGTTAATTTATATGAGACATGCATATTAAATATGGGGAGAAGGGCCGGTTCCATGCTTTGAATTAGTTATTCTGGGTCCGGTCGTAAACCATTGGTTCGAGGACTAAAACCGCCGATTTTCCTCATTATTTTTCATATATATTTTTTTATGTATTGTGTATATTTTTCTTATGAAATTATATTATTTAATACATTATATGTAAGGAAATTATTGAAAACACTATAAACGAAATAAAATTATAACACATTAATATCCGAAATAAAAAAAAATCCATTTTTATTAAATTCAAAGAAAAAAAAATACAATTTGCATGTACAAATAAATTATAATCTTCAAAATTCAAATTACAATATTGAATATGAATTTGATATAAAATAGAAAATAAAAATAATCAATTGAAAATTAGAAAATCGTTAATTTTGGATAGTTAATCGGTTATTTTTGAACCGTTGGTTCGACTCGACAGTTAACCGTTGTTTTGTGGTTCCAAAAATCAGACCCTTCACCAGACCGCCTTCTCTACGGTTTCGATTTTAGTATGTGATTAACGGTTCAAGACCTGAACCTCGTGAGCCGATTCCAGATCGATTTATTTGTTTTTAGTTAGCTCTGAACGACACTAAATTTATGTATGACAGTCTGAAACACAATCCTTAATTGTTCTAATTATATGAACAATGTTCACATAGGGTGTGTTATCTTTGGTTGTAAATTTATCATGGGAAAATAAAGGATAAACAAAATTTAACCCTTTAAATCCTTTCTTTCTTTTTCCACATTTCCTACTTGACCCTTACTCATTCCTCATTTACACTACAAACGAGGGATAATATTATCACACAATTTTTGGAGGGATAATATTATCTCTCATTTGTAGTGTAAATGAGGAATGAGTAAGGGTCAAGTAGGAAATATGGAAAAAGAAAGGAATGATTTAAATGATTAAATTTTGTTTATCCCTCTTTGTTTCATGATAAATTTACAACCAAATAGAACGCACCCATATAGACAAAACGTACACTTTATTTTTGCTGACATTATAAAAATGTCACAATTAATTAGGATCAATTCGATATTATAATAATCTGGATCTTTTCGATCCTCGTACATTTAGAGCGTGTTTGATATTGGCTAATACACTGTATAGTACAGATCAGTTTAGTGTTTGGTATTACTCCCTCCGTCCCGGTATTCTTGTCCCGTTTCTTTTCGGCACGGGTATTAAGAAAAGTTGTATTAGGAAAAAAAGTTGTAGGGCCACATATGTTAATTAAGTTTAAGAATGGTTAACAGTCTCCTCTTCAATTTGTTGCTGCCGTCAGTGGCGGGCCGCCGGAGCCGCCGGAACAGTGAATTTATGAGAGCCACCGGAACAGTGATTTTCAGAAACCAAAATTGAAACCCAGAGAGAGAAACGATTTTCTACAATTTTCTACACAAGAACAGTGAATCAGAAACCATTTAATGAACAACAATTTTCTACACAAGATCTGCCCAATTTTTGAAACAAAATTTTCTACACAAATTGTCGTTCATCAGTAGGGGTGAGCAAACGAAGGGCGGTGGTGGTGAGTTGAAAGAAACGAAAATAGAAACAAAAATTGAAAGAAAAGAAACAAAAATCTAAAACCAGAGAGAGAGGCGGTCCAAAGGGGGCGGATGGCGGCTCTGTGTCGGCGAAGGGCGGTGGTGGTGAGTTGCCACCGTCTGAGGGGAGAGAAAAACACAGGGAGGCTTGGGCGGCGCCTCTGTGTGGCGAAGGTGGGATGACGAAGGCGAAGAGGTGAGAGGGCGGCAGAGGCGAGCACTAATTTCTGAAGAAAAAAAGAAAACAGAGCCCTTGGCGAAGAGGGCGGAGGCGGGAGGGCGGAGGTGAGAGGGCGGACAAGCTCAAAGGCGCCGGTACACAGAGGGGAGGCGACGCCGGCGAAACAGAGGGAAAGGGGGGAGGCGACGCTGGCGAAACAGAGGGGGGAGAGGGGAGGCGACGCAGGCGAAACAGAGAGGGAAGGGGGGAGGCGGCGCCGGCGCTAGTGCCGGCGGAACAGAGGGGGAAGGGGGACGCCGATTTACAGGTGGGGAAGGCGAGAGGACGGAGGTGGGGGGGGGGGGGGCGAAGGGTAGAGAAGAGGGGGAGGCAAGAGAGTGTGGAGAGAGAGAGAGATAAATTAGGGTTTAGAGGGGGAATTAATTAGGATAGTGTTTAATTAGAAATTAATTAGTTCCTAAAACTTTCCTAAAAAGGAAACGGGACATTATCGGTGGGACAACCCAAAAAGGAAAATGGGACTTGAATAGCGGGACGGAGGGAGTATTTGGTAATAATGCGGATGACTCGGTTTAATCCCACGATCCAGTATTATTAATTCAGATTTCTTAGGATTAATAATACCATCTCCCCCTAAGATTAACTTAAACCGGGATATTCTGTATTTAGCCATGATAGCAAACACCAACTCAGTATTAATAATCTATCATTATCTACGCTAAATATTCTGATTATAAATTATCCTATATAATCCTTTACTGAAAATCAAACGACGTGATTCATGTATGTTTCCCACTTCGAAGGTATGATTTTGATATTTCCAAGGCATTAAAATTCGTATCTGGACAGAGCGATCATTAATTGAAAGGCATGTGAAACTTATTGCAAATAGGCAGATGCATGCAGATCTATTATCTTCTTTATATAGATATGGAGGTAAAATAAAAATGAAAGGCGAGTCTCGTTAGAGTTTTTTAGGTCAAGAGGGATTAATTAAATACTAATATTACTATTTTTAGAAAGTGGCCACTTTAATGGGACAAATCAAAATAGAAATGTGGCCAGTTTTATTGGGACAGAGGGAGTATTTATTTTTCTTACTATATGATTTGCAAGTTATTATACAATAACATGATTTATCTAGTGAAATAGTCTATATATAATATATTAAAAAGACAACTTTCAATTTAAAATCAATTTTAAAATTGAGTGATAATTTTATAGTTATAATAAAATTGAAAGTTTATTTGTAAACTATATTTTTCTTTTTATTTCTTTTTTCTTTATCTTCTTATTTTTTATTTTTTTCTCTAAAATTGTGAAAATTCAATTAATTGTAAAATATTTAATATGCATATCAAATTAAGATCACAATAAGAGCTTTAATTTGATATATTTTATGTATATATTTAATTTAAAATGTAAAAATTATAATTTATTAACTATTAAAATTTAAAAAGTTGTCTCTCCTCTGTCATCTTTTTTTAATAAATTAATTTTCAATTCTTTTAATTTTTATTTCTATTTTCTTAACCTATTTTTTACTTTTCATAATATAATTTTTTTTATTATGCATGCAATAAAACGCCAAAAATAAAGAAGTGCATGTTCCAATAAAAGAAGTTCACCATTACCATGTGTTCTCAAAATGACTAATCATAAAACGCATAACCCAAGTTCTCCTTGCAACTTCTCTCCAATATTTGTTGCAAAACTGATCTCTCACAAGATATACACGTATTCTTATGTAAGAACATTTTGAAAAACATGGAATAGACTGTGATATTCCACGTGATTCACACGTTAAAAAAAGCTACCAACTTTCTTATTTCGTACAATAAGAGAGAATAAGACAATAAGGGAAAATTATTAAATAGTGTTGACATTTTGTATTCACCATTGGATAAATACACATTATTATGTTATAGCTTACAAATCATACAAAATGCGAATGATGTTCTATCTTTTAATTCAATAGTTTTATTAGTATATATACGGAGTTGTCAAATAATGTGTTGACATTGGTCATAGAAATCAATTATTTTTTCAGTATTAATTCTTTAATTGTTTTGAATTAGGATTTAGCTATCTATAATTAGAATTTATTAAATCTTCTTTAATTCTTCCTTAATGGGGTTTACTAATACATAATTAAGGTTTAGTAATTCATATTAATTTAGGATTTAATAATCCATTATTAGGTTTTAGCTAGTAATCCACAATCATGGTTTAGTAATTTTATTTAATTATATTTCATTAAAAATGAATGAAAATAAATAACTAATTAAATAAAAAAATTAATAGAGCCGCATCGTACATCCGCATGAGAGGTGCAACTCCACGAAAATAAAAAATGAAACATGATCTGAAATTGAGTGTTATTAATGCTTTATTAATTTTGTATACGCAAGATTGGAGCATGTTGCATCTCTTTATTTATTTATATTTTCTAATAGTGATTTGTGATGGATCTGTTTTTGCCATTATTGGAATCATGATTAAGAAATATGAGAAGAATGTTGAAAGAGAGATGCAAGCGGTAGCCTCTCTTTACTCATTTTCAGAATTTTAAATTTGGAGGATAAGCCAATTGGGAATTAAAGATTAGTTTTTGGATATAAATGATGTAGTTGAGTAATTTGAACGTGTTGAGGAATAAGCAATAATGCATTAAGTAAATAATTGAGTCGCAACAAGGCTCATTGACGTTGACTTCCTTCATATTTATAAATTATTCTAATCAATCTATCTATCTATATATATTAAATATCTATATATATTAAAGCAAAATAAATCTTATCCTAGGTGGCATGGTTGGCATCGTACAATCACTCCATTCTAATTTTCCTCAATTCTCATTCATTCTTATTTTTTTTAATTTTAATCAATTTCTATATCTAAAAATCATTAAAAATCTAAAAGTCATGATATATTTAAAAACTAAATATCTAAAAAATCATTATATAAATATTTCAACAAAATAAATTCTATCCTATGTGGCGTCGTATAATCTCTCCATTCTAATTTTCCTCAATTCTCATTCATTCTTATTTTTTTTAATTTTTAATCAATTTTCATATCCAAAAACTATTAAATATCTAAAACTCATTATATATCTAAAAACTATTGAATATCTAAAAAACATTGTACTAATATTCCACTAATCAATAAAATTTTATTTATAGAAAATACATAAGTATTTATAATTTTGAGGTTGTATTGATTATTGTAATATTATACTTTATGATATCCAACTTTGCAATTTCAATTTAAAACCTACATGATTTACTTTAATATATATGACTTTATTGGTGTTATTAATTCTATTTATATTCCCTAAAAAATTATCTTCGACCTCATGGGCAGACCAATTCATGTTTCAACGTATATAATACTTCAATTGAGTTAAAATAAAAAGTATTAAAAACCATCCTTAAGATAAGAATGTAGAACTAATCTATACCTTTGATCAATAATACTTAATATATTTTAATTTGCCTCTAATATCTACTGTATATTAGGAATAAAAAAATTACTATTGAAAAAAACTATAGATCCCTTAAAAATCACAACAAAGTTGATCACAAAATGTAAAATTAGATAAGTATTTTATTAAATCTACAAAAAAAACAACCTTTGAAATAGGATTTAATCATATCCATTAAGATGGAAAAATAATTAATTTACTTCTAATTCTTACAGTAAAAATGGTTTTTAATTGAACTCTTCCCTATATATAAAATAAAAATTAGCAAATTTAGTAAAGTTGTAAATCTAATAATCAATGGCTAAATTAATATAGGTAAAAGTTGACTAAAACGACAGTTTCACATAAACGTTTCTATTCTTTTGCTGTTAGGCTTACATACTTAAAACCCCCCAAAAAGCAAGATCTTTGATTTTGGTCCCATATCTACCGACATAAACGTTGTGTTATAGTAGATGGCAAGAACATAAAATTATTGATCTCGAAATATGGATGGTTACAAACGGAAAATTCTATTGTCAAAGTATCCTAATTACACAAAAATATATAAGGTTAATGACAAGTATTGGAATATGTCAGTAGTCTAAATGGCAAACGATAATTCTCCTTCAAATCCAAAAATAACATTGCGATAAAAAAGAGAAAAACCAAAAGAAACAATAAAGTTCCAGAAAAAGTCATAACCTTGAAACCTTTCACACACCGCCATGACATCGTTTACAATAATAATAATAATACTAAGGTAAATATATATTTCTATTTTAAGTTGTAAATCGAGTAACCTAAATACAGAATTTCATATATAACTCCAATTTTCAAATGCTACAATAAAAAAAAATTTCATAACAGATTCGAAATTTTAACCATATTACTACCATTAAGTCAATACACGCACACAAATGATGAGATAGTAACTATAAGATCCTCTCTCTCTCTCTCTCCATGTTTGTGTATGTTATTTACCCAATAAAATTTTCTATCATAATAAAAAATTCAGAGTTTTGAGCATGAAGTAAGGATTTTCCATTTCTTTCCTTGATGTCTCGAAACCCTGACCTGTTGATTGGAGGGAAAACGTCTTACCAACTAAATCGTGACTAAAATGTGCGCATTTTTTGTTGAAAATATTGGTATTATTTAATTGAAATGATTATTGGATGTTAATCTACGTCTCAAGTAGATGCACATGGTATACTAGATGTCTCAAAACCGATTTCCGGTGAGTGAGATATTGTATGTTAAAGTTTGGATGTTGTGTATGGGAAATAACAGTACTTGAGAAGTGCTATTTATCCCACATTGGAAAACAAGAGAAGTATACTCTTGTATAAGAATAGCAACGCTCATGGAGCTAATAATTTGTGGGCTTGGATGAAGGTCTTGGCCTTGCGCGCACCGCCGCTGGACGGGTAGGTCGGGTCGGGTATGGGCCGCGGCCAGCGGCTAAGGACTTGGATCTTGGCAATTGGTGTTTGGGTCCAAACTATATATATTTTTGGACAAAATAACTTTGGGCTTTTGGATTAATAATTCTCGGTCCAACTGGTACTAAGTTTCAGCCCAACCACCGAGCCCATCCGATCAGCCCAAGTCTGCAGTGAAGCAGAACAATTTCGCCTAAGCAGTAGCATGGTTTTGAAACTGCACAAACTTTTGATTTCTGCAATTGATGTAGAATCAATTCTGTAACTACAAATTCAAATGTTTTTGAATTTGTAACATCCATAATAGTCTTAGTCTTTTAATCCTCATGATGGAGGATTTAATCTCCCTCATGAGTGTTGAGATGCCTATAAATAGGTCTAGTGCATGGCATTGTTTTAACTATAGAAAATCTGCACTCTCTCATCACTTTCTACTACTCATACTCTTGCTCAGTTCTTGATCCTATTTCGTTTGCCGGAGCTCGCCGGATTGTGGTGCTATATCCAACGAGACGTCGCCGTTTTACTTTTGGGGAAGATTCACCAAACCGTGAGCACTACCGAGGCGATAATCTTCTTGAGGTAAGAGTTTCAACTCGACTCGATGTTTTTACACGTTTGTTTTTATTTCTTGTAATCATTTCTTGTTTTCCTTGTTATCTCTAATTCAATTTTCTTAGTCCAGTTTTTAAGTTGTAAAAGTTGCTTTTGAGTTGTAAAAGGATTTTCGATCGTGTGCCCGACTGTAACACTTTTGTCCTCTCCTCCTAATTAATCACAATATGAGCATGAGTGTTTCTCCAAATTCGCGCTCAACCATCAATTTAACTCACTAAAGTTGCGCCATTTTTAGCACAACTGTTTATCATGTTATTTTTTATTTTTAACATTTTTTTGAATCTTTGTTTTAGTTTTAGTTATAAAGTTTTATTAAAGTTGATTCAATAATTGTTCAATGAAAAATTTAGAATATTATGAGGTGATTCAATAGTATTGAATCAAGGACAAATAGCACCAAAATCCTCAAAGTTTCGTCAAATTCGCATTTTTTCCTTGACCTTTAAATTTCTTGTTAAATTTTTTAAACTTAATTTCGATTCTCGTTTTTCCCATAAAATTGATCGACAATTTAACTAATGTTGACATGGCTGTCGGAAAGCCACGTATGATTAAGTTTCCGGGGACGCAAACTACATAGTTTCGCCAAAATCCTTGAAGTTTCGCTGAATTCACAATTTTCACTTGACCTCAAATTAGGGTTCTTGAGATAAAAAAAAACACCCAATCCATATCTTCGTCTTCGTCATCCTGCTGGAACTTCAGCCACAGACGCACAAGTACAAGGCTGCCACCGCTGTAACTCCGGCGAGGAGCCCCCTCGTCCTTCGTCTGTACTCCCTCAAACTGAAGCACCCTCTGAGTCTCCCTCTCTGTCCACTCCCATCCGCCCTTGGCTGGGCAGTGGGCAGCAGCGACACCGCCGCCGTCGACCCCAGCCTCCCTCATCTCTCTCAATTCTGCCTTTATGTCAAACGACGACACACAACAATTGACCGCCTTGTTCCCTCAACCAAACCAGACACCCTCAACAAGAAGCTCAGCAAAACGACGTCGTTTAGCTTCATTTTAAGGTCAAGGGAAAAATGAGAATCGCGCCAAACTTCAGGGATTTTGACGTTATTAGGTTAGACGCAAAACGACGTCGTTTAGCTTCTAATTAATCTATTCAGCATAAATGTGCCACGTTGGTGACACGTCATCTAATTATTGGCCAGAAAACATCACTAAGGGAAAAACGAGAATGAGAGCAACGGTTAAGGATTTTAACAAGAAATTTAAAGATCAAGGGAAAAATGCGAATTTCGCGAAACTATATGGATTTTAGTGCTATTTGCCCTTGAATCAATACTAATAAATTACGTGCTGTGAGTTTTAAAATTTTACACTTCAAATTATAAAACCTAAAGATACAAAATCGATAAAAATGAAGTAGAAATATTTCAGTATTAATGATGGTATTCTTCATTAATTCAAATAAATTTTATAAGGTTTAAAATATAATCTTATGTAATGGAGCAGAGAATCGAAGATAATTACTACGAGATTACTGTTGAGTGTTGACAAACTTAGCATAGAGATTTCAAAGACCGTAACAATGCGGCAATGCCTAGCAATTTTAATTTTCTTCAGTATTTTCATTATAAAATTTGCTGGTCATTTCATAAAAAAAAGCACATAGTTAAACTTTCCACTTCCGCGGCCCGGTTTATTTTTCATATTATTTTTTGAGTAAATATCACTTTAAACTTTAAATTATTTTTGCATTATTAATTATATCATGAATTATCAAAAATAATTTTTTAAACTTAAACTGTCAATTTTATATCAATTGTAGTACCATTCGTCCATTTTTTTAGCTTAAAAAATTTGATGTGACTCATCACCGGATGCCACAATGTATTTAAAATTATTCATTTTTTGACCTACATTATATAAAATTAGGTTATTATATGCATTATTAATTAAAAATCCAAACGATAAAAAATGAATAAATGGTACAATAGATACAAAAATTATAGTTCAGAGTTAAAAAAAAATTATTTTCATTAGTTTAAAATATAATTGATAATGCGAATATAGTTTGAGATTTAAAGCGATATTTACCTTTTTTTCATTTTTTTCATTTTGGGGATTAATTACTCTCTCTTTCCATATAGACGGTCTAATATATTTGGCTATAATATTTTTTCAATAAGGTATCAAAATTATATCCTTTTCCAAATTTTGCATATTGGCTTTAGATATCTCTGCTTAGGATCTTTTTAAACATATTAATTTTAAAGATCTCCAACCGTATAGATCCATTACATGTACTAAAATCTTCACTTGGGCCTCATAAATCATAATATTATATTTATTAGAGTTTTGAGCACAAAAATTAAGAAAACTTACTTTTTAATAAAAAAGCGGTAGTAAAGTGGTGTGGTCCACATCAATTAAGTACAATCCTAAACCCTAAACCCTAAACCCTAAACCCCAAAAAGAAAAATGAGCATATTGAAGTGGGACATCATAAAAAGGAAAATGAGTCTATTGGAGTGAGACGGAGGGAGTAATATATAATAAATTAGATTTGTAATTTTGTATCTGTTATAATTATATATTTAATTATTTTTAATCAATGATTTATTATCTCACAATTTTACCCCTATATATATTCTCTTTCTTTAATAATTAAAGATGTATTGTGTCCTAAAATAATTTTTAAAATAGTGAAGATAGATTTTGTCCTAAAATAGTTTCATATTTATCAATGTAATGATATTTAATAATTTTTAAATTTTAATTTATACTAATATAATTTATTATATTGTAGATTTCGAGCATTTATTTTAATTATACTTTAGAACTTCCATAACACCATTAAATTAAATTAAGTAGACGTGCATATTTCTATCCAATATTGTGCATATTTGTTGTTTATGTTTATGCATTTCAATTATATGTATAATTTTGACGGCAGCCGTAGAAAAAAAATTGATATAAAAAAATAAAAATAAAATTATATATATATATATATATATATATATATATATAGAAATTTTTATTTCTATTTTACCCTTGTGCGTATTTTGCCTTGTAAGTCTTTGAAAGACATCTACCACGTGTCACGTTTCTAGCGCGCCGCATAAATACATTGTGTGATCCATATTTTGGATCTATATGCTATGATAAGGGGGTGGATCTACATGATCCGCTCCCTATATATATATATATATAGATCCCATGCCTCCCATAATACCGTGGATCCTCATATTAACTGTTTCAGATTAAAAAAATTCAACCCTAATTTATAGGTTTGTCAGTCTATTAGGATCAATTCACATGTTTCGAACTAAATTGATATATTTCCAACTTTTTTTTATGGAGTCTTTTCTTCATTAACTAAATAAACAACTAAGTTTTCTTAAAACCCATGCTAACCTCCCTTGGGACCTCTTTTTGTGGACGGAAAAAGTATATAATTATATGATGAAATGAAAAATTATTTATAAATATAAAGTAGATTTCATTTAAAGTTTAAATCATGAAAAAATTAATATTATAAATTTATCACCTTTTTAAATAAATATCGCAAAAATCTATGATAAATTAAGTTTCACATATTTATACTCCTTCCGTCCACAAAAAAAATAGTTATTTTTTGTTATCACAAAATCTCCTGTACACCCGGATTAACCCGTACCCATATTCTGACCCGCATGCTAATCCAAACCTGCATCCTGACTCAAATCGTGTAAATGACACTATTCAGTTATACAAATGGCACTGCTTATAATTGACACTATTTATAAATGACACCGTAACATTTTAAAATGTTATAGTGTCATTATCAATCTTATAGTGTTATTTACAATTTTATAGTGTCAATTACATAAAGTGTCATTTATGTTTCTGAATAGTGTCAATTATACATAGTGTCATTTACAAGTTATGCATCATTTATATTTCTGAATAGTGTCAATTATACATAGTGTCATTTACAATGTTATAATGTCATTTATACGTAGTGTCATTTGTATAATAAAATAGTGTTAATTATAGATAGTGTCATTTGTATAATTGAATAGTGTCATTTACACGATTTGAGTTAAGATGCAGATTTGAATCAGAATGCAGGTCAGGATCTTGGTACGGGTCAACCTGAGTGTACTCTAGACCACCTCTTTTGTTATTAGGAAACATTCAATAAAATTAATCTTAAAAAAAAACTTTTTATTACATGTTGTAGTACTCTTTTTTTTCATTTACAATAAACTTTCTATCAACGTTATTTTTCAAGTGAAATCCTTTCTCCAATTACAATAAATTAATCATTTTTATTAAAATAGATACATCCTATTAAAAACTCATGGAATGAGGTCGTGTCGTGTGTGTCATGAGGCAGCGGCGTCAAAGAGAGGCTTGCTATTTTTTACAATTTGGAACAGCGAAGAGTAGGGATGGCAGTGGATCTTGGACCCGGTCCAGATCCGTGGATCCAGATCCGTTTTTACGGATCTGGATCTCAATTTTTTGGACCCGACGGATCTGGATCTGGATCTGGATCTCAGTTTTGAAAACGGATCTGGATCTGGATCTTGAAAATTTAGATCCGGATCCGGCCCAGATCCGACCCGTGGATCCGTTTTATTTTATATATATTTTTTATATTTTATATTTAGTTTACTAATAATATTAACTAAATTAAAAATAATAAATAAATTACATTTAAAAGAATAAAAACTAAAAGTAATTAGATAAAAGTATTTTGTGTTATATTTTTCATGATGAAAATTAAATGTTGTTGATTTTGTGAAATTTTTTTAATTTAATTTAAAAATAGTAGATCCATGGATCTGGACCCGTGGACCCGCGGATCTGACGGATCTGGATCTGGATCCAAAATTTTCAGATCCACGGATCTGGATCTGGATCTGGATCTAGTCTATGAAAACGGATCTGGATCTGGTATTGGCCAGACCCGGTCCAGATCCGGCCCGTTGCCATCCCTAGCGAAGAGAGACTTTCTTGTGAGTGAAGTGTGTGGGGACACGAATCACAAAAACCCAAAAAATATTTTGTCAACAATAATTATAAAACCCCTGTGTTTTATTTATGCATAAACCTCACCTATATATAAGTAGCCAATATTCAACGAGCGCACAGCACAGGCACAGAGGCACGTCATCCAACCCCAAAAAAATTAAATAAAAACCTTCCAAATTTGCTTGCAGACATACAATGGCGGATGCATATGGCAACACTAGAGGCGGTGGCCTGCTGAGGGTTTCAATGTGCGGCGGCGCCGACGCCGACGCTCAAGCACGTGAGATTGAACAGCTCTCGCGCGAAGGCAGCCAATACAGCCTCTCCACTGGGATTCTTCCCTCACTTGGCGCCAGAAGTAATCGCAGAGTTAGGCTTCGTCCTTACATCGTCTCACCTTACGATCGCCGCTACAGGTTTCTTCATTTTTTTTATTGGAATATCGTTTTATTTGTTTTTTTTTTAAATTTTAAATTTGTGTTTTTGAGAGTTTTGTACTGATTTGCATGTCTCTCTCACGTTGCTGTGTCATTGTTCGAGCGCTGAGGGTCTTTTAATGAATTTAAGTTCGTGCTTTTTTGTTTGTCTAATTGAGAAGATGGTAAGAGCGCTAGATTTGCAGATTGCCATAATTTTGTATACAGCAGTTATTAGTTCATTCTTTATTTTGGCCTTTTCTGCACCCCTCTCTATCTCTCTTGATTAATGGTGGTGGTAAAATGTACTTAAAGATCAACCATTTCGGCATTGTTGGCACCTTTTAGCCTTACCAGTGAGCTCTTTTACACCGCAATACAAAAATCTATGGAGAACCATAAAAATACTTTCAAATTTCTTGTCAAAAAAGCTGACTAGATCTATCTGTGTTGGTTCAAATATTCTCAACTTTTCGAATTGACTATGAGAAAACTATATAATTTGGATGCCCTTTTTTGGGTGTTGTTACTACCTTGCTTCGAAATATTTTCTGATAGCTTTTTAAAGACAGGAATAGGGCCTCTGCCCTTTTTGACATGGTTGGTAGGGAACATGGCCTCTTTTCAATATGGAAATTTCATTTGCTTTATGCTTTCTTGTGTTCATTTGGTTCATATTGTTAATGCAATTATATATGTCACTGCTGCAATCTTTTTTTTTTTTTTTTTTTGTGTGCTGCTAAAATCACCTCAGGTTGAATTGAATTTTGCAGAGCATGGCAAAACTTTCTTGTTGTGTTGGTTGTTTATACTGCTTGGGTGTCTCCATTCGAATTCGGGTTTCTTGATACGCCGGCAAAGCCTCTCTCCGTCACGGACAATATTGTCAACGGATTTTTCTTTATTGACATTGTCCTTACATTCTTTGTAGCTTATCTGGATAGAAGCACATATCTTCTTGTTGATAACCGGAAGAGGATTGCTAAGAAATATATATTTTCGTGGTTCCTGTTAGATGCCATATCTACGATCCCATCTGAGCTTGCTCGGAAGATACTGCCCAAACCATTACGAACTTATGGAGTATTCAATATGCTTCGTCTCTGGCGTCTTAGAAGAGTTGGCGCCTTATTTGCACGGTAGCATTCTCTCATAAGGCACATTGTTTGTATTCCCAAGTTTAGTGAAGCAATATGCTCTTTTTACCCATATGTCTTTCTTCAAAGCAGATTGGAGAAAGATAAGAACTTCAACTACTTTTGGGTTAGGTGTGCCAAGCTCGTCTGTGTAAGTTAAATCTCAAGCAGTCAAGCCTTTCGAAAACTGTGGTGAAATATTGTTTTCATTCTATTGAATTTTGCTTTTCTTGCGTGTAGGTAACTCTGTTTGCAGTTCATTGTGCTGGTTGCTTCTATTATCTACTTGCTGCCCATTACCCTAATCCAGATAAGACTTGGATTGGAGCAGCCATAGAGAATTTCCATGATACAAGCATATGGCTGCGCTACGTGACTTCAATTTATTGGTCCATTACAACTCTGACAACTGTTGGCTATGGAGATTTGCATGCTGAAAACACAAGGGAGATGATATTCGATATCTTTTACATGCTTTTCAACTTGGGGCTAACGGCATACTTGATCGGAAATATGACAAATTTGGTGGTCCATGGGACTAGTAAAACCCGACAATTTGTGAGTAACTTCTGATACTGTGTGTTTGAAAAATTATTGTGTGGTCCGACATGCCTCAAATTTATTGGTTTGTTGTATATCTGTTATGTGGTGTCCAACATTAGAGAGATACAATTCAAGCAGCTTCAAGTTTTGCACAAAGGAATCAATTGCCTGCTCGCCTTCAAGACCAGATGCTTTCACATTTGTGCTTAAAGTTCCGAACTGACTCTGAGGGGCTTCAGCAGCAAGAGACTCTTGATTCTCTTCCGAAAGCCATTCGATCAAGTATTTCCCACTTCCTTTTCTACGCTCTAGTAGAAAAGGCATACTTGTTTCGTGGAGTGTCCAATGATTTACTCTTCCAGCTGGTAATTTCCTCCAACTATATTGCAATTTTCTTCTTGTTGCTATACACTAAACTTTCCACATTCTCATTTATTGTACCCTTTTGTATGAAAAGGTATCTGAGATGAAGGCCGAGTATTTCCCTCCCAAAGAAGACGTGATCCTGCAGAACGAAGCTCCAACTGACTTTTATATCCTTGTCACAGGGGCAGTGGTAAAGTTTGACCTTAAAACCTTCACTTATTCCCCTCTAATGTATTTGTGTGCTGTATAATTATGCTACAATGAGGACTAATTTCTCAACTGTCTGATAGCGTTAGATCAGCTGCAGTCTGCAGATTTAGGATTATCTTTATTATATTAGTTTTTGTTAGTTCATAGTTATCTTTTATTTTTTCGCAGTAGTTCAATTATTTAGGGTTAAGTTTTTAGGTCAAGACTCATGGGCTCCAAGTTAATTAATTGGGCCTCAAGTCATTATAGTTCTTTACGATTTAGGGTTAATTATCTTGGGATCATTGTTTAGGGACAACAATAGCTGTAGGGCAGAGATATTTTTCTCTGAGGGCCTCGCAGGAGGAGTTTTATATATTGTATTTTTATTTTCTTTCTTATTTCTTCATCTTCATACGCCTTTACTCTATCAAATTGGTCCGAGCTGCCGGATCGAAAGATGACGATGACGAGAGACCAACAACGCATGGAGCAGATAGAGAAGGCACTGGAGGAACTTCGCGCTGCCCAGTCTGCAGCGGCGGCGAAGCAAGCATCGTCAGATTCTAAACTTGACGCCATTCTCGCCCAGTTGAAATCCTTTGATCACTTTGATCGGGGCCCCGATCCCTCGCTGTCGGAGTCAGAATGTTCCCCCACTCCGATGTTGCAGAAGATGGAGATGCCCAGTTTCGACGGATCTGATGCTCGTGCATGGCTTGCACGTGCAGAGCAGTATTTCTTGGTGCACCAGACACCTGCGGCGAAGAAGGTGGAGTTCGCCGTGATAGCCTTGTCAGGGTCATCGATGTCTTGGTATCAATTGCTGATAAGGAGAATACCTAATCCCGATTGGGTAACTTTTCGTCAGGAGTTGCTGATTCGATATGGCGATGAGTCCGCAATTAACGGCTATGAAGCCTTGCTTGCAGTCAAGCAAACAGGTTCTCTCGAGGAATATATCGCCGCTTTTGAGAATAGGGTTTCACAAATTCCTGATTTCTCGGATGCGCATTACTTGGGATTTTTCTTGGGTGGGTTGAAGAAGCATCTGCGAGCCCAGATTCAAGATAGTGTAATTTTCAGCTATTCAGCCGCTTTACAGGCTGCTCGAAAGATAGACCATGCAACATCGCCAGCCCCACCAGCGACGAACACATCGTCGGTTGTCTCCCACACGTCGTCCGCTTCCCCGGCTGCCTCCCTCACTTCGTCTGCCCCTCCCCGCAATTTTCGCAACATCTCCAATGAGGAGTACATGAAACACCGTGCAGCTGGCACTTGTTTTCGCTGCGGCCTGAAATATGGGCCATTGCATCGCTGCCCACCTAAAACACTACAGGTTTTAATCGGTGACATGGAAGATGACCCGGGCAGGGACCTAGAGAATTATGAGGATACCGGGCTGAAGGAGGAAGTCCCATGGGACCATATGAATCAGCAACCGCCTTGAGGACAAGGCTGTTTCGACAGGCGGGCAATTGATAGCGTTAGATCAGCTGCAGTCTGCAGATTTAGGATTATCTTTATTATATTAGTTTTTGTTAGTTCATAGTTATCTTTTATTTTTTCGCAGTAGTTCAATTATTTAGGGTTAAGTTTTTAGGTCAAGACTCATGGGCTCCAAGTTAATTAATTGGGCCTCAAGTCATTATAGTTCTTTACGATTTAGGGTTAATTATCTTGGGATCATTGTTTAGGGACAGCAATAGCTGTAGGGCAGAGATATTTTTCTCTGAGGGCCTCGCAGGAGGAGTTTTATATATTGTATTTTTATTTTCTTTCTTATTTCTTCATCTTCATACGCCTTTACTCTATCACTGTCCTCTGTTTGTACTGATGTCAAATTGCATAAATTTCTTGCAGGATTTATTGGTCCTTAAAAATGGAGTAGAACAGGCAAGTCTGATTTGAATTGGTCATAAAGATGTTTTATGCAGAAAACTGGACTAAAAGTTCAACAATTTTTTCAGGTGGTTGGAGAGGCCAAAAATGGTGAGCTATGTGGAGAGATTGGTGTCCTTTGTTATAGGCCTCAACTGTTCACAGTGCGTACAAAAAGATTATGCCAGCTATTGCGTCTTAACCGCACCACATTTCTGAACATTATTCAGGCAAATGTTGGAGATGGGACAATAATCATGAATAACCTTCTGCAGGTCTATTTCGTTGCCCTATACAATAATCCTATGATTCTTTCACTGTATTTTTAACTTCCAGATTACTGATTAAGGCTCAAATAAGTTTTGGAGAACACTGATAAATTGATTTTCCTGATGTCAGCATTTGAAGCAATTGAAGGACCCGATAATGGAGGGAGTTCTTGTAGAGACTGAGAACATGCTTGCTCGAGGAAGATTGGATCTACCTCTCACACTGTGTTTTGCAGCACTTAGGGGAGACGACTTGCTATTGCATCATCTGCTGAAGAGGGGTCTTGATCCAAATGAATCCGATAATAACGGGAGAACAGCTCTGGTGAGTACATCTCTGCTAATGCTAATACACTTTTAGTAAAGAGGTCAATCTTCATATTTTTTCTCAATTTAATTGTCTTTGTTGATATATTTATTCAGCATATAGCAGCAGCACAAGGAAATGAGAACTGTGTGCTTCTTTTGCTGGATTTTGGGGCAGATGTCAACAGTAGAGGTCCGTTATACTTAAATAACAATACTTTTCCCGAAGCTACATTATAATTTGGTTCAAGTTAGAATTCTGTTTTGCATGTGGTAGGTTAGCCTTGAAAGCTTTTTATGCTGGCCAAATTTAAACCCATAATTCTTCTTTGCTGTCATATACGGACTATTTCAGCTACAGTCATCGGACAGATGTGATTTAGTGTGTGTCATTGTTATTAGGGTACTGGGACTATAACTTCTATCTGATGACTAATGTGGAATGATAAATAATGATAGGTTAATGAAAATTTGACATATGTATAACTCCTATATGGCCATTGGTTGCTTCAAGAGCTAGGGTTGCATTAACTGGTCCATTCTATTATCAGGTTGAGTTGACTTCAAGATTCACTCTCCTATCCTCCATGATGTGTTCTATAACCAACTTCTGTAGATCACTAGAAATTGTTTATATTTAGACATTCATGTCACTTTATCAAGGCATGTATTCTTGCGTGATACAAGTTGTCATATAGCCAATAGGGCTTAAAATAAAAGAATTGACCGACTCTATGATGTCAATGATAATGCTTTTGTATGAATTCACTTGCTGTTTTCAAATCTTATCTTCATTTGTTTATTTTCTTAATGATTTATTGATATCAACATCTTGCTAAAATTAAAACTGCCATCATTTTCATCATTCAACTAAATTCACAGAAATATATTAGGTCCGTCTAGCCTTAGATTTCTAGTTATATGTTTACTGTAATTTTCATATCTTTATCTGATAAGAAACATGTTTTGTTTAATTGTTAACGGTATGACATCCCGACACATTTCTGTTTCTTAGTAATTGTAGCGATCGGATAGTTGGCAGCAGTATGGAGGTATAGTTGTCTGAGAGATCTGGATCACTCTTGGGTCCCTTTACTTATAAAGCACATTTATTATTTTTAATAAACAATTCCTTTTTATATGAATAGAATAATGCTAAACCAGTTATGGCCGGTAATGGTCAGAGATACTTATTTATTCCCCATTTAATCTCACATAATTTGACTTTCAGAAGTCAACTTCATGATTAAAGAACCACATGACTATCTGTAATCTTGCCTCATTAGGTGCATTGATATCATCATCAGCTGACTTTACTTTAAATGGACTATTTTCTTGCTGGATATATTTTAGAAAGTCAAAAGTGTATTAGTTGACTCGCCCCACGAATCCCTGGGACAGACTGATAGTGCATGTTCAGTAATATTTTTCTTTTTAATTATTATTCTTTAGTTTTTATTGTACTTTTTTACTGGTTTCTGTACCTAAAAAAGTAGTTGTTTGGCTGAACTTGCAGATTCAGAGGGAAGTATACCACTATGGGAGGCCATGCTTGGCATGCACAAGCAAGTTGTAAAGCTATTATCGGATAACGGTGCTACAATAAGCACCGGCGATGTTGGTCTGTTTGCTTGCACTGGTGCTGAACAAAATAATCTGGATTTGCTCAAGGAAATTGTTCGTCGTGGAGGGGATATCACTCGACCAAAGAGCAATGGGTGTACGGCTCTTCACGTTGCAGTTTGTGAAGGCAACATCGAAATGGTCAGATTCCTCCTTGACCAAGGTGCTGATGTATACAAGGGGGATGAAAATGGCTGGACAGCACGGGATCTTGCTGAGCAGCAAGGCCACGATGAGATTAAGGAGCTCTTTGATTCTTACAAAGGGGCAAAGACTGAAGAACCTGCTGTCACAATCCCCGAGGGGCGCCACGGAGTTCGTTTCTTGGAAAAATTTAGAAGTGAACCAACTATTTCACCTGTTAACCAGGACTCCTCATTTCCAGCACCCGATGCATCGTGGGGAAGGTCACGTCCTAGGCGTAGGACCAGTAATTTCTACAATTCTCTGTTTGGAATAATGTCGGCAGCACAACTGGGAGATGACAGCTCACATGTGCCTGTAGACAACAATGCTACAGGTGCTGCACCGGCAGTTAGAAGAACTTATGCTGCCAGAGTGACTGTGAGCTGCCCCGAGAAAGGGGATCTAGCAGGAAAGCTCGTCCTACTTCCGCAAAGCTTTCAAGAACTACTTGAAATTGGGGCACAGAAGTATGGATTCGTTCCTGCAAAAATTTTGAGCAAAGATGGTGCTACAATTGATGATATACAGCTGATCAGAGATGGTGATCAATTAGTGTTTGTGAGTGATGATAGGAACTATGAAACTGATTGATGTTTGCTTCCATTGACTGCAAAGTGGTCACTTGTTTCCTTAAATCCCTCATGTTATCCACTACCATTTCTTTTGACTGGCAATGTAAATTAGACCCCAGCTTATATATATACCATCAATAAAATTTTCAGTGTCCACAAGTTGAAATGAAGACATGTGTGTAACAATTGTCCCTTTAAACAACATTGGACTATTCTAGTGAAAATGCTCATATGCTCAAGGCATGTATGCTTCCAAACTAGATCAACGTTACAAGAAAAAAGGATAGGGGATTCTCACAGATTTAGTTGCATATATATGTTGTCTTTGGAGCCTATGCAGATGAAGAACGCCTCACCAAGGCAAATGGGGCGTATCTTAACCATCAGCTAAGAGGGAAGAACTCCAGTTTGTCGATCTTCTATGGTTTCCCAGTCCACGGCTTCAGTGCTCTTTCATCAACATAATCTGGTATGTAGAAGAGATTGTCTTTATCTTTATCTTTATCTTCTTTTTGTTTGTTCCTGCTGAGCATTATGTAGTTAAACACAAACCTAGTTTAGGGTATGTTCTAATATAGCAGTTCACTAAACCCATACCATGGTTCCTTTTGTCTGGTGAGAAGAACTAGTACTCCGAAGCCTACAATCACTGCAACTTTTATTACCTGAGAAGTAAACAAACAGATTGACATGTCACCCTGCTGAAGTTTCATGACGACAGAAGGAAAATATGCTGCCTAGGAGTTTAAAAGCTTAACAAAAATCAAGGTTTGTAATTTACCTGCCCAATTAGTCCATTAGATGAGTCATTTGGAGAGCCAGCAGATCCTGATTCTGGCTGGTGATCAAGTCTTTTCAGTTTCTTTCCCATCTTACGTTCTTTTTCATGCCTTGAATTCTGCAGATAAAATATGTATAAACGAATCCTATGTTTCAAACACAAAAATGTTGTCATAGCTCATCAGCTGAGACTGTCTAGATACCGTTTTGAGTAACCAAAAACTGCAACTTAGATGATTAATGTTTTTAGTCTTATTAAATTGAATTGAATGATCAATTATATTAATACCAGATTCTATTTATCTAATCAGTTCTCAGAAGCATCTCATTCAGTCAAAAATCTTACAGAAATTATACCTTTTGATTCTCTGAAGAAATGATGTTTGCTTGATGGGTTTTGGTTTCGTTGTTGTAATGCCCTACTATTTTCATGTCCTGCTCACCTGCAGTTGTGATACACAAACGACTCGTGTTATCTGGAAATATCCACATACCAGAGGCTTGAGCCGAATCGTATTCTTCTTTATAGTATTCTAGTGTTCTTTGTTTCAGGTTTGAAACCACTTGAGCGTTAATCACGGTTGAGCTCTTCAAGCTGGTTCCTCTTCCTCTCCCACTTGCTTCTGCAGCTGAAGATTCGGAAGATTTCAGCAATCTTGAAGAAATCTCAGGTTGAGATCGTTCCTCACTCATTCTTCCAGAACTAGTTGCTGTTTCTGAAGCTATTTTCCTCCTTATATCAAGTGATGATTTTTCACCTTCCTCTACTTCTATGCTTGAAGATGCTCTCGACATGTACTCTGCATATGGATTATCACTCGACTCTGACAAGGTAGGTGTTACAGTTGAAGGCAACTCCTTTTTCACCTGAGGTGGTTCACATTCGCTCGAAACTTTACTAGCTCTTTCACTGACCGCAGTTGGCAGTGTGTGCAAGTTTTTCAGGTGGTGATCCTTAAAATCAGTCGAAGTTTTATCAGCAGTGGAGGAGACACTCTTTGTTGGCCGGTCTTCTAAGAACCCTTCCTTACTAGATCTGTTTAAGTGAGACGGCACAGATGCTGCTCTCTTCATGGATTTCACTCCCTGCTTGAAGTCCAATGGTAAAAATTCCTTTTTATGGTAACCAGACAAAAAAAGAAAAGTAAACAATTTGGAAAACCACAAATTGACTGAACTAAATTAAACTACCTGAATTTGGCTAGTTTCAAAGGCACTAATCATTTTTCTCACATTGCTGGGAGTTTTCCCCACAGGGCCTTGTTTCTGAGGCTTCCGAACAAGATGATCATCCTGCAACGTGGAGGCAACGAGACTGCTCATCTCCGACGAGGGCCCATCCCCATTGTCCGATCCTACACCAGCAAGTCGTGGAGTTTGAATTCCCACATCCGCTACTCGAGCAGATTCTACGTCGATTTTATGTTCAACATGAGAAGATGGAGGAGCATCTTGAATTCCATCTGTAGCATTCTAAAACAGGTAACTTATGATTGTTAGGTCAAACAAAGAAATATCTTCTGCATGATTATTTTTCATGACAAAATGGGAATCAGCAGTGCACAACTATAACTCCTTAACTGGGATTCCACTATCAACGACGGCCCCTCCACCCATCCGGTGACTAGACAGTGAGGCAGCAGAGGAAGCAGCAGAGGCCGGAGACGAACCAGCTCGAGAGGCTTCAACTTCTGGGCTAGTTAGATCTATTTCAACAAACCCTTTTGTGGAAGCTTAAGACGTGCATCAATGATACCATCACTAAAGTTCTCTCTTATGAGAAAGGTGACTAACACTAAAACTAGAATGCCATAACTATACAATAAATTCCCTATTTAAACTACTCTTATGAGCAACAGTGAGTTCTAACCTGAGACTTTCTGCCCATCTTTCATGGATGTCTCTGCAGATTCAGCCGTCGAGGTAAAATATTCCAAAAATCGAAGTTTGATGTTTGGATTTGTTTCGAGTTTCTTTTTCATCGCAGATTCTCTCTGCAAAGCATACCAGGAGTTCAATGCAGATTCAAATCCTTAAAGATGTCATGATTCTCACAAGCAAGAACATTGCTAATTTGAACCTTAAACCCTAAACCCCAAATCAGGTATGAAACTATGAAATCAGTAAATCATCATAATAATACCATAACACGAATGCGGCTACGATCCTCCTCACTGAGAGTGAAGTGCAGCTTCAAGTGGACATGGCCACCTCCATTGATGAAGAAAACCTCATCCCAAGATCCCTTCTCAATGACTTGCATTGTCCCAATATCTACCACAAATGTAGACCAAAATAGTAAAGAAAAATACAACAAATACGAAGGGCAGAATGCTGTTGGAACAAACCTTGATGAGCAATCTCATTCCCCCCAGCATCAAGAAGAGCAACAACTATGTCTTCACCGATTCTCGTTATGGGGCTGTCAAAATATCATCAATTTCCTATTTACTATGTTACATGAAGTTGACAGTTGACAAGATTGTTGAGATGAAGTTAAAAAAATCAGAATCATTTTACAATGAGAAGTCCCCTTTGTCCCAAGTCTGATACTGCCTCTTCCCCATCGAAACTGGTTAAAAAATTCGAGACGAATGTGATGAATAAAAGAGAGCATTAGAGAAAGAAGAAAACTATTCTACTCAATAACCTTTGAGGGATTTTGCAGAAGGCTTTGGTGAAGATGAGACGCCCTTGAATTCAACAACTGCAACAATATTCAAACAGTGTAGAATCAGAGGTGGTGCCAAAAACACAGAATTATGCAGTTCAACACACCTGTAACATGTATAGTTCCTGGCATTGGAGAGTATTAAGCTCAAGAAATTGAGCCAAATCAGCAAGAAATTGGGAGATGAAATCGAAATAGGATGGGTTGAGAGGGTATGGGTGGATGGGTTTAAACATGATGGGGTCCATAAATTTGTTAACCACCTCAAAAGGGTTGAGCCAAAATCTCTCCTTTTGTCTCACTTCACCTCTTCAAAGGGATTTATTCAACTCTAAATATCTTGTAGCTATTGTATTATTGGATTTGGCTGAAGGCTCAATGTAAACTAGGAAAAATCTAGTTCTTGAACTTGCATGTTATGAGAAATTATTTTCTGCTAAAAAACAAATGTTATGGGAAATTATTTCTCACTTGTGTAGTAGTAACAAAAAAACAATACATGTTTATGTCCAAACCTGACATCAACATAAAAAAAAAAAAAAGATTTAAGACATGGGAAGCTGCAGGCATATCCTTGAATGAGAAGACAATTTTAAAAATAAAAAAATGAAAAAAAAAAATCAGCGGTTTTGCACCATTGGATTCGAGAACTACATAGATTGGTATTATACATAAATTCCTAATAAGAAGAAGAAAAAAAAATTAATACAGTTACAGACAGACCCACAAATGTCTGCATCAGGATTTCTGTATCTGCATTCAAGTGTGTGGTAGTAACTAGGTGGTCCTACCCTTTAGCCTTCAGATAGAAATGTTCAAAATAAAGTCAAGTTGTTTTAGGTTTTACCCTTGGATTTCATTTGTAATGAAAAAGAGTTGTATTTCACAAAAAAAGTATTGGAACCCAATACACTAATTATATTTAGAAAGTAATATTAGGACTTTTAATTTTTGACATAGAAAAAAATGTGTACGAAAATTAATGGATCAATGTACATCATATTCATGTTTTTGTCATACATGCAAAATAATATTTTGTCGCGTTCGTGTTAGATCCTTATTACTGTATGACATGATAACTAATCTAGTGGTATTCTTGTTGGTATCAAACTGTGTTACTTTCATAAAACACTTTTAACATATATTAGTATTAATTTTTATAATGTAAATATATTTTCTAATTAGGCAATAGGCGAACCCCTCCAATTAATCAAAAACAAAACAACCAAAAGAGAAAGGAAATATAACTGTAATTGTATGTAAGCTGGCAGTGTGTTATCAATTGGGCTTAAGAACTTCTAGTTTATGGGCCGAGGCATCTCTTTTACAAAGGATAAGCCCAATTATGTTAAGTTGGAAATTAGAGTTTCGCTCTCAATGTTTGTCTCAATATTAAAAATTTGAATAATACTTACGACTTTTAACATATCAATATTTATTTTCGTTTACAAATCTAGATTAAGAGGGTGTTTGGCTAAGCTTATTTTAAAGATCTTATAAGCTCTTAGAGCTTATAAGATATTTCAAGAGCTTATAAGATGCAATTTTTAAGAGCTTATAAGTTGTCAAAATGTTTGAATAATTGAGCTTATAAGTTAAAGAGAAATTTTTTTGGCTAGAGAGAGAAAATCGAAGAAAAATGAACTTGAATGATATATGATGAAAATAATAAATTATAATTAAAAAGAATTTGTAAAAAGGTTGTTGCATATGAGATTATAAAAAAATAAGTTGGGGTAGAAGAACTTATTTTTTGGGGAGCTTATAAGCTCTTAGAGCTTATTTTAGGAGCTTATAAGCTGTTTAGGAGCTTATTTTGTCAAACACTTTGAAAGAGCTTATAAGCTCTTAAATAACTTATAAGCTGTTTTGAGAAGCTTATAAGCTCAGCCAAACACCCTCTAAGTCGAGATTTTCAATGTTGAATAGTTTTGTTGGAAATACGAAATCTATTGATCCTAGGCGAGTAAATACTGATGTAATGAGGGATAAATCAATTATAAATTTTTGTATTGTTTGTTACTTATTGGTGATAAGACTGATTAGTTAACCAAAGTTGTTAGCTTTTAGATGCTCTTATCAACACACTATGAGCGAGCTGATTTTGTTTGAATAAGAAGTTTTGTCTAAAGTATTATTGACAACTGAAGAAACTATCAGTTAAACACACAATCGATATTTATGTAGAAATGGTGGTTATTCTTTTGTTAATCAACTAGTGGATTAATCAGTTTAATGTAGATTAGATGAATGGACCAACTGGATGCTGATGATTATCATATCAATTGGAGAGGTAATTGACGAGGTAGTGTACTGATAGTGATGAAAATTTAATAAAAGATAATTGAAATGCCAAATTCAAAGTAAACAGAGTTTAACGTGATTAAGAGAATCTCTTATCTTCACGAACTTGATAAACATGTGAATCCACCTAATTTCTATATTTCTTGTTTTATTATCAGTTCTGTTACATGAACTGATCCACGAGTTAATTGGTTGTGATTCGAAACTTACTTTGCTTTCAGACAATTAAGCACTTTGCTGCTTACTTGGTAAGGGATAAGTGTTTAACGTAAGTTCCAACTAAGAGAAAACTTTTACAATGAAGTGAATAAAGATCAGATTTTTTGACTCTACGGCTTGGATATACAGAGATAGGGGTGGGAATTCAAATCGTGTATACTCGACCCGATACCCAATACCAAAAGAATTAGGGTATCTAGTTGGGATCAAGTATTAGGGGCGAAAAATAGCCAGGTGTTGAATATATTTGAATTATAATTGAAGACGGAAATTAACGATGAAAATAGAGCCATAGCTAAAAATGCGGCGTTAACGATGAATTAATGATAGATTAACGACGGATTGCTGACGGATTTAATTATATTTATATTTTCATGTATATACAAATCTTTGAGATGTGGATTCATTTACCATGTTATACACACACTACAAAAAAATTTATAATTGTAGATTGATGAGGACAAAAATAAGCATCCCTTGAAGACCAGAAGATTAAGGTCAATCCAACGATAACAACACTGTTTACGACCTAGCAACCCTGATTTTTCGGGATTTGGAGCTATCTTGAAAACTATCAAAAACTCGATAAAGAAAGAGATTATCATGAATATGAAAAATTATAGTCCTATTATAAGTTTAAATAGAGTTCTATTCCTACTAGAATTCTTAGTATTTTGTCTATAAATACGTGTAAAACCCTATTGTAAAATCATCTACAATCATTATTCAAATACTCTCAATCACTTAAAGTTTTACGCTATATTCAATACGAAGGTTTCCTTATTTTCGATATCTTCACATGTTCTTTTAGCTTTTTGTTAAAAATTGTGGCGTTAACAGCGAATTAATGACGGATTAACAACGAAAATAATTCCAAATGAAAAGTAATTTTAGTTTTATTACTCCCATAGTTAATTCGTCGTTAATAAATATTTTAATTTATAACTAATTTTATTTTTATTATTTCTGTCGTTAATCCATCGTCAATAAATATTTTAATTTATAATTAATTTTGTTTTTTTAATTCCCATCGTTAATAAATATTTTAATTTATAATTAACTTTATTGTTCCGTAGTTAATTAAAATTTTAATATATAATTAATTTTAATTTTTAATTCTCATCATTAATAAATATTTTCATTTAATAATTAATTTTATTTTTATATTTCCGTCGTTAACTAATCTTTTAATTGAAAATTAATTTTATTTTTATTATTCTCATCGTTAATAAATATTTTAATTTATAATTAATTTTTTTATATTCCCGCCGTTAATCCATCGTTAATTAATATTTTTTTATAGTTTTTTCATTTTAAAATTATTCTTATATTTATTTTTAATTTAAAAAATATATATTTTTATTATTTTCGTCGTTAATTACTATTTTTTAGTATTTTTTAGTTTTGAAATAATATTGTATTTATTTTAAAAATAAATTTCATTTAATTCGTCATTTTTTAAATTTCTATTTGAATTTTTTTTATTTTTCTATATAATTTTAAAAATAAATTTATCTTCTTTTTTATATTTTTGTTAATCCATCATTAAATAATATTTAATATAAAATTAATTTTTTTTTATATATTTTTATATTTTTTCTTATTTTAGAATCGATGATAATTTCTTAAACTTTTTTTAACGATAATATTTGTTTTGATAAAATAAATTAACAATAATATTATTATTTTTATTTTAAAATAGATCATTATTAAAAATTAACAAGTTTTATTTATACATCTCGACATATTTTAAGGGTAAGCATAAATGAAATTGTATATTAAAAGTAAGTTTTAAATGAATTGATAGGTGCTATAATAATTTGCCTCGTCTATACTGGTGACTACTTGAAAGAAATTTCAAGACTAATCGTGCTTGACCAAGAGCACTACTAAAATGGTGACCCACTGGGAAGCATATCAAAGTTTATACGATTAAGTACAAAATACGTGAAAAAATTAAAAATAAAATCCCTTTATTTGAAATTAATAAAACAAAATTACAAATAAAAAAATAAAAAGGTAAAATGTCGAATAAATGATGAAAATTTCCGTCGTTAATTAAACTTTTCACAAAAAATGATGTTAATTCAATGATAAAATTTTCGATCGTTAATTGCAATTTTTTTGGTAGTGACATGGATACATAGTTTTACGATGAACGCGTGCACTTTTATATGAAGAGCATGTAATGATGAGTATGAAACTTAACTAAGCATAGCTTTGCATATACTGATTTTTCTATGTAAAGTAATATATTTATACCATACTAGTGGATAATATACAACAAAGAATCTACTTTGGCAAATGAATTTACGGAGTTTTATTCATCTAAGGCTAGAGTATATATAGGCTGGTTCTATATTAACTTGCTTTGAAATCACTACATGAATGGTCCACGCTATGACCGTTGATTTAAATATTAAATCAAGTATTTCGGATAGCCGAATATCCAACTCGGCGAATTGGGTATTTTAGGTACTCGATTAAGATCGAAGTAAAAAAAAAAGTTTACGAAATTACAAAGTCAAGTAATTTAGGATACTCAAATACTCGACTCGGGTATTAGAGTATCCAATTTATATTTCGGTTCTAGGTCGGATATGGGTTTTAGGACAATTTCGGGTTCGAGTGCCCGGTTTTTTTGAATATGGTATTCGAATTGGACCTGATTCCCACTCCTATACTGAGTGTACAACCTAGAGGGAAACAACAATTGAATTTTCAAGTGATAATTGATATCAAAGTTTGATTGTTCGTAGTCGTTAAGTTTCCCTTCAGGTTACTTTCGTTGCTAAAGGTGTTGAAAGATTTAAGCTTTGATTTGCTTGAGAGATTTTGTTCGCAAGAATTCAGTAATCTTTGAAATGTTGGGTTGTTAGGTATTTGTAGGAGAGAAGATGAATAGTGTCGTTGGAAGGAACCCTATTCCAAATATGATCCTATCTATCTTGAAATATTCTTCTCGTTTGACTCTTGGTATATCGCGTTTGGTGCTTACAACATACACCGACACACTGGAAAGCCGGTACTTTGTTTTGCATGTGAGAATTTTTCGCAGATACGTTGTCAGATTTCGCTTTAATTCAAGTTAGGCCTTAGGTTGACTCTACATTTCTTCAGTAGACCTGGATATCTAATTAGCATCAACTGATGCATGTAGGCTGACTTCGTCTTTAACGTAATTATTCAAATTACTTGATTTTCTAACTTCAGGCAACCTTTGCTGGTCTTTTATGAGCTGGTCTGTTGATCAATAAACTTTTCTTCTTGCACCATCAATAGACTAGAGTTGAAAGCTGAAAGAATACTTAGAAATTTTGGGCAACTCTCAATCTTTTGTTACATATTTTTCTTTATTGAAACCTATAAACATAAGAAGCAAACTCCATCATAAATGAATTGTAATCTACAAGAACATCAATTGGCCATCATTATTAGAGGGTTTTAGTATCTAATAAAAATATAAAATATTTCCAATTAACAAAAATCTATGTGGAATTTATAGATATAAAATAATTGGTTTTTAAAAATTTAGTACAAATTCCGATCAAACGACTTTAGATTGTCAACACGACTATTTTGATACGAAAAATATTAACCTGATCTAGATTTGAATAAGAAATTCAAATTAATTTATCGAATATTGACACATTAAAGTCGAAAGCATGTAATATTTCTAAACGAATGGGGGCAAACTATGAGCGTAAAAGTGTAATGAACTCTAAAAACAAATTTAGATCATACCTATCTTTGCAAAATTTGGTCTAAGAAATTTTAGTTATTTTAAAGTTGATTGTTATTTAAATCTCAATCTTTCGACCTCGTTGCAATTTAGACACAACCTTAAAATGCTTCAATAATATCATTAGTAAATTCGTTCTTCCTAATTGTTTTACACAAGTTTGGAGTTGAGATTTATATTTGTGTTTTAAATTTTATTTTTGGATGTATGGAATTGCACGTCGAAAAGTTAGAAAACTTTAAGTCCACCTCGATCGCTAATTCAATTACTTAGTTGCGTAACATCCCATGACAAAATTGACGACAATAGTGATTTTATCAACTGCAGTGACTTGATCATAGTTGGACGACTGACCATTTTATAGAACCCCACTAGTTGTTGACTGTTTTCTGCAACAATATTTTAGCACTTGGATTGACCATTTTATAGAATTTAGTAAATGTCAGCGTGTCCCGTTATTATATTTATTATTTTAATCATATTTTTTATAAAAATAATTAAAATTTATTATAATATCATGAACTATACTTAATTTTTATTTATAAAAAATTAAAATTAAAAAAGAATTACACCCTAGCTGATTTTAAATTTAATTACCAACACTAATAATGAATTAAAACTGAAACTAAACCCAAGTTAATAATCATATATAAAATTAAATTAAAGCATATAAAATAGAAATTGAAGAAAAAAATTGAAAGTGAGACACAAAATATAGTTAATTATTTAAATCACAAGTGATCAAAATCATGATACTCAGACACAAAAACGTCAATAATAAAATTGACAACACAATTAAAACAATAAATTTCAAAAGTCCTGAATCAATTTTGAATTTTATTTGATTCCAAGTTCACGCTCCAATTAGGGAAAATGACCTTACTAAAAACTGAACTAACATGATAATCACGATATAGTGAAGGGGTGTTGAATTTGCTTCACACGCTTCAAAGTAGTATGATCTTGTATAATTGATTGCTATCATAAATTAGCATTTATAATGTGCAATAATGAAGCTAAGGTTGTACATTGATTTCATATTATCCGACCGGATCTATTGTTTCCCCCCATCACCTAAATATAAAAGGAAAAGGAAAGAAAATATAGAATTTGAAATTTGTAAATGTTTGACTAAATACAAAAAGAGAAAGATAAACTGAGAGTGGTGGGCAACAAAAAAAGTACTGACTTTTCACAAGCGTAAAAGTTGAAATTCATTTCGTATCATCACAATCAGCAATCAGACCTCTCTCTCTCTCTCTTCCGTTACCACTAAACAGTAAACACACACACAAATGTATATATTACAGTATACATATCATCATGGTCCACACACAATGCAATACAAATATTGTCCAGAAACTTACATATACAACAAATTAAGAAACAGCTAGCTAGTACAATTATTTTTCTTAATTTACATAGTGAGTTAAATTTGAAAATCGCCAAAAGAGAGAAGAAAGAAAAAGATAGTATCAACGAATGATTAACTTTGGTTTTCATTATACATATCACAAAACGTAAATGTTAGATTAAAATTTTCAATTCTTTTTAATTCCTATGAATATTTGGGCGCTTTAATTATTTTTGCAGTTCTCAATGAACTCAATATAACTATATTCGACAAGACAAGGAATTTTTTTTTATCAACAATCACAGCTTTCTCGGTCAAGGTTGCAAATAGAATTTCATTCTATCACTTCTTGTTTCCGTACGATAATGTTATAATTTAACACGATCAAAAAATAAAAAATAATAATATTAAATAAAGAATGAAAAAAAGAACCAAACGGACCAAACAATGATGCAGCTGGCTACAAAATACCACATCAACGTTGATTGAATCGGATTAAAACATATATAAATTAAATTGAGATATATATATATGTGAACAAGAGATCCATATTAGGTTATCAACTTGTCCCAAGAGGTTTTACAAAGATCACCACACAAATTTATTATGCCTTATTTCTTATTAAATATGGAGAAAAAAAAAAAGAAACATAATTAAAATCTCACTCACTTGATCTCCTAATTAATATCGATCCATCACAAAAAACACATTTTCTCACATTAACCCTAATCTGCTTAATTATCTCGATCAAGAAACCAAAATAAAAATGAAAAAAAATTCAACCATTAACGAGGCCAGAAGATAGAGCCATGAGCAAGATCGCAGCATCCTTCTCGTCGTCTGGAAACACTCTGTGAAACGCCAAATTCTTGCTCAAGTTTATCAAGAAATCCTCGAAACCAATCCGTTTCTGCACGTTCCCACCCGCTGCCGCCGCCGCCACAGCCGATGTCTTGCACCGTTTCTTCAGCTGCGACGCGGCCTGCCCGTTCTTCCCTTTCTGCTGCAGCTTGATTTTCATTGCCGGTGGCTGACCGCCGCCGTTAGCAGCCGCGCCATTGGCCGCTGCGGCCATGGCTCGCCTCGCTTTCCTCTGCCTGATACCACACGCATTGCATAGCGACTGCAAATATATAAAAATAAAATTATACAAATAATCTTCGTTTTAATTTTTCCTCGATTTATTGAGTAACATATAATCCCGTTTAGGGTTAATCATAACAAGTCGTTCACGTCACGATTCAATAGCTTGATATGAGCTTGCTCTCATGGTAAAATCGATAAAAAAACTGAAATGATGACTAGGATAAATTTGATAAGTTTTAAAGATTGATATATAATTGATTAAATAAAGGGGTTTCGGCAAATAAAATCACAAATTATCTTGAAATTATAAGTTTGACGTGATTTTTGAAGTGTGGTGAATTGAATCTATCACCTTTTCAAGTTTTGCAATTCCGTTCCCCCAATTTTACAACGTCATTTGCAATAAAATTGCTGAATAAAATTAAAACGTGTTTTATTCATATACACAAACATCGTACTTAACTTTTCATTTTTTTTTGCTGTGACACACGAACATCCCAAAAGACACTGTGAGAAACCCAAACACAAACGTATGTACTCCAACTCAGTATTCCGGCGACAGAAAAAAGAAAAAGAAAATAAGGGGACGAGATTACAAAAATTGAATATGTGGTGATTAAATTCACCTTATTTCAAAAGTTACGTTAAAATTGCAAATTTGAGATAGATTGTGATTTTATTTGTGAAAATCCCTTAAATAAATAAGAAAAGGTTTTATAATTACCTTAGGGCCTTTGGGACCACTTCTCCAGAGAGGGGTCTTGGTAGTGTTGCAGTCGGAGCAAACCCTAATTGGACTGTTATTGTTGTAAGAGGAACTGTTGCTGCTCAAGTCGGTCTCCGCAGATGACGACGAAGGCTGCTGTGCCGTCGTCTTAACCGCGGCAGCGCGATCATGATCCGTCTTCTTCATCTTCTGCATCACCCTCATCTTCGAAGACATCCATCTCATAGGGTTACTATTATTATTACTGCTAATTTGGAGCTCATCATCATCTTCTTTCTTCCATAAGGTTAACTTGAGGCTGCTCTCGTCCACGCTCTTCGTCTCGTATGCTGATCCGCCGTGGTACCCGTAGTTCTGATCACCCTAAGATCAAAACAGACTACAATTATTACTCTCACTTTTTTTTGAAAAAAAGAAAGAAAGAAGAAATATGTGTACGTACCGCGATATGATGAGTAGGTTGGTAGAGTTGGGGATGATCGTAGAATCCGGCGTGATCGCGAGTGGGATCGAAGAAAAAATGACAAGAGACAGAAGAGGATCGATTTGGGAGGAAGGGGTGCTCATGATCATTGTCATGACTAGTAATTTGGTGCATAGGAAAATGTGAAGGAGGGGGAGAGTTTAAGTTCATTTGTGAGTAAGAAAACAAAAAAGATGAGTGAAGAAAAGGGCAAATGTTTTCCTTTGTTGATCCAATTCGAGGAAAATGGAAGTGGTGTTGAGGAAGTAGTGTGTGATGTGTGTGTAAAAGGGGCTAATGAGGTGAGGTAAGAGGGTGTTATAAAGGGAAGGGGAAGGCGAAGGGGGGAAATTGAGGCTGCAGGCATTCACGTGACTTCATGGCAACCAAACAAACAAGTGTAGTAAAAAGACAAAGGAAGGGAGTCGAATGCTACCACACGACCATTTCACACAACCCTATCTTTTAAAATTGTCATTCTATTTTACTACTCATAAATCAAATGATTATGCAATTGATTAGTGAAGAATGATCTGAAATATATGCGATAATTAGTACATTTCATGGCCACACATAGGGTTAAGAGCCCCTTTACACCTTTTGTCATGTCTTTTCCATCAATTTTGTGAGGGATCACTTACTATTGCATCCTAGTTTATAATTTTCATTCTTACTTTAATTTAATTATTATCATATCTGGATCAGAGCCCTATAGTTTGTGAGGGATCACTAACTATCGCATCCTGACTTAAATCGTGTAAATATGACACTATTTCGGTTATACAAATGACACTGTCTATAATTGACACTATTCGATTATATAAATGACATTATAACATTTATAATGTTATAGTGTCATTTTCAATCTTATAGTGTCATTTAAAATATTATAGTATCATTTACAATCTTATAGTGTCAATTTTGAAATGTCTTGGGAGGCTGTTGCCACGTGGTGCACTCCTAGTGAGCCACGTGGCCCCATTGTGTGGTCCAGATTTGGACCTATATATTATGAGGGGAGTGGATACTATATATATATATATATATATATGGGAGGGCTACCGTGAGAGCGCCTCTTAAAATAAGAATTAAGAACTAAGAAAAATGTATGAATTTTATGTAGAACACGTATGAATTCGTTGTATAAAGGTAAATTGCGAAAAATAAATTTTTGCTACCTTTGAGATTCGAACTCAGGACCATGAATTCATCCAGTAGGATGATGAATCAACCGTAGATCTTGATGATCTAAGGGCTGAAAATGATTCTTATTTTATATCTTAAGAAGTGTACTTATTTTAGTCCTCCCCTATATATATATATATATATATATATATACATATATATATATATATATATGGGTGGGCTACCGTGAGAGCACATCTTAAAATAAGAAATAAGAGCAATTTTTAATGTATGAATTTTATGTAGAATACATATGAATTCGCTGTATAAAGGTATGAATTGTGAAAAATAAATTTTTGCTACCTTTGGGATTCGAACTCAGGACCATAAATCCATCCAACATGACAACAAATCAACCGTAGATCCTAATGATCTAATGGCTGAAAATGATTCTTATTTTATATCTTAAGAAATGCTCTTATTTTAGCCCATCCCTATATATATATATATATATATATATATATATATATAGGGTGTGGTTCTAGAGAGAACTACATTATTTGTGAGAACGTGAGAACCATCAAATCTAATGCATCAACTGTAAAAATTAATACATTCACTGTTAAAATTAATGCACTCAAAAAAATATAAAAAATTGCTCCATTCAGGATTCGAACCCAGGATCTGCATTCATCCAACAAGATGATGCATCCACCGTAGATCTTGATGATCGAATGGCTGAAAATGGTTCTCCGTTCTTCTTTTATTTAGTGGTTATTTCTTGAACCTCTCTGTATATATATATATATATATATATATATATATATATATGGGAAGGCTAAAATAAAAACGCTTCTTAAAATATAAATTAGGAACCATTTTCAGCCCTTAGATCATCAAGATCTACGGTTGATTCATCACCTTGTTGGATAAATTCATGGTCCTGAGTTCGAATCCCAAAGGTAGCAAAAAATTATTTTTCGCAATTCATACCTTTATACAGTTTATTCATGCGTGTTATACATAAAATTCATGCATTTTTGTTGGTTCGTAATTATATATATATGAAAATTCTTAATTAGTTCTTTCTGAAAAATTACAAGTACAAATTATGGTTGTATCTAGTTGTACGATTAAAATCTAACAAACTCCAATAAACAAATTAATAATCAAATAAACCATCTATACATACATACTGTTATCTACAAGTTGATGTCGCTCACGCTCAACCCTGGATAAATATGTTTTTAGTCTCGTAACTTGTTAAAGGGGAGGAATGCTAACAATAACTGTTATTTTTATTAAGTGTTTGGTTTAACAATAGAAATGAATCACTAGTAAGGAATTACCTTTATTTTGTTTTTCCTCTATTTTGAGGGGTAACCCCAAATAAGAGTAATATATAGTTAACTCATTATATCCAAACCAAATACTAAGTAATAGATTCAATTAATTGAATCTATTTCCAAGCTCCAAAAAGATCCAACCAAACATGAGCTTAATTATTGTTCTTCGGCTGCTTAATATTAAAAACAATCAAGTTCTTAGATATTGACTAAAGGTGTGTTCTCTTTGATTGATAAAATTATCATGAGAGAAAATGAGGGATAACAAAAAATTCTTCCTTTAAATCCCCTATTTATTTTCCCTCATTTTCTTTATAATAGCATTTCTCATTTCGCATTCATTTTTTTTCACTTGAATGATGGATAATATTATCACACTAAAAATGGAGGGATAATATTATTCCTTCTTGGAGTGAAAAGAAGGAATGAGAAGTAGCGAAATTCTCTTAATTTATAGAAAATGAGGGAAAATGAGAGGGGATTGAAAGGGAGAAAATTTTGTTATCCCTCATTCTTTTACGATAAATTTATCAACTAAAGAAAAGACACCCTAAATGGATATTTTCACAATTAGTTTCCACACGAAATATTGTACTTTTCTCATAATACTTCATTTTATGACAATCGATCATATGATCAATGGTATTGGTACATATTGGTTTTTAGTTAATTAGTTACTAAAATACACAAAATTTTTATTTGAATCGCCCTACACACATATATATATGAGAGAGAGAGAGAGAATTTGTACGTGCATCTTGAGATATATAGTTGCATGGAGGCAGCATATAGTATATTGCAATTGTGTTAGTATTATATATGCAGCCGGCCGGGTGAGGCAAAGGACAGCGACGCCTCTCTCCCCACAATCATTTTGTTGTTAAACTTTTTCTCATTCATATTCATATATACCCATCCTTATTTATTTACTGCTCAATACCTTCATCGTCTTTATCGTACATGGTTATCTATGTAAAATCACATCAATTCGTTCATTCCAGAATTTTAATAAACGAAAAACAAAATAAAAGAATAATCATGTGCATTTTTGTTGAGAGAGAGGTCTCAATATTCTGACACTCCAACTAAGCGTAATATCTTTGTTACATATTTAAAAAATATTCCACGCCCACGCACACACACACCATGTTGTAGAATGATAATTAATTAAGAGGGAAATTAATAAGTCTGCTGCCACCGCTACACAACCCTCACATGGGATGCAAGCGAGACCTGACTGCTCACCAATTACTAGTTCTTAGAGCATCTCCACCGGGGGGTTCGATCCGGGGCGCTGGGAGGGTGGCCGCGCTGGAGAGCCGACCTGATGCGAGGGCGTGTCGAAGTGGAAACCCGGGGCGAAGGGGGACGCGCCCCATTTAAAAAAAAAATCAAAAATCTGATTTTTAATAAATTTAGCCGTTTGATTTTTTTTAAATTCGACCGTTGCTGAACAACTATTTTTGTTTTGTTTTGTTTTTTTTTTCTTTTTTTCCCTTCTATAAATACCACTCTTTCACAATATAAAATTCACCACTTTCTCAACTACAAATTTCTCTTCAAAAATTTTCTCATCTCAACTACAATTCTCTCTTCTATATTTGTCTTTTAATGGATCGCGAATTCGATGAATACCTCGAGCAACAAGGCGGTGGTTCGAGGCTTCCGATGATGGGGTTTGCTCCATTTTCGCAAGCTTCCAATGTCTTGGCTACGGGAAATCTTCCCACGCCTGCGGCGCACGTCAACGTCCAAGAAGAGCCGGAGGCGGCTAGGCCGAAAGCCAAGGGCACCCGCGCTTCATATTCTAGCGAGGAGTCCGAGCTCGTGGCAATCTTGTGGGCGGAGGCAACTCACAATCCTATTTTGGGGACCTCCCAAAGGTTGCTCCAATATTGGGGAGCAATCGCGGAGAAGTTCAACGCGCTCAATGAGTCGGGAGCGCCGCCGCGAAAGCCGGAACATCTCAAGTCCCACTTCGCCCGTGTCCAAAAGGAGACGAAATTCTTCGAGGGCTTCTACAACACTTGCAAGGAGAATTGGGGGAGTGGTATGAGCGACGATTAAATCACCCAACAAGCCCAGACAATGTTCGAGGCGAATTTCAAGAAGCAATTCTCCTACATCAAAGCTAGAAAAGTGCTTCGCGAATGCGAAAGATTCATGTCGCAAGCTGGGGATGTCCACTCCGCAAAGAAGTCGAAGGGCTCCGATGGTGGAGCAACCACCACTTCTTCGGAGCCGAGTGTCACGACGAGGCCCCAACGCCAAAAAGCGGCAAAGCAAGACAAGGGCAAGGCGAAGAAGGGAGAAGGGTCTTCGGGAGGAGGTTCAACGTTCTCCGACGCCCTCGAGAAGGTGGCCGAAAGCATGAGGGAGCATGCTCTCAAAACGGGGGAAATCGCCGAGGTCAAAAAAATGCAAGCCGAGATGAAACGGGAGGAGATGAATATGAAGCTCTTGAACAAGGACACGACGGGTATGACAGAGGCACAATTGACTTTGTACAACCACCTAGTCCAAGAAGTGCTCAAGCGTCGAGGGCTTATTTAAATTAGGAAATTATTTTTATTTTTTATTTTATTATCTTATTTTAATTATGTTTTTAATTTTATTTTAATTATTGTAATGTTTAATTTTATTTTTAATGAAATTGAGAATTTAAAAATAAAAGTGTAGAAATATGAATTTTGTGGAAATGGAGATCTAAGACACCCTCTAAGCACCAATGCATTGAAGAGGGATGTGTCTTAAGTGGAGACCACCATCTAATACACCCCCTAAGACACCATGCATTGGAGGTGCTCTTATGAGTTAACTAAAAACTAATTTAGTTAAAACTGTCTACTTTCATAGAAATATATGAAAATTATTGATTGGTCATTTTACATTGATATTATTCATTTATTATAATCCTAATCAAATGGTACTGTAATACTCTTTAATCATTTTAAATAGATTGTTGTATTTATATTATGAGATATTTTCGTATGTTGTTAATTTTTCTCAATGTTATCTGTAACGGCTCTCTCTCTATCTTTATATATCCCTCTCGTTTGGTAGGAAGCAGCCAATTCATGTTCAATATTGTAGTGTACGTAGCTTATTTTTTGTTTATTGCTTTTCAAATTTTGTGGACACTAGCAAAAAAAAAATCTACTAGTCACATGAGACTTGATAGCTATTATATGTGTGTCATAAAAATTAATGGCATTTGATAATGTAGCTAATTACTAATTAATAGTTACATTTTCAAACGCCAATAATTTTTATGACATGAATTGGCTATCAAGCCTCATGTCACTAATAAAAAAAATATTGTAGTGGAAGTTGCTCAATATCTCTTGGTGCTTTTTAAATAAATCACAATGGCTTATTATTATGTGGAAACTTGGAGTTACTCTGTTGCTTTTTGAATAAATTAGAATTGCTTATTATTCCCTCTGTCCATAAAAAATATGATACTTTTATTTTTAAAATATGATTATATATATATTTTTATCTTTTATCCTCACAAATATCCCTTATTTTTTTTTAAAAAAATCATCATTAATTCAATCTCAACCACTCATTTCGTATGGTGCATGAGACCATTTCTCCACTACATAAAAACCACCACTCATTTTATGAAGGGTTAATTACCTATAAATACACGAATTATATTCAAATTTTGATTTTTAACCAAATTTTGAAATTTGACATGAGCCCAAAGTTTGTTGGCTAATAACTTGATTGTCGGGAGTTTGATGGACAATTCGAATGTAACGTTGGAAAGTTCGTGACGTTATCTTTCTAATGATAATTATAATATTGTTGGATTTTAATCACTTAAAGAGGTCGAAAAATGGCATGAAAGTTGATATTGTGAAACTCTATATTTTTTCTTTTTTTTCGACTACTTTCGGTGATCAAAATCCAACAATATGAGTATCATTAGAGAATTATATATCATCAAAAGGTTTTCAACGGTACCTTCGAATAATCCATCAGATTCCAGACAATCAAGTTATTGACCAGCAAACTTTGGAAGTCAGGCCAAATTCCAAATAATTTAAAGTTTATAGTTCTTCCTTTCCATAAAAATATGCATAGTATGGGACGACACGAGTTTTAAGAAATCTTGTAAAGTCTACTGTGAGGGGAGAAATAGTCTCACATTAATTGTGATATTTAGTGAGAGAATTAATATTACTATAATGGGCTATGCATATTTTTATGAGACATGTGAAAAAGGAAAATTATTCATATTTTTATGGGACAGAGGTAGTAATATTTTTTTTACCAGAAAAATAGATCTGGTTTAAACCAAAATTTGGTTGTAGTTTATATATTTATAAGTAATTAACCATTTTATAAAAAGTTATGCCCACAAAAAGTGTCATAATGAATAGAGTATTATGTGGAAATTTGGAGTGGAAATTTAGGGATGCATGTCAGTTCAAACCGAAATTCGTAAGTTTAATCAATACTTCGAGAAAATCATTAGGTGGAAATTTACAGATGCCAGTCCAATTCAAAATTGACGGAGGCCGAAATAATTTGAGAAAAAAATAAGGGTTACGATCAAAAAATTCAAGACGGAAAAACATTAAATATGATAAGATCAAACTAAAAATAGTCTGAGCCCGATAGAACTAGCCCGGAGAAAAACTTCATCTTAAAATTATCAATTAAACTACTTTTTTATTTCTTAATTTCATAATAAGACGTTATTTTAGATGCTTATCAAAATTTATGTAAGTTAAAGTTGATATAATATTCATTTTTGCATATAATACAATATTAAGTATCTCGATAACATGACCTATTTTTTTATTAAAAGAATATAGTTATCATAAAAATTTATACTACATATTAAATTTTTTTCGTAAATTTTCTGGCCTGATGGGCTAGCTTAAACACTAAAGATGAAGAGTTAGGGTTAAAAATTTTGAACCTAAAATAGGTACAATCCACTTGGATTGTACCAAAAATAGCCTGAGCCAATTAAGGCACACAACTTTTAACACGGTGTGATAGCGCGATACTAATACATACGAAGTTAATGGGTTAGTGTGAACAACAACAAAAAATTATTTTGTATGGATACATGTCGGATACAGGTAGCCTATATATATGTATGTATATGTATATATGTATGTATATATATTATATATATATAGGCGACCTACATCCGACATGTATCCATATATAGGGGTAGGCTAAAGTAAAAATACCTTTTAGCATATAAAATATAGAAACTATTTTCAGTCCTTAGATCATCAAAATCTACAGTTAATTCATCACCTTGTTGAATGAATTCATGGTCTCGAGTTTGAAACCTATAGGTAGAAAAAAATTATTTTTCACAATTTATACATTTAAACAGCAAATTCATATGTGTTTTACATAGAATTCATATATTTTAATTAGTTCGTTTATATGTTAAGAAGTGTTTATACCGTAGTCTTCCCCTATATATATAGAATTTTAAAGAATTGTGTTCCATAATCAATTTTTTAAAGTTTATTTTATTCAAATTTTATAGAATTGTATGTGTTTCAAAATTTGGAACTGTTGATTCCACAAGATGCCGCCATGTAGGGCTGTAAACAAATTAAGCAGCTCGCAAATTATTAAGAGCTCGGTTCCAAAAAAAATCGTTTAAATTTGTTTAAAAAATTCGATAAATAAACAAACCAAACTTGAGCTTAGTAGTATTCGGCTCGTTTGCTTGTGAACACGTTCGTAAAATGATTCAACTTGAAAATGTAAATTATTGTAGTATGTATTTTGAATGAATTATATTTAAAAAAAATAATACTCCCTCCGTCCCTGAAATAAGTTCCTCTTTTTCCATTTTGGGACGTCCCCCAAATAAGTTCCTCTTTCTTTCTTTCTATTTTTGGACAACTACCCCACCACTAATAATACTTTATTTATTCTTACTTTTCACTTTTTCACCACTCCCAATACTAATTATACCACTTTTTCACCTTTTCACCTTTTCACCACTCCCAATACTAATTATAACATATTTTTCTCCACTATCAATACAATTTACCATTTTCCTTAAAACCCGTGCCGTCCCCAAAGAGGAACTTATTTTGGGGACGGAGGGAGTAATTAATATTTTGACTATAAATATAAATTTAGAAAGTTCGTATAGGATTAAGTTCATGAACCTTAAAATATTCGATAAACAAGATTCGAGATTCAATTCCATACTAAAAATATTCGATAAACAAGATTCGAGATTCAAATATTGACCAATTGTAGTAGTATATAATGGTAACTTGTAATGCTATTTAGTCTTTATAATATTAATATTAATAATCATAATTTAACAGTTTCATGCTCTACCTAACTTAAGCATTAACGATCACATTTTCCTCCTGAAACATAAAACGAGGGAAAAGAAAAGGGTCACACTTAATTAATTTGGCTGCGGGAAGTTGTTGAGGAAGATCTGTCTTGAATAAAATCTTTTCGTTCTTTCGTCTAAAAAAGAAAAAAGAAAAAGTAATACAAATCTAAACACTACAAGAATTTGGATTTTTGGATAGATCAGATTGTCGACTTCAATTAATATATACATAACTTTTCTTCACCGTGAAGCATATTATAATTAATTTAGGGAAAATTGCACCTAAATACATAAACTTTGCCAAAAATCCATATTTGACGCGAAGTTAGGATTTTACATTTTAATACACCAACTTTCGTTGTTGTCCAAATTTGACACGACTTAATTCTTAAAAATTCGAAAAACAACCATTTTCGTAAATAATTATACAAAGATTAAAAGAAAACATCATAAGGAAATATCTTGTTTTGGTTTAAATGTCCCAAATAATAACATATGTGGGTCTTTGTATAATTATTTACGAAAATGGGTTGTTTTTCGAATTTTTAAGAATTAAGTCGTGTCAAATTTGGACAACAACGAAAGTTGATGTGTTAAAATGTAAAATCCTAACTTCGCGTCAAATATGAATTTTTGGCAAAGTTTGTGTATTTTCACGCAATTATCCCATTAGTTTACTAATATTGTCCAAAGGCCTTAGAATAGAAACCTCAATGATTACAACAAGATCACGAGGAAGCAAACATTGATGTCCAATCACCTAGTCGGACCCCCTTTATATATAACTCCACTCTCCAAAATTTGTCCATGCATATAGTAAACCACAATTTCAAAAAACATACTTTATAAAACTAATAATATAACATGCCAACAAACATAGTTAAATACAAAAATAAAAAAACCCCAATAATTTCTACAGTAGTTATATGTATATACTTTCTAAAGGGAAAATATCATCCATTGTCTTCTTTTTGAAATAATATTGTTTTTTTTTTCTTCTTCTAGTAAATTGTACTCCATCCATCTTTTGAATAATGTTACGAGGCTTAAATTCGACATAAAAAAAAAATCCACATGAAATGCCGATGATGTATACAGATGTATTATACTCCATCCGTCCCAGTTCAATAGGCAATGTTTTCTTATTTAGATGTCTCATTTCAATAGATCACTTCCTAAAATAGAAAGTCAATATATAACAAAGATTTCTACAAAAATTCATTATTTACACCAAATGTCATTTTGGCCCACAAATAATTATCTCTCATTTTATTTAAAAAATAATATCTTCATTTCTCTTTTCCACTTTTTAGATAAATATATCTTCAAAACAATTTATTTTATATCTCCTATTTTATTATAAACTATTTGTTTCTTAATATATGTGCCTATGTCTTGTGGCCTATTGAATTGAGATGGATGGAGCCGAAAATTTCATGCCACTTCAGATTTAGTGTGCAACATTGGTTTGGGTCTAGGACATAATTAAAATTGTTAACTCATTATATACTAATTTATATAAAAAAAAAATCTTGACATTATTAAATAAGAAGATCAAGCATTATGACATTACGTGATATCTATCCTTACGTATGGTTTGATGTTGGAAAATTTACTTATAAATGGTGGTACACCATAATTAACTATGGCCAATTCATTGAGATTTTATTGTAGATTTGAAATCTACATGAATTTAATGTATTTAATTGTTCATTTTCCAAATCTACATGAATTTAATGTATTTAATTGTTCATTTTCATATTATTATGAACAAGTAATTAATACACAAATTTGATGCTTGAGAAACAATTAATGCACAAAGTTGATGCTTGAGAAATGTGGAAGATAATGTATCACACATTAGAACAGTAAAGTTCTTGAACGTTATTTGTAAGTATTACTCCCTTTGTTCCATTACAAATGTCACACTTTCCATAATGAAATGTCTCATTACAAATGTTTCATTCATTTTTTAGCAACATATTCTCGCTCTATACCTAATATTTAAATAATTTTCATCAACTCACTTTATCTACATTCTATATATTTCTTAATCTCTGCGCCCAAAAGTAATGAGACATTTGTAATAGGACGAAGATAGTATATCTTTAAAAGAAGATAATTAAGTGTGCACCACTATGGTACATTCTAGTGGGACTTTTGTGTTACCTGTTTTATGGCTAGCCCAATTTTCTACTCAAATGGTTCTATCTGTGTACAACAATTGGCGCTTTGAGGGGCACTTTGCATGTGCGCATTGTCGCGAGGAACCTTTAGTTTTAGCAAAGTGACTCGTGAAGATGGATTAGTGATAGTCCGGTAGTTCGATCGTGTCTCTCGCGTCAAATACAGTGTGGTGTGGTGCATACATGGATGTGCCGGTCCGAGTCAGGGCCAGGGCTCACATATGTTCAGGTCCAACCGCTCACACCTGTTCAGATCATATAAATAGAGCACCCTAGAATGGTCAAAAACACATCGTTCAACATATCATTTCTATCGTCTATCATATTTTGCAGATAATTTTAGTTATATAGAAATATTCAGTCTCGAATATCTAGTAATTTGTTGGAACATTGACATATGGTGTAACATCTCGAGTTCATTTTAGTTGTTTTACCTTGGGGATAAATGTTGTGGACCGCAAGCAACTGTAATGGAGCATTATTATCTTACGGATAAAGAGTTCAACTCTTGTCTTGACTCGTATAAAGATAACCAGGGCCGGTCCTGAGGGTGGGCGGGCATGAGCGACGGCCCAGGGCCCCAAAAATTTGAGGGCCCAAAATTTTTAATATATCCTATTAATTATAGATCTTATGTATACTAACAAAATAGTTCATCTATTGATTTTGGGCCCAACATAATTTATTGTCAAATTTATATCTATCCTATATTAAAAAGAGAGTTTTCAATTTGAAATCAATTTCAAATTAATTTTAAAATTGAGTGACAATTTTGTAGTTATAATAAAATTGAAGGTTTATGTTTAAACTATATATATTTCTTTTTATTTTCATTTTTCATTTTCTTTAACTTTTTATTTGTTGTTACATTTGTTTCCAAAATTGTGAAATTCAATTAATTATAAAATATTTAATATGCATATCAAATTGAAGATCATGATAAGAGCTTTAATATGATACTATATTTTATGAAAATATTTGATTTAAAATGTAAAATTTATGCATGTTTAAATATTAAAGTTTTATAAATTTCTCTCTCCTCTCTCATCTTTTTAAATAAATATATTTTTAATTCTTTTAAATTAGTATTTTATTTTTAATTTTTTTAACTTATTTTTTATTTTTGTTTTTAATATCAAATTTTATAATTGTTAATTCTTTTTTATTATTTTTAATATTCAATTCAAATATATTTAATTAAATTTAATTTTCTATTATATTTATAAGTATAATAATTAAATTAGTATTAATTTTATACAAATAGTAAAAACAAAAAATATTTTCAGTGCATTGCACGAGATGCAAATGCTAGTTGCATTTAAAACTTAAAGTTCAATTTAAAATGCAAATGCTAGTCGCACTTTGCCGCCGGTAATATATTTAAGTATATAAATTAATTAATATTAACAATACCGGCGGCGGCGCCGTCGGTGATCATCGGAGGCATCCTTGCCACTGGTATTTCCGCCGCTATTTTGAAAAACACGGTCGTCCCCTCCATCGTCGGTGGGCCGCCGATAATTTTGGTCGCAAATTATACGTTTTTTTGTAGTGGTAGTATGATATTATATTAGGGCCCCATTTTTTAATTTCGCCCAGGACCTCAGTTTTGTCAGGACCGGCCCTGAAGATAACATTATTATTTTAGTTTCATTATTGTTATTTCAATTCTTTGTTGCTAGATTGATTGTCTGCTTGAGCATTTTCAATACACACTTTATATATATATAACATTTGAAATGTAAGATCATCTTGAAGATCTTCGAAATACCCTATGCAGGTTGTTCTCGTAAAATTTGGTGTCTTCGAATTTTCAGTCGTAAAATCTCTTAGAATCTTTGTTCAAGATCGTGTGAAGCTATGGAAAGTTCAAGTGGAAAGAAGTATGGGTCCACGAAAAGGCAAGGCAGGGTGCTACATGATCACGACAAATATTAATCTTATAATTAATGGTTACTATATGGAGAAAATTGTGTGGTTAAATTGTTTCCACATATATTTATTTTACATATATATAGAGTTGGATTTAAATATCTAGTTGTACATTTAAATTTTATATATCCTGTTGCTGCATGTTAATTGCGTCTTGATTAAGACTCATTTTAAATCAAAGAAAAAGAGAACAAATATTTAATAATCCATAACATTTGTCCTTACTTTATTCGTGATTAGTTATTCTTCTCTCTCTCTTTCCGCATGCACTCAAAATAGAACCTCGTCAATAATAGTTGATGCGTCACGAATATAAGACAAATTTTAGGAATATATATCATCTGTTTCTGGGGTGCTTCTGCGATACTAATTATTTAAATATTATATACTCAATATTTATTTAAATTTAAAATTTATTATTACCCAAAGAAAAAAAAAACAGTACTCTCACATTTTAACTTTTTAGATGATTCGAACCCACAATCTATTAATTGAAAGAAAAACGTTTTACCAACAGACCGCGCTTGATCATCGTCAATATACTCCATATTTATGAACATTAGAAGATTTTGTAGTTTATAGTATGGTGGCTAGATATGTTTATTATTGGATCAAGTGCCAACTCTTGCACGTTTGAGCGAAAATCAAATATTGTTATATAACTTAACTCTTATCATGGAATGACAATGAAATGCAACTCAATTATTACTTGTCACCGCTCAATATATTTAGAGCTTATATGTTATGGCTCCGGAACGGCGATGAAGTTTTAGTTCTACAATCCTTTGATCTCTAATCCATCGATAGGTTGTCGACTAAATTAAATTTAATCGCAAAAAACATAATAATAAATTTTATTTAATTTTAGTTGGAACTTTCATGAGCGTTTTTGTTCCGTCGCCCATTAAATGAACCTTACTAAAAAAAGAGAGAAAAAAAGAGTCTAATTTTGTAAACGTACGACATTTAAAGAATCATCTGTGATTTGTGCGATCTGATTTAGAGGGTGTTTGACTAAGCTTGTTTTAAAGAGCTTATAAGCTCTTGGAGCTTATAGGATGTAATTTCTTAAGAGCTTATAAGTTGTCAAAGTAAGTTGTAAAAATGTTTGGATAATTGAACTTATAAGTTAGAGAGAAAATTTTATAAATTAGAGAGCTAGTTTCTTTGTTAGAGAAAGAAAATTGAAGAGAGATGAAATGAAAATGATAATATGAATGCCGCTTATAATGAATTTAAAAAATCATAATTGAGTTATTTTTGTAAAATGAGTGCCGGTTATAAGATAATGAGAAAATAGGTTGGGGTGGATGAACTTATTTTTTTTAGGAGCTTATAAGCTCTTAGAGCTTATTTTTACAGCTTATAAGCTATTTAAGAGTTATTTTGCCAAACACTTTGAACGAGATTATAAGCTGTTTAAAGAGGGGGTTATTGCCGAAAAATACCTGTAATTTTTTAATTTTCTGATTTATAACATAATCTTATAATTTGACCAGAAATTATATCAATTTTCAATTTAATCGTAATTATAACACGACCTTATGATTTGACCAAAAAATAGACCAAGTTTTAATTTAATTTCAATTATAACATGACCTTTATTTAGATAATTGTTGATCATCATAGATGTATTGCTATTTAAACTACCTTAATTTCACCTTCCTATTATAAATTAATTTAAACTACCAAAATTTCACTATGCAACCATCATTTATTTATAAATCAAATCTTTATTGATACCTTATACTTTCTGGGTCCATAACAAGTGTCTTCATTTCCTTTTCAAGTCCCATATACAACAAATGTCGTATTTCCTAAAAAAGAAATAATTAGGGCTTCAAATCAGGCTTAATTAACAGCTGTTTTACACTTAATTTCTCATTTCTACTCTCTCCCTTCTTCTCTACCTATGTCTACTGTCTGCCATCCCAATCAGTTCCATGAAACACTTCAATCCTCTGCCCATAACAAGTGTCTTCGACGAAATCGTCGATTCAAATGTTCGATGCTCCATTTACTCTTTCACTGCTCGACGCCGCCATGATGAAACGTTGTTGCCTCTTTGGTCTTCAATCCCGTGTAATTTGTGTTGTCCACAAATTATGCAGTTTAAAAAAAATTTAATTAGCTTAATTCAATTCAAAAATTAATTGTGTAAGTTTAAAAAATATTAATTTACTAGTAGCAGTTAATTAGGAAAGTAAAATAGGTAATATACCTTAAATCATGTGAGCCAACGCATTTTATACATTAAACACACTTCCTTGAATCAAGACATTTGTTATGGGAGGAAAAAAAATACTCCTCCCGACTATCTTGATAGTATTTTTTTTTGCACAGAAATCAAAAAAATAGTATTTTATGTATAGGTGAAAAAAAAATGTAAATAAAGGGTAAAATTTTTGTCAAATAAGAAAATATCTCAAGATAAGTGGGACACTTTAAAAAAGTGTGTCAAGATGTATAATACTCCCCCCCCACTTCAATTGACACTTTTACTTTGGGCACGAAGATTAAGAATAAAGGATTGGGTGTATAAAGTGGGTGGGGACCATTTGTTTAATGTGTATAGAGAAGATAGGGACCACATGCTATTTTTGAAAAGTGTCAATTGAAATGGGACAAACAAAAAAGGCAATATGTCAATTGAAATGGGACGGAAGGAGTATAAGACATTTTAATTAAACAAAATTAAGTCTCATCACATACTGTCAAGCAAACGGCTCTTTTTTTTTTTTCTTCATGTTATTATAGATTATTATTTTTTGTGGCACTTGGAAGTGACATCTTCTTAAATTCGTGCTTCAACGTCCTTAGCAAATCCCGTACACCAATAAGTCTATGTCTATATATAAATAAATGGTACAAATGAAATCGAAAAGAAGGGCGAATGATTAAATCTCTAACTCATGTGGATGAGATTTCTGTTACTCTGTTTGGAGCGTGACAGATATAAAAACAAGAATAATTAATATATGGGACTTTCTTGTTTAATCTGTCCCCCCTTCCATATGTATATGAAACCAATCTTCACCATACTATATATATACCCATATGGTTATAATATATATAGTGGCGTGGTGTGGCCAGAAATTTTTATTAGGGAAAATTGAATTTGTATAGAGATTTGAGAGAAGATCCGTGAATCAATTTTTTTTTTATCAGTCTATATAGTTATTAAACAAAACATATGAGTAATAAAATTAAATTAATATTTTCATATATTAAATAGATCTAGTATATTATTAGTTTGATTTTGCACATAAACCTTGAAAGGTGTAAAAGAATACATGAACTTTAATGTTGTAGCAATTTTATCACAAACTCTATAAAAATCTTACGACTTATAGGTTTAGAGATGTCTTATACGATATCTTTTAGAAATGTCCTATATAATATCATTTTTTTTAAAGTCCGATGAATACACATCGATATTTCGACTTGCCACGTCAGCTTTAATTTGAGCAAAAATTGAATTTGTGACATCGTATGAGACATCTCTAAAAGATATCATATAAGACATCTCTAAACCCGTAAATCGTAAGACTTTTATGGAGTTTGAATATCTAATATTTGAATTTGTGATAAAATTGCTACAACATTAAAGTTCATGTATTTTTTTACACCTTTTAAAGTTCATGTGCAAAATCAAACGACCCCCAAAGTTGGCGTATTTAGGTTCTAATAACCCTATTATAAATAATTTAAGAATAAATATTTAATGAATTAATTATTTCTATTTGAAAAATCAATGATGATTAATTTCTATGTATATTCATCGATTGAATTGCAAAATTTTTGAATTGTCCATTGTTAAAAAATTATATTCTCAATATACAAGGCTAAACATGTTATACTTTCCTCTTTATTCTCTTAATTGAAAAATAAAAAACATGTAAATTTAAGCCCACCCTAACCTCCATACATGGCAGCTCTGCCACCATATATAAATATACATGGGGAGTGGATCATGTAGATCTTACCACTTAATTAATTATAATAGTATATAGATCTTAACTAAAGACCACATTATATATGTATGTGACGCGCTAGGAAAGTGACACATGGTGGATGCTTTCCAAGGCAAAATACTCACATCGATAAAATAGAAATAAAAATTTTGAAAAAAAAAATATTATTATTATTATTTTTAACCGAATATTCATTTTTTTCCGCGGCCGTCGTCAAAATTATGCATATAATTAAACACCAATATGCATAAAAGTAAACACAAATATGCATGACGCTGGATAGAAATATGCATAGGAAAGTATCAGTATGTATGTGACCCATCTAAAAAAGTAGCAGTGAGAAAATGTACACTCCATGTGACAGTTCATTCCATAAAATTTGTATTGAAGTATTTAGAGCTCTTTCATGGATGTTTGGATAGAATTCATACTTTTCTGGCTTCATCCAATAAGTTTCATTAAAACTGAAAACATAGAAATCGAAATAGTCCAGCAAAGGAAATAGAAATTTATATCAATCATGAGTCTCTAAATAAAATGAATACTTTCACTTTCCAGCCCTTAGAATCACGATTTCATGAGTCTGCGACTTTTGTCGGACAGTTTCTGGAGTCATGATGTCCCCAAGTTTTACATTTTCTGCAAAGACGCTTAGGTTTCTGTGCGAGAATCATGGCCTTCTCTTGTTCCGATCTCTGCGTCCACCTACGCCACTTCCTTTGGTCTTGGCTATGTCAGGAGGCAGCACGGTAGGTGAATCTGTAGGTGCTGAACCATAAAATTCATTAAACAAACTAGTCTTTGAGCCATTCTCCGCAAACTTATCTCGAAGTTCAATGAGATTGTTGTATAATTGCTCCGACAACTCCTCATTGCCTTTAACATGTGCAATTGTCTCACTAACAGCCTTAAAAATACGAAATTCCCAACCTGATGTCGGCTATTTGGAGCTACTACACTGTAAATCATATGAATCATTGGGGCATAAAATGCTAAATTTGCACCACCGCACAACAAGATACTTTTGAGGAATATTGTCAAGATTCAAATTCCGGAATACGAAAAACATATGCTTGCACGGCATACCTTTCCTAACAAATAAATTACAGCTGCAGATCACTTCGCCCTCGGACTTCATGTGGCGCACCAAGAAAACACCATCAAGCTTGTCATCCACCTCGTAGATCGTGATGTTCCCTTCGGAGTACATCTTACGCATTCCACACGCCTTGCTTGCATGATCTATTTCATCCTGAACATCTTTAAAGACATAATTAGTGTAGACCACTGATGCGTTACGTTCGATGGGAAGATTAGTGACCATCATAGGGCTACGTGTCTCGTCGTTGTGAGTTGACAATTTGTAGTTATACCTCTGCGCATCAACACCACTGTAATAATTGGTATAAAGTAATACCAGATCAGAAGTTTTGTTGATGAATCTCTTGAAAAAACTATTCTCGCTTTAAGATGATGAAGTGGTACGAAATATGCCGCTCATGGATACATGTCTAAAATACGCAGGAATCCACATTGATCTTAGTAATACTGGTCTTTTGATTTTAATACATATGCAGATACAAGTTGATTTTCACCCCATTCACTGGCAAAGATAATCATGGGAAATGCGTCTCATTTGGAGCTGCGCTAATATCTCATGAAGACACGGAGTCGTACGCTTGGGTGTTGGATAGTTTCGTTCAAATCATGGAAAATGCACCGAGGATTCTAATAACGGACCAAGACCCAGGTCTCAAAAAAGCGGTTGCATCCTGTTGGAAAGAAACACACCACAGGTTTTGTATGTGGCACATAAATATCAAAGTTGCTGAGAAATTACCACCGAGATTGAGAGAAAATACCGCTTTCAAAACAACATATGATAATATTGTCTGGACTGACGACGATGATCCGGATGTTTTTGAGGAAAAATGGAATAACATGATTTAGGAGTTTGAGCTCTCTTCAAATAAGTGGTTCACTGACATGTTCGAAGAGAAGTTGCTACAACAAATAGCATTGTTGAATAAAATAGATGCATATATCAACAAACCTAACAGTTCCTTAATATTAATCAAAATATATCGCTGCATGAAATTTGTAACACACCTGTTTGTATTATAGGTAGCATCAAATGACACGGTATCTCCAAACAAACTGAAGTTCTTGACCGACGTCTCATCAGCCCAAATAATTCTACACAATTTATTGTCTTCATCGACATCATGGAAGAACTTAAATCCATTTCCAAGTTCTTGCCTATTTGTAAATGTCTCCAAGAGCATATGTGCATCAGATCCTTTGGAGTGCACCTTCAAGTCCCTGACAAAATTCTTGAAGTCAGTACCCGTGCATCCAATTCCTTCATAACTGCCCATAATCTCTCTGAACATTCTGAACGAACGCATTGGACCAATGTTAGCCTTTATACCAGAAAGTATGAATCTTTGTTGGAATTCATCCAGATTCCTGTTACTTGGCATGACATCTCTTGCTGGTATAGGAACCATGGAATGTGTATGTCCCTCAACAAATTCAATAATCTTGTAACATGTTCCCATCGCAAGCTTAAATATCACTTTGGCTTTACAGTCAACCTTGCAAGAGGTTGTCTTCCTCTTCTTAGACGTTGAATAATTGATGCGGGAGACTGGTGCTTTAAGCTTTTCCCATACTCCTTCTCTGTTACACACAACATATTGTCTGGTTATTGTTTCATCTTTTGCTTTCCTATTAGTGCTCATGCGAGCCTCAAAACCACATGCTTCTGCATAGTCCTTATAAAACTTCACAGCTTCGGGCAATGTTTGAAATATCATGCCAACATACGGTTTAATAGAATCTGAGCATCGAGGATAACACAATTGTCCATCTGCTGTTCTTGTTTGCAAATTATCTACAATTAAGAACAACATAGAAATTAATATGTTTCAAAGTCTAGTCATGCTGCTGCATATCATGAATCTCCATAGACAAATTTATAGCACTTCCACATATATTGTTTCCATCTTAATTGTTTTATAGTTTTTATGCAATTAGTTCATTGATGTTCAGAATTTTAAGTTGTTGATATAATTATTTCAGTTTAAAGATTTTACTCCGGGAACGTTCCATGGTATTATAAATTTTTTAATGAACAATAAATTTTTAAGATTTATCCTATTGCTTTTTTTTTTATCAGACAAAATGTAATTTCATTCAAACCGGCACCAGCGGTGCCAAAACATCATACAAGTCGAGAAATAAGCTCATTAGAGCTCCACTCGACAAAATTCAAAGCAACATCCACAATCCCAAAAGTTCGATTCCAACCCCAAGTTCTAGCTTTGATCTCCTGAATGAACTCGCCAACAGTCGATTTTTTCCTTAAAAAATTCTCTCAAAGATTTATCCTATTGCTGCATTTTTAAAGTTGCTGTTAAAATTATTTCAATTCTTTAATGAACGTTCCATGTTCCTTCGTTCTTCCATGTTCGTTCAAATGTTCTTCGGCTCTTACCAAACTCATTCGTGGAAACTGGAAACACTAAGTTCTTTGAAATTGTCTCTTACGGAATGAGGGAAAACTAAGTTCTTCGAATCTGTTTCACAATAAGTTATCTCTAACGAATAATCAGCAACGCAAAAAAAAACATGCAACGAATTGACATGACAGACGTAGCAAAACAATAATACTCCATTACTATTAAATCGCCGGAAATCTGATTCTCTGTCAAATATTACGTTAAGAGTATGAAGATAGGCAAACAGAAGAATAGAACTTACCTTGAGATTCCATGACAGTGGGTTTGAAACAGAGGTTTCTTTCTGGAGTGTTGAGCAGTAATTCATGGTGATGAAAGATAACCACGGCAAGTTAGGAAATAACCGATATTTTGGTAACTACCATATCCCACGTAATACTCTACCGCAAATAGACTAATTGATTGTATCTAATTTATGAATTAAACGTATATGATGAGATCAGAATTACAAAGTTGTCCTTTAGTCATAAAACGGACGTATATCATAGATTGATGATCAACGAAATTCCCAGCCCTTAGATTGCCCATAATCGACGAACCAGATTTGGTCTTCGTTCTTTGAAAATTTGGTGGTCTCTATAGAACCTCCCCATATATATATATATATATATATATATATATATATATATATATACACACACACACGCACACAAACTTGGGTATAATCGGGTTGCACCCTGACCTGCATCCTGACCCGAACTCACATTTTGACCCAACCCATGTAAATGACACTATTCAGTTATCAAATGACACTGCTTATAATGGACATTATTCCGTTATACAAATGACATTGTCTATAATTGATACTATTCAATTATATATACAAATGATACTGCGTATAAATGACACTATTCGATTATATAAATGACACTATAACATCACTATTCAATTATACAAATGACACTATGATATTTTAAAATTTTATAGTGTAATTTGTATAATCGAATAATGTCAATTATAGACAGTGTCATTTGTATAATTAGTGTCAATTATACACAGTGTCATTTACAATGTTATATCGGCATTTATACGCAGTGTCATTTGTATAATCGAATAGTGTCAATTACAGACAGTTTCATTAGTATAATCAAATAGTGTCATTTACATGGTTTGAATCAAGATGTGTATTCGGATCAGAGTGCAAATCAAAATACGGATCAAAATATAATTCGATTGTACCCAAAATCAGTTCTATATATATTCTTTTTGTCATTTAACAGCTTGTTGAATAGAAAAAGTAGTTAACATCATAATTTCTGATCTTACTATGAAATCTAGCAATTTACGATCACATTTATAATTTTGTTTTATTTAATTAAGAAGGCCGCAAAGATCGATCTCTTCCATGATTAAATTAAAACTAAAAGGTTTTCGAAGACATGTACTGTCAATATCCCATCATTATTTTTCCAAAATATTCCTAGATTCACAAAATAAATTGGTGGCCTGATATTTGGCTTCTTTCATTCATTTATATTTTCTCCAAATTCCCCCCCCCCCCCCCCAAGCACACACACATTTTTTTTTATTATTTTCTTAAAAATTAATTACAATATTTTTCTTTGCGTTTGTTGACGGACAAGGGATTTCGATTGGTGTCCTAGTCACTCGTCATTTAAAGGGTATGAATATCACTTTGCTACAATTTTAATGATGGTGTGTATGTATTTTTAATAATTCATCCATTCACAAAAATTATAATCTTATTATTACTACTTTAATAACTACAAAATATTCAACCATTAATACATTAATTTTGATATATAGTCCCTTGCTCCACTCATTCTACACTTTATGCATATCTTCTAACTACATTTAATCCGTGCCATCCGAACCATATTAACTTCAATTTTTATGGACAGAGAAAATAATATAGTATTGCATGTAGTTGTAAACCCATCCAGCTATATACCATGAAGTATTGATAGAAACAAGACGTTAATATATCTTGAAATTAATCATCCAATTCTCACTATTTTACCGTTACAACGAAAGAGGTGGGGTCACAAGAATTAGCATTGAATTATTTGTGTGATGGAACCGAAAATATCCTGAAATTATTGAAGAGATAGAAATTAAGAGATGCAGATAGAATTAAAAGTGATGAATACTAATGTTGAAGATGATAATAGCATAATAGCATGAGCAGTGGTATAATTAAAAATGAACGATGAAGAGATGGGCTACGTATGGCGATTAAGAATCACTACACACAACTGGTATAGATATATGTATATTAATGTGTGAGATCGAATTGAGATGGTTATGGGGTGGAGACAGCGATGGCGACATGCATGGGGCAAAAATATTATCACGTTCGCTGTCAGAAATTTAAGGTACGTCCAAATGCAGGTTGTTTTCGAATTCCTGCCTCAAATCTTTGGGGCCATGGCCTCCATGCTACAAGACACCTTTTGCAATGTCAACTAGGCCCCACATCTCTAATTTTTTCAGATTATTTTTTCATAATACAAGAAATTCAACTTGAAAAAGTACCTACTAATTAATAGAAAATTAAGGGTTCAAACACTAATATTTTTGGTGAAAATTAAATTAATTGGTAGTAGCTAGATGATTCTCTTATTGGTTGTGGTATCTGAAAAAACATAGGATTCCCAATTATCTGATTTAGGTATCTATTCCAATTGTCAAAAATGTGGTGCTTACTTGATCTGTGTGACTATATAAAGATAGAAAGTACCTGTCCTTATAGCTCCAGTAGTCAATTCTTTTTTCACACTATATATCCAGATCATTTCTCAAATAATTGATTGTTCTATGAGTTTTATTCTTCGGGTTATTATAACTAAAATTTTTCCAACTCTCAACTTATATAAATTATTTCTATAATTAATTTAATTTGACCAAATTAAATTGGTGGTACGTTTCCAATTATATAAATCTCAATTATTTTCATTAATTAAATCTTAATTTTTGATTGGGACAATAGAAAGACCATGTTAATTATATCAATTTTCATTTGAAGAAGCTTTATAAAAGGTAGAGGGGGATTATAGATTTTAGAAAATATGAATAAGAAAATATGTAAATTTGGCGTAAGATATGATGGAGGACTGGTGTGTCACATGATTGTTAATCCTATCATCTACAACTTATAAAATTAGAATTGACTATTGGGTATCATCTCGTCAAGAGCTTGAAAAATCATAATTGACTTTTGTGTATTGACTCAACCCAAAACACCTAAGGGATTGACTCGCAATCGTACGAGGTCGTCCTAGTGTAATAAGCTAACCCAAGTCGTCTCTCAAGGAAGGCTAAACAGGGCTCTGATCATGCTACGCACAGAAAACGGGAAATAAACCTAAACACTCTAATCAGAAGGTTGGGTCTGACACTCTCTCTCTGATTAACTAATACGTAATTAAAATAAAGCATATAAATTTATCTAGGCGAAAGATAGGAAGCAGGTGAAGAAAGCAATAAGACAACATAAAGAACTAGGGTTCTAATCTAACAATCTAAAAATCAATAATTAAATCCAAAATCATAAAGCAACAATTATCTAGGCAAGGAAAATAAACAAGCATTCAAATCTATGACAAACATAAATCATAATTTTTTCTAAGGAACATGTAAATGAAAAGCGACACAAATTCAATGGAGTATTACTCTAACAATCAACCAACAATCTAACTATACTAACTAGGCAATAAGATTAACAAGCATAAATCAATGCTAAATATCATTATCAAAACATATTCAATTATCTAGGAAAAGAGCAACCAAGAAAGCTTGTAGAATTCGATAATTCAATAGATAGAACTTACAATTGATTAAAGGAAACGACGATCTAGCGTAATCCGAGAGTTTCTAATGTGTTTCTCCCTATCAAAATACTAGGAAAATACAGTAAAATGGAGTTGGAGGCTGGATGGGTCGAGAATTGTGGCCAAAACCCTCAAAAAATGGGTTTTAAACCCTAAAAAACGTAACTGACAGTACCGCGACGGCGGCCGCCGTCGGACGGCGGCGCCGTGGACTCCCTTCGCAGAATGGGCACGGCGGCCGCCGTCCCACGGCGGCCGCCGTCCACTGCAATGCGCAGCGGTTTTGTTTTGGCCCGTTCTCCCTCGTTTCAAGTCGGATTTTGGATCCGTTTTCGCCTACGAACTCGTATCGAGACGAACTTCGATTCTTCTTCAGACCAATCAACTAAATTCTGACTTTATTTTTGTCCACATATCAATCAATTTGAGCATAAAATCCTGAGACAACAAAATTAGCACAAAAGCTCAAATCAATCAACTCTTGAGTGAAAGAGACCAAAATAAAAGTCAATATAAGACGTAAACACCAACAAATTCATCACAAAATAGGGCTAAACAACCCCCCACACTTGATCCTTTGCTTGTCCTCAAGCGAAGTCACGACACCAAATGATAGTTCACAAGAGAACTTCCTCACCATTCACATCTCCAACCAATCTAAGTCTCTTAGCCATTACATTCCTCACGAGATGTTCATTGTTAAGATTTTAAGAAGCAACAACCACATGATACAATTCAATCCGATCGGACCCGATTCTCCGCTAGAGGTGAATTTCCTAATGTGATTGCCTTTATAATCAAATCCCATTTTCCTTGAAGATGATAAACAATCAAACCAAATCTAATTTTATACATCTTTCTTTTCAAGGTGATGTTATTCCATTTTCAATAGATGGGCCAATTTTCATGAGATCAACACTTTTGGAGGTAATCCAAAATGTTCTCACGTGGTTTTCCATGCTCATAACACTACCGTCAGAGGAGCAGAGATCCAAAGCTATAGAAAACTTCACAATAAACCAACATTCAAACTCAAGGGATAAGATCGTAGGCTATCACAAGGAAAACACTCCCTCTAGCATCTACCGGACAAATCACGTCAAGAATAGCTCATAAGGATGTTGCATCCAAAACATTAAACAACTTACATCAAGTGAGGAATATGCATAGCCTGAGAGACAAAGATAGCAACCAAGCCAACACAAAGCATGAAATTTACTTGTGAACAAATCATCAAAGTGAGCATTATTACTTGAAGCCAAGCAACAATCAAGATAAAGGAGACCATTTGCCCCACACAAGAAAGCCCAAAAACACAACAAAAAGCCACCCATAGGATCAACAAACACCCCTCCCACACTTAAAATCTTGCACTGTCCTCAGTGCTCGCAAAAAGAGGGGGGAAAGAGAAAAACTTCCCTGAATATCGATCCAAGTGGCGAGCCCGTAGTTTCCCACGATGTCTGCCGTGTTAATAGGCAAAAATGCCCTTTTCTTATAAACACTTGTAAAAATGCCCTTTTTCATAAGTGAAAAAGGGCATTTTTACAAGTGTTTATAAGAAAATGACATTTTTGCAAATGCCTCATGTCTGCCTATCTCTCATCCATAGAACAAACAATCACCAACGCACCAACCTGCACCAAATAACAGAAAAAACCCAAACAAAACGAAAGAAAAACGAAAACAAAGGAAAGCAAGAAAAACATGGGTTGCCTCCCATGCAGCGCTAGTTTTTAAGTCGCCAGCCGGACTAAGAGGATCCCTTAACCAAAATCCGATTGAAGCGTCAGCTGCTTAAGTGCCTGTGTAAACATATCTTCTTGAATTGCTGCTGCGGGTCCTCCTAATGAGCGCTCCATGCTCATATCATGAGATGGTCTTCTATCCACACATCCAACGAGATCGAATGACACAACCTCATCAAGCTTCTCTTCCAGTAGCAAGGCACACAGAAGGCCTTGCTCTTTATCATCTTCCTCTTGCAGTTTTTCCAGAAATTCCTGCTCAATGTCAGCCTCATCCTGCAAGTTAGCAAGGAATTCCTCCACAATCATTCAAATCTATGGCAAACATAAATCATAATTTTTCCTAAGGAACATGTAAATGAAAAGCGACACAAATTCAACGGAGTATTACTCTAACAATCAACCAACAATCTAACTATACTAACTAGGCAATAAGATTAACAAGCATAAATCAATGCTAAATATCATTATCAAAACATATTCAATTATCTAGGAAAATAGCAACCAAGAAAGCTTGTAGAATTCGATAATTCAATAGATAGAACTTACAATTGGTTAAAGGAAACGACGATCTAGCGTAATCCGAGAGTTTCTAATGTGTTTCTCCCTATCAAAATACTAGGAAAATACAGTAAAATGGAGTTGGAGGCTGGATGGGTCGAGAATGGGGGCCAAAACCCTCAAAAAATGGGTTTTAAACCCTAAAAAACGTAACTGACAGTACCGCGACGGCGGCCGCCGTCGGACGGCGGCGCCGTGGACTCCCTTCGCAGAATGGGCACGGCGGCCGCCGTCCACTGCAATGCGCAGAGATTTTGTTTTGGCCCGTTCTCCCTCGTTTCAAGTCGGATTTTGGATCCGTTTTCGCCTACGAACTCGTATCGAGATGAACTTCGATTCTTCTTCAGACCAATCAACTAAATTCTGACTTTATTTTTGTCCACATATCAATCAATTTGAGCATAAAATCCTGAGACAACAAAATTAGCACAAAAGCTCAAATCAATCAACTCTTGAGTGAAATAGACCAAAATAAAAGTCAATATAAGACGTAAACACCAACAAATTCATCACAAAATAGGGCTAAACATGTATCATCTCATCTGTACATTGAAAGACCAAAACTGTCTTCTTAGTATTATCTTGTATGGAGTTTGACATACCACCTTTGACTTCTGAGCATCATCTGATTTGGTGTTTGAGAGATTTTTTTAGGCAAAGAACAAAATCAATAATAAGAATGATGACTATGGTTGTACCTTACGAGATTATGCCCAAGCTAAGTTGCTTTTTTTTTTCTTCTATTTTTTTCATTTGTTTGTTCTCAGCGCTTTGATGAAAGTGCAACCCAAAGTGATTGATAGTGACAGTATGATAAGAGAGAGGAATACACCAACTCCTTGTGGGATCGATCCTGTACTTACCGCTAGAGAAACCTAGTTGTGAAGATAGGAAACTATAAATTTATGTGCACGAAGTCTACAACAACTGGCTCTGTCGAGAAGCTAAAAGACATGCTGAGATTGTCAAAGAGCCCATTGAAAAAAACACTAAGCTGAAAGACAAGATCGAGTTGTGCTACAAGATAAGTAGCGATGAGGAAAAGGCCAAGAAGAAGCTCGTAGAAAAATTTGGCATGATCTATCACGAAGCTACAACCAAAGTGCAACCTAAAGCTACCCTTGCCAGAGAATAAGCTCTAAAGAAGAAGAACAAAGATTTTCACATCGCTGCCAACAAGATCAATTAAGTTTAGAGTGCCCAAAGAAGTCCTATGATAAAATCTGGAATAAGGTTCAACTCATTTCAGAATGTGAACTGTGTATCAAAAAGTGGTGTCAAGACTGTGTTCGTGAAAGTTGCAGACAGACTCAACTCTCCATTCCAACATGCCAAATGTACAATGGCTGCTGAGAAACTTGGAAGGTCTGAGATTAAAATTTCAAACGTGTTAATCCTATTAGACTCCCTCACGTGACTCAGTTGAGAATCAATCAGCATAAGCCTCATCAGCCGAGGAAGCTACCTGTGTTTTAAAAAGCGCGCCTAGGCGCGCCTAGGCGCGGGCTTTAGTATGGGCGCACGGTTTGGGCTTTTTCCAGTGCCAGGCGCACAAACCTACGAGAGGCGCGGCCAAGGCGCATGTAGGCGCCGAAAGCGCGCCTAGGCGCAAAAGCCCAATAGCCTGCGCCTCTTGTGCATTTAGGGTTAGGAGTATTTATTTCAATTTTAGGTTTTGAGTTATAACTTAAAAACAAAACACGCATCTCCCTCACTCCACTCCTCTGCGCCGCTCGACCCCTGCCCACCGCACGCCGCTGCGCCGCCGCCATCCGCCATCCGCCGCCGCCGCCGTCGGCGGTCTGCTCCAGTCAGGTAAGTACTTCCATTCCTTTTTTGTAGTTTATTTCAAATTTCAAATCCTTTTTAGTTTTTAATTCAGTTTTTAGGTTTTAACTATCTTTAATTCAGTTTTTCCTTTTTAGTTTTTATATTTTCAGTTTTTAACTTTTTTTAAATTTCTTTTATACTTCAGTTTAGTCTTTAAGTAATTTTTTTAATTCAGTTTTTTATTTCTATTCGATTTAGTGTCTATCTAATTTATTTTTTAAGTTCTATTCAGTTTATAATTCAAATTTTTAAGTTCTTTTTTATTTTAGTTTTATAATTTCAGTTTTGATATTATAGTTTAACAAATTTCATTTTTTTAATTTCAGTTTTAACTTTCACTGGCTTCGGATAAGTCACGTGTATCATCAACGGAGGATGATCATGATGATCCGACTAAAAAATATGGGACTCCTAATCCTTCGAATAAAATTGCATGGACGTGTCATTTTTGTGGGAAAGCCACAAATGGAGGATCCTATCGAATGAAGCAACATTTGGTGGGAGGTTTTAGGAATACAAAGAAATGTCTTAAGGCTCCCGAGCATGTAAGGACGGAAGTGAATGCTTATATGATTAAGAAAGCAACTAGTAAAGTGCTTAATCAATTTGCTAGAAATCCGTCTCAAGATGTTGGTGATTATGGTGAAGAAGAGAAAGAGGTGGAAATTGAAGGTAGCTCGTCACGCACCATCACGAGTAAAGTGCCACCGGCTTCAAAAAGAATGAAAGGTCCCTTAGATGTTTTATTTGCATCTAAGCAACCTAGTTCTCAATCTCAAGAAGTATTGAAGGGTAGGAAAGATAGAAAGGGAATTTTTGGTCCTAGTGACAAAGTATGTAGGGACAAAGCTTGTGAAGCTATTGCAAGGTTCTTTTATGACAATGCAATTCCCTTCCATCCGGCTACTAGTGATAGCTTCAAAGGAATGGTTGAAGCTATTGGACAATATGGTCCGGGGTTGGTTCCACCGAGCATGTATGAGCTAAGAGTTCTTTTTCTTCAAAAGGAAGTGGAAGCCACGAACACCAAAGTGATGGAGTTCAAGAAAGAATGGGCCATAAAGGGATGTTCTATTTTATCCGATGGATGGCGTGATTCGGTGGTGCAAAAGGATATTGTGAACTTTCTTGTCAACTCTCCAAAAGGGTCCGTGTTCATCAAATCGGTGGAAGTTTCCGAAGTTGTGAAAGATTCAACCACTTTGTTTGTGATGCTTGATTCTATTGTCGAGGAAGTTGGAGAGATGAATGTTGTGCAAGTGGTGACGGACAATGCATCTAACTATGTTAAGGCGGGTAAGAAGTTTAAGTCATCTATTCATCTTTAATTTTATAATTTTCAGTTCCAACTTCCAAGTTGTTTTTACTTAATGATTAAAGCTTAATCCTTTTTTTATAGGGAAATTGCTTATGGCCAAAAGACCACATCTTTATTGGACTCCATGTGCCGCACATTGTGTGGACTTGATGTTGGAGGATATTGGAAAGCTTCCAAAGATCAAGAATGCCCTTAAGAAGGCGATCTTCATGAATGGTTATATATATAACCATGTCGGCGTTGTGAACATGATGAGGAGATTCACCAATCAAAGGAATTTGCATCGACCGGCGGTCACAAGGTTTGCAACTTCCTTCATCACTCTTGCACAATATCACAAGCAAAAAAATAATTTGAGGAAGATGGTCATTTCGGAAGAGTGGATTGCTTCAAAGTGGCAAAAAGATGCGGGGGGGAAGAAGATGACATCTTTTATTTTGCAAGACACATTTTGGAGGAATGTGTTGTATGCTCTTAAGTTGGTAGGTCCTCTTGTGAAAGTACTTCGAATGGTTGATGGGGATAAAAAACCGGCTATGGGATACATTTATGAAGCTATGGATAGAGCAAAGGAGGCTATTGCTAAGAGTTTTGGTCACAAGGAGGAGCATTACAAAGAAGCTTTTGGGATAATTGATAAAAGATGGGATTGCCAACTTCATCGCCCTTTACATGCGGCCGGATACTTTCTAAATCCGGAAATCTATTATGATAATCCGGAGGGAGTGAGTTGTCAAGAAATTGAGCATGGCTTGTATGAAAGCATTCAAAGGCTAGTTCGAGATAATTCAACACAAGACAAGATCATGGTTGAGCTAGATGCCTACAAAAATGCAACGGGTCTATTTGGCAATGCACTGGCGATTAGACATAGAAAGATGAAATCACCGGGTAAGATTTAATATTTGAAATTTCTAATTAAGTGTTCAAATAATTAACATTTCATATTCTAACAACAATTCATTTTTTAAATGTCTATAGCGGATTGGTGGTCTTGTTATGGATCTTCAAGTCCCAACCTCAAATCATTTGCAATAAAAGTTCTTAGCCTCACTTGTAGTGCTACCGGGTGCGAGAGAAATTGGAGTGTCTTTGAACATGTAAGTCATTATTTTATTTTACTTTCACTAGAGTCTAGAATACATAAACTATAATTTTAACTTATTGTCTTTTATATTTTTATAGCTTCATACCAAGAAGAGAAACCGATTGGCACAAGATCAGCTCAATCACTTGGTTTATGTGAAGTACAATCGCACTTTGGAAAGGCGATACAAGAGGAAAGACACGATAGATCCTATTTTATTAGAAGAGATTGATGATAGCAATGAATGGTTGCTTGGACATATGGATGGGGACTCTTCTAATGAAGATAGTGATCTTGTGTTTGAGGATGATAATTTGACATGGAGTGCCGTTAGCAAGGCTTCGGGAGCTAATGACCCTATTTATAGCACTAGACATGCATCTAGAGTAGATAAAGGAAAGGGTGTAGTTGCTTCGGGTTCGAGGACGAGAAGACTCTTAGATGAGAATGAAGATGAGGATGGGGATGAGGAAGCGGAGGAGATGGAAGAGGACATTGGTGAAGACAAAGATGATGAAGGAGATGGGGATGATGCACTTAATGATGATGATTATTGATTAGTTATTCGATATTTGATCGTACTTTTAGACTTGCGTAGTTTAAAACTTAAGTATTTGTGTGTCTTGAATTTTTATGTGTTTTTAAATTAAGTATTTATGTGTTTAAGTATTTGTGGTGTTAAATATTTGTGTTTTTGGTATAAAATATATTGTAGGTAAATATATTAGAATTTTTTAGGCTTTAGTGCGCCTCGCCTACGAAAAGCCCGCGCCTGAGCTTAAAGCCCTGCGCCTAGGCTCCGGGGAAAGTTTGCGCCTTGTGCGCCTCGGGCTTTTTAAAACCCAGGAAGCTAGTGCACAAAGAATCTCAAGCTAGGAATATAGTGAAAAAAGTTCCCTTCCTTTATAGACTAACTTATAATTGCAAAGCTTAATTTACACCTTCACAAAAGCACAAGCATGCACAACCCTCATATATGCACAAAGTAACCTACTACTCATATGTCAGCTTTCCAACCCAAGACCAATCGGTCCAGGATGGTTTATATTGATTTATATGGAAGATAAATCTGCGTTGATTCTTCAATCAGATTGCTCAAGAAGATTTGGATTCCAAAGGGAACGAGTAAAATGTTAGGACCCAATCTCAAATGGGTACCAACGGGCATAATTTTTGCAGGTAGCCTCAATGGAGTGTATAAGATGATAGGAAAGATAGCTGAGAAAGGTCTCGAGATTCAGGATATCAGACGATCAGTGTTCACAACAGAAAATCAAATGCTATCTCTTAGAGTATCCGAAAGATATCAATCCAGAAACGTCACTTGACTAAAGTTCCAGTTACCACAACCAGCAAGCTAGTCGAAACAATACATGATAAAGAATCCTTCGAATGATGGAACTATCAGTTAATGCAAGCTCACTCAAGCACAACAAGAATCAGAGCGCACAACCACAAATCCTTGATCAACTCATCAACCAGATCAACTTTAATTCAAGGAGCAAATGAAGATCTAGCCTGGAAGAGCTGAAGAGTCAGAAAATGATGCTGAAGAGGCTTAGAGAAATGATTGAAGATCACAATTTAACTGAGAGTTCCCCTAAAGAAATCATACTGACAATTGGTATTGTACCAACAATTAGTATCATAAACCAATGGGGAACATCAACTGAAATTTCAAATACTCGTTTTGAAATATCAGCTGATACCCTGGCTGATCCATTTGTCACCTCATTATCTCTGCTATTGGAGCAAGGATCAACAGTCATCAACAACAATCAGTATCAACAATTAATATCTTCAACAATCAGCCTTTGATATTCAATGTCAACTAGCCAACCATCATATTGACAAGTAGCTATGAAGATCACTCATCCTATTATTGACAATCCTTGAAGAACGCAAAGAGAAGACTGGTGGTCAAGAAATCCTTGTATGGAGCACGAATGATGAAAAAGTTGAAACTGAAGAACTAGCTCCACTAGATCTTGCTAATGAGATGAGAATTCCCATCAAATTCTCTTGAAATTTATGCCTTAGAGCAAGGGGGAATGCCATCAGCTCCAAAGTTGACTCAATCACTATTTGCTCAAGCTAAATCTGCTGAAAAATTGAAAGAAAGGTTCAAAATTAGCATTACTCAACACGAAACAAAGGATATTTATCACTTCATCAGAAAACCATGTCTAAAAGCATGACAAGATTGTTGAGAAAATTCACTCCATCAGTCACCATGTTGATCCAAACATCAAGCTATAGAGATGAAGAAAGATTCAAGACGATTTAGAAAAATTGATAAGTTTTCCCATCAATAAGACTGATTAATTTTTAGTCAGACTACAAGGAGTACTGAAGCAAGGGGGAACACATGCTGATAAGCCACCTCTATATGCTAATTGTATCATCAGGTGATAAGTCCAACAACTAACGATTAAATAGTATATGTTGAATATTGTATTAGTAGATAAGTAAGTTGCATTTAATTCAGATATATAAGCATGTTAATCATATATCTCTATTATCTTGCATTAAATATGTTTATATGGTTTACGTGTTAAAAATACAAGATTTGTATATTGATATTTCACATTAAATATATATGAATAAAAACTAAATATTTTCTTGGAATTCACAATTAGACACTATCATAGAAGAATCATATCAGCCTTGGCAGAGTCAAATCCCATCAACTGTGAGCCTAATTATTTTAAATGCAAGATCTAAACACGGAAACATAGGCCCTGATTAGGCAGTTATGAACACCTAAACTAAAACAGTAAATGAGACGAAGATTTACGGGGTTCGATCGTGAAGATCTACATCCATGGGTAGGGTTTTCACTATGATTGAGAGTTTTTACACTTTACATTATGAGCTAAGAGAAAATGAAAGAGAATCCCTAAACTCGTAATGAAACTTCTATATATAAGCATAAGAGTAAACCTTTCCACAACTAGTGGTGTTTGTTGATTACCCGATAGAGAACTTGGAGATGTAGATGCTCAGCTCAGATGCGAGCAAACTCACAGAGAGGTTGCACCATTACTGTAAAGTAGAAATTATTGTCTCATATTTTTCCTCCCGATAAATTGCATACGAGGATGGACAGGCTACCAATGTCGTGGCCTCACAAAGAAAATATAGCCTAGCTGACAACCAGCATCCCAACAACCATAATAGGCGACGTTAGTGGTGCCAAGGGCCAACCAGAACCGGCGGTTCGACCCTGAACCGGCCCGGTGGTCAACGGTTCTGGCCCGAACCGTTGACCACCGGGCCGGTTCAGGGCCGAACCGCCAAACGTTAAGGGCCGGTTTAGGTTCACATATATTTCGACCCTGAACCGGCGGTCCGAACCGGTGGTTCGACCCTGAACCGCCGGTTCCAGCCGAATTTTTATTTTTTTTTAAAATCAAATTCATATCCTACATTTTTCAATGTGGGATTCAACTGAACTTATAAAAATATAACTTATATTCATGTAATATATAACTTATAAACATATAACTTATAACTTATAATTTATAAATATATAACTTATAACTTATAAGGTCTAGGGATCAAACCCCATTGCTCCCCCTCTCCCAAATGTCAAAAAAAAAAAAACGTATAAATATATAACGTATATAATAATTTATAAATATATGTTGTATTTTTTAAATTTTGCGTATATATATACTTAACTTTAATAATTTTGAAATTACTCAACTTAAAAATCTTAAATAATATAATAACCTACAAGTGTTAAAATTTTAATAACTTACAAGTGTTGAAAAACGCAACATATATTTATAAGTTATTATATTATTTAAGTTGAGTAATCACACATTGAAAAATATAGGATTCTTTGAAATGTGTAGTACACTATAAATAGTGAAGCTACATTAAGTTGAAATTATCCCACATTAAAAAATGTAACATTCTGTACCATGTATAGTACACTATAAATAGTGAAGCTAGTCAAGTTACAATAAGTTGCAATTATCCCACATTGAAAAATGTAGGATTCTTTACAATGTGTAGTACACTATAAATAGTGAAGCTACATTAAGTTGAAATTATCCCACATTGAAAAATGTAGGATTCTCTACAATGTGTAGTACACTATAAATAGAGAAGTTACATTTGATTAAAATTAAAATATTATTTAAGTTGAGTAATTTCAAAAAATTTCAACACTTGTAAAGTAAAATTTTTTGAAATTTCATCACAAATCATTTAATTTCATAAAAAAGAATACAAAAAAAAAGGAAAAGCCCGTGAACCGCCGGTTTTTGGCCCGGGAACCGCCGGTTTTTGGCCCGGGAACCACCGGTTTTTGGCCCGGCCCGGAACCACCGGTTCAGGGTCCGAAAACCGGCCCTTCAAATTTTAGGCGGGCCGGTTCAGGTTCATGAAATTTTCGAACCTGAACCGCCGGTTCGGGCCCGGAACCAGCGGTTCGTGAACCGGTGGCAACCCTAGGCGACGTGAGAATGTTTAGGCTGCGTTATCTTTGTGGGAAAACGATGGAAAACAAATAGTTTTCCTCATTTTCCATCTTTTTCATGTGTTCTCTTTGTTAGCAAATTTTCTCCGAGTAGAAGGGAAAATTTTCCCGGGCAACCCCTTTTCCCATATTTTCATCCCAAATCATGATAATATTATCATGACCTGCAGGTGTGATAAAATTTTCCCATGATGTATATTTTTATGATCTTCCAATTTTGCCCTTAACACTAAGAATGTCAGTGAGTCCAGTCTTATTCGGATCGAAACCATTAACTTTTTTTTTCTTTAATTTTACTCCCCACCCCATCCCACTCCCTACCCCACGCCCCCACCCACCCCTCCCCCCCCCCCCCCCCCCCCCCCCCCCAACCCCAAATTTTTTTTTTAATTTTTCTCGCCACCTCCACCCACCCTCCCCTACCCACGCCCCAACCCCACCCTCCCCTCCACCCCCAATTTTTTTTTTTTAATTTTTCTCGCCACCTTCACCCACCCTCCCCTACCCCATGCCCCCACCCACACCCCCCCTCTCCCCCAATTTTTTTTTTAATTTTTCTCGACACCTCCACCCACCCTCCCCCCACACCCCCCCCCCACCCAATTTTTTTTTTAAAAAAAAATTTCTCGCCACCTCCCCACCCACCCCACTACCCCACGGCCCCACCCACCCTCTCCCCACCACACCCCTCCCCCCACCCCAATTTTTTTTTTTTTAAAAAAATTTCTCGCCACCTCCACCCACCCTCCCCCCACACCCCAAAAAAAAATTAATTTTTCTCGCCAACTTCACCCACCCTCCCCTACCCCACGCCCCCACCCAGCCACCCCAATTTTTTTTTTTTAATTTTTCTCGCCACCTTCACCCACCCTCCCCTACCCCACGCCCCCACCCACCCCCTCCCCAACGCCCCCCCACCCCCCAAATTTTTTTTTTCTCGCCACCTTCACCCACCCACCCCCTCCCCACAACCTCCCATCCCCCAATTTTTTTTTTTTTTAATTTTTCTCGCCACCTTCACCCACCCTCCCCTAACCCACGCCCCCCACCCACCCCCTCCCCACCACCACCCCCCACCCCAAAAAAAAATTAAAAATTTTTCTCGTCACCTCCACCACCCTCCCCTACCCCCACGCCCCCACCCACCCTCCCCACACCCCCCCCCCCCAAAGTTGGATGGGGCGGGAGTGGCGATAAAAATTAAAAAAAAAATTGGGGTTGGGAGGGTGGACGGGGGGGGGGGGCGTCGGGGTAGGGGGTGGCGTGAAAAAAAAAACTTGGCTAGGGGGGAGGGTGGGTGGGGGCGTGGGGTAAGGGGTGGGGTGGAGGTGGCGAGAAAAAATAAAGATTTTTTTTGGGGGGGAGGGGGTGGGTGGGGGCGTTGGGGTAGGGGAGGGTGGGTGAAGTTGGCGAGAAAAATTTAAAAAAAAAAAATTGGGGTTTGGGGCGGGTAGGGTGGTTGGGAGGGGGTGGGTGGAGGTGGCGAGAATTTTTTTTTAATTTTTTTTTTGGGGTGGGGGGGGGGGTGGTGGGGAGAGGGTGGGTGGGGGCGTGGGGTAGTGGGGTTGGGGTGGAGGTGGAGGTGGCGAGAAAAATTATAAAAAAAAAAATGAAGTATGTCATAAAATAAAATTGGAAGTATGCTATAAAATAAGTAAGTCAATAATAAGGGTAATATTGTCATTTAACAATTTATCCATCATTTTTCCACAAAGAGAACATGTGTATAGGATTAAAAAAAAAGATCCATCAAAGAGAACATGAGATAACAAGAGTGAAATGATAAAATTTTCCCACCTTTTCATTTTCATCATTTTCTCATGATAATTTTACAACCAAAGAGAACGCACCCTTAAGGTTATTTTCAGATGTAATATTCCTCTCCTTAGACTCAGAGTATATACTCAGAAGGTGAGAAATTCGCCATGCAGCATGGGCGAAGAGATGCACCGCACCGAAGCGAGCAAATGTGGAACAGGCATTAGCTCCACACTCTCGCATGCATCTCTCTAAGGCGATGGGTCCGGATGTCCCGTACCAAGAAGAACGCTGAAACAATACCTCCCCTCTTGCTTCGTTTGGCGAGTCAGCCTTTGGGTGGAGATTGATGATCGCTTGGATTGTGGATTGCACTTGAAAAGACTACCCTATTCGAGTCTGACATATTTCCAGCATTTTTCGAAACTCTAGCATGACAACTATTCATCCCAACATTGACTTTATCTATCCAACAAGTTTATATCAGCATCATCAGTCATGTTGATCGTTGGATGATATAAACATAAGGGGTCACCAACCATGTTGATCGTCCATGGCTAATTTCAAGACTAAGAAATTGAATCATAGATCAATATGTGAAAGCAGCCACGGTCTCCTCTCCCCTCAGGTCTGAAATATGAACCCCTCCATTTTGATAATGCCAAAAAGAGGGAAATGGGAAGGCCATTTTCTCAAAGAAAATGATATGCCTAGAGGAGATCAGTCACCGCAAAGATTAATGATAAATTAAAATCTTTCTTTTGCTCAATACATTATGATGATAATAACTCCTTGTCTAGTCTCTACTACACTAACCCTTTTGTTTTCTTATTCAAAAGCAATTGGCTGCTCAAGATAGATTTAGGTCAGAAACAGAGTTAGAAAAAGATTTAGGTTTTGGCATCATCAAAAATGGGGAAAATATTGAGAAAATTCTATATTTTAGTTATTTTATTTTTTCCCCATGGAATATGTTATACAAAATTATCCAGATAATTCTTGTATAATTCTAATTTGCATTTCCCGATTCAATTAACGACGTGAAATATTCATCACATGATCATGTGATTGAGAAACTTTCCAATGCCTAATCTCAAGTGAAGCGGTATTTATTGTTAATTATAAAAGAATTATTTGGATCATTTTATTATAACAATATATTTCGTGGGAAAAAATAAAATGAGCCAAAGTTTATGTATTTTTTTATAATTCTCAAAGTTCGTTGGAAAAACCATATATAATGAGTCAAAGTTCATATATTTTTTGACAACTTCCAAAGTTCGTGGGAAAAATCAAAATGAGCCCAAATTTCGTGTATTAGGCGTCAATAATCTAAATTAATAAAATATTATCTATGTACGATTAATAACAAATGCGGTGCATCAATCCCTCCATCAAATTTACATATATATTTTTTCTTTTTAATTTTTTTTTCTAAAATCTTCATCCCACATCGACCTTTTATAAAACTTTATCAAATGAAATTGTTATAAAAGGATACTTCTATTAATTAACCAAAAATTAATATTTAATTGATGAAAGTAATTCTATCACATCAAATTATTTAATTAAAAAATAGTTTACATACAGATAATTTCATTACATAAAAATAATATAAAGTAATTTAAATCATGATGTAAAACGATTACCGTCGAATTTTGATGAATTACACGACTAGCTAAAAAAAATAGCGATCATAGTTATTGGGTTTATGTGGGTCCTTGTTGACAATATATATAATTAGTAAGATTACGTCCAAAAGATCGAGAGGAAGATGTTTTTGTGGACAAACGAAAATGAAAAATTAGAAAGATGTTTCGCGCATGAGTATTAAATAAATTTAAAACTTATAAAATATGATTAAAATTTAATTAAAATAAATACGAAATATATTCGAATGAACAATATACATCTGTCATTCAAAGTGGGGATGTAAACGAATCGAATCGAATATCATTAGATTTGATTCATATTCGTAAAAATAATTGCATATTCGAATTGGTATTCGAATATCTTTTGAATATTATTTACTATTCGTATTCGATTCGTACACTGATTCGCGAATACTCGAACTTAATCGAATATTCGTTCTATTTTCTTACTAATATATTTTAAACAATATAAATCAATATTCGATTTGGAAATTTCAACTATTTGATTTGACTTTCTACTGTTTGATTTGAATTAATTATATTCAATTCGCGATTTTAATAAAGAAAAAATTTAAAATAATATTTCAAATAATATGGAGAGAACACACATTACATTTACTTAAAAAAACTCAATAATACATGCTAAAAATATATTTTACTGTTCCAAATATTTGGAATCAACTGTCTTTTTAATTAAGCTTTGATTATTGTTATTGTTATTCATTTTTAAAGAAATATTCTTTTTTGTTATTACTTAATATTTATTTGATTCTTTACTTTTAATATATATCTAATATTTTCGAATACCGAATTGAATATCGTGATTTTCGAATCGTATTGGATTATATATTAATCGAATTAAAAAAAGTATTGTATTTATATTTAAATTATAAAATTTTGTATTTAACATAAAAAATTAGAATTAAATATCAAATCGAATCAAAATTGTTTAATTTATTTTCAGCGCTAAATCCGTGCATGAAATAAATGAGATTATGTCTAAACTAAATGGATAGCAATATTGTACGTGGATAAATTAATGTTACGGCAGTGAGACAAACAGCGCCAGGAGACACTTGACATGGTGTGATGGATCACATGATTGGAATATACATTGAAACAACATCTTTTTTCTACAAACTATCTTCAATTCAATTACTCATTTTTTTTTGGAATATGTCTTCAATTCAATTATTATTAGGATTCAGTAATATCAGGTTATTTAAATTATAGATTGGGATAAATATTAATCTACTATCTCTCTGTCTCAACTAACTTGATCAAATTTTTTTTGTTTTGAATCGTCCCAATTAAATTGATCTATTTTCTTATATGATATAAACATAAACAAGAAAACATTTAATCACTTATTCACATAATTATCAAACATATTTAAAACACTATTCCCTCCGTCCCATTGTAAATGAGACCTTTTTTTGGGCACGGGAATTAAAAAATGTGTATTTTGTGTGTAGGTGAAAATGTGTTTAAAGAGAAAAAAATTATCCAATAAGGAAAGAGTCTCACTTACAGTGGGACGCCCAAGAAGTTGATCAATTCAATTGGGATGAAGTGAGTATTTTTTGTTGCATAATTAAGAAACAATTTTCCAATACTTATGGATAAAGGGTTGTTTTGGTCAAATAAACAACAACAAAATTGTATTTTGTGTTAAAAGATCTAGTTAAGATGTCTTTCAAATTGGTAGTAAATAATTCCGATTTGTCAATATTTGTGCGGCTATATCATTTGTAAAAATTAGTTTTAGCATGGCAAAATTAAAGTACAAGCTATTTGTCCTTAATTAATATTTGTGTGGTTGGCTTTAGATGATGGTTAAATTAAATAAGCATTTAATCCTTATTTTCTTCTATATTAGTTGAATTAATTGTACTTTTAATAATTTGTTTTCAAATTTCAAAGTGCATGGCAAAACATTTATTAAATGTCACATCATTAGCATGTGGCATAACAAATAAATCAGTAGCTCAAAAGTTAACTTCGCCAGTATGTAAATTTTGGCTTATACGATTTGTCGTTTTCTTTCATTCATTATAACGAATTGGCTACTATGCATTTTGCCTCAAAACATGTGAGCAAAAATGCGAGATTTAATTAAATGTGACTGATTCAAATTCTAATACTCCATACTACTCCCTCCTTCCGTCCCAGCATATGTAAGACCTTTTTCTTGGACACGAAAATTAAGAAAAGTGTATTTTATTTTGTAAGTGAAAAAATGAAAATATGTTTAAAGAGTAAAATCTTTACTAAAAAAGAGAAAGAGTCTCACTTACAGTGGGACGCCTTAAATAGAAAGAGTCTCAGATACAGTTGGACGAAGGAAGTATATATATATGATTAGAAAATGACAAATAAAAATCAATAAATATCTTTCACCATTGCGTATATTATGTGTTGAGTTGGATTATATAGTTCCCTAATAAATGATACATTGTGGATGTAAGTAAGTTGAGACAACTCTCTGAACCATCAATATTGATTCGAGAAATCTCATAAGCGAGTCCGAGACGGAGCTCTTCGAGTAGCTTTTTAACTCAAGTTGAGAGCCACAATACGAGTGTGTTTCGAACTTTTTTTTTTTTAGGGAAATCAGGAACTTAATTAAGTACATCACGAATAGGACCAGAAAAGAAAGAGCTACAAGGATTAGCTATTGCATACTTAGCTATTCTATTAGCTAAGGTACTTACAATTCACCTTTAATAATAAAATTAACTACAGTAATACTTTATTTTGATAAAAATAGATAGTAGTATATTCTAATTTAGAATTAATTGTCTTATAAGATCTTAACCTAACCATTTACCTCCATTCCCGATTGACGAAGAGGTTTAAAGTGAGGCAATAAATTGTAAGGAAGGACATAGAACGAGTTTTTGACATTCTTCAATCACACTGAGCTATTTATCAAAGGCCCTGCTCGGCTCTGGCATAAAGACCAACTTAACGATCTCATGTTTGCGTGCATTATTTTGCACAATATGATAATCAATGATGAAGGGGGAGATGCTACGGAATAGGCAGAGGAGGGAGAATAATGGAGCGTCTCGCAACACACATGAAGCGACAACGCAAAGAGTTCCACCCAAATTCTGAGCATATTTGGCTCAAAATACAAGTATGCGCGATAAACGAGTCCACTTGAAATTTGAGTTAGATTTGATCGAGCATATTTGAGCACGATTCGATCCTATCAAGCAATAGATGCAATTTATGTCATTTTCAATTTTTAATGTAATTTTTTATTTTAATTATTGTAATTCCCAAATTTGGATTTAATGAATTTTTTAAATTTTAATATTCGATTTTTTAAAATTAAATGAAAAATCTATAGAATCATTTTATAAATCGCATTACTATGGGGTGACCCTATAGACAGGTGACTTGGCAAAGAGCCCGTAAAAAATTTAAGGGTTCTCAGTTGGAGATGCCCTATTGAAGGCTGTCGCCTTATGTTTTTTTTTTTTTTTTTTGCAAACTTGGGGGAGTTGGGGAGGGGGAGCTGTGGGGGTTTGAACTTGGGACCTCATTATTCACACACAAGAGGTCGCACCGCTTGGTGTCCCCTTGGGACAACGGTCGCCTTATGTTTGTGAACATAGAATTGTCGCATAATATAAATATCATTGGAAAAGAGTTGTTGCTGTCGTAAAATCGGGAAAATGTTGTGCTGTAATTGAAGTGGTTTGAAGTCTCGTTGTATTTGCAAATTAATCACCTAAAATTATGATTTTTAAGAAAATAACTTTTTAATTTAGAAACAATCCACCCAAATGGCCATAATAAAGAATGAAAATCAAATTTTGTCCACCATTTGAAAAAACATAAATTTTGGCCATTTTTTGTATGTCATGACTATTCTACCCTTCTCTCTCTCTCCTCTCTCTTTCTCATCTCCCTCTCTCTCCAGCGGCGCCGAGCTTGGAGAATTCGCCGGAGCTCTCGCGGCTTGGGCAGACTTCGTCGGAGTAGAGGATGAGGCGGCGGCGGTGGAGGAGATCCGGTCCTCTGAAATCGGCGGCGTGGAGGAGGTCGGTCAGGTGGCGGAGGATGAGGCGGCGGCGGCAAATATGATCTGATGAGGCGGCGGTGGATCTGATCTGATGAGGTGACGGCGGTGGATCTGATCTGATCGTTGCGCCGCCTCCTCCATCGGCAGATCTGATCTTCACCTCCTTCGATTTCAGCCATCGACAGATCTGATCTGATCTGATCTGTGCTGCACGTATGGCACTAATAGTGCCATAAGTGCACACTTCCCCCTAGGGTTTAGATATTCCATTTAGGGTTTAGATTATTCATTTGGGGTTTAGATGTTCCATTTAGGGTTTAGATTATCCATTTAGGGTTTAGATGTTCCATTTAGGTTTAAATGATGTTGTTGTTTCTGTATTTGTGCTGATGACCATTTTACTTAGTTTTATTTTGAATTTCGTTGGCACTTATGGCACTAATAGTGTCATAAGTGCCAAAATGACTATTTTACTTGGTTTTATTTTGGATTTCCGATGGCACTTATGGCACTATTAGTGCCATAAGTGCCTAACCCGACCCGGCACGCGACCCGCGTGCCTGATCCTACCCAGTCCGCCTCATTAAGGGCAAGAACGTCCAAATCAATAAAAATGGCCAAAATTTGTGTTTTTTCAATGTGTGACCATAAATTGTGTTTTATGCTTCATTTTGGCTACTTCAAAATTTTACTCTTTAATTTATCTAATATACCCATTTAATCGCATAAAATTAATTAATTAATTAATCACCTAAAATTTAAGATTTATTTAAGAAAACACTGTAACGAATAAATCAATATAACGTACGGACAATCGTATTAAATTAATGTGGTGAAATTTTCGCCCTCTCTATGATTCGAATCCAAGTGAGAAGTTGTTCGTACGTTACATTGAGATGTTCGTATATTTTATTGACTTATTCGTTAATCTCATTTTATACGATTAATTTGAATGAATATCGATCATGTGATTTAAATATTTGACGTTCCAGATTCATTCTCATTTCTTACAATTGATAGCTGACAAACATAGTTTTTTCATACCTCAATTACACAAGATTTGTTGTCATTTTTCTTCCTTATTTATTTGTGAATGTGTGTTTGTGTCTTAATGTTGAAAATTATGAAGATTTGATGCTTGACTGTAATTTTTGCGTGATTTTGTCAAACTTAAGTTGGTTGTTGAAATCGAATGCCAATATTCTGAAGAAGAAATCTAATGCGGAAGAATTTGGCGACAACTCAATCAGGTTAATCAATAAATCAAAATTTGATGGATATATACGACGAGAATTCGAAATTTATGGGAATATGCATGCAGCGTGTTTTACTTTTTGTAGTTTTGTAGGGATTTCTTCTTGAAATTTATGGGAATATGCATGCAGCGTGTTTTACTTTTAATTTTTTCCCAGATTTTTGGGGCTATGAAGATAAGACTACTATTTTAATTTGGATTAATAAGGTAAAATAGTACTTTTATAAAATTAAGGAAATATGGCTTATAGAATTAGAACTGAGTATTTATTAAATAAGAGGCTATAAGTATAAAATAGGGGGTATTAATAATAGAATTACCCAAAAAAGAATAAAAATAAATAAATCTTCCTACAAATTACTGGCCCAGCTTATATTTGTCACATAGAGCAAAATGGGCCTCTACGATTGATGGGCCTGGTTTATTGGGCTCTATTTGAAAGCTTCAACCTTGTCACTAGGGGGGTACTAATACCAAGTGCTTGGTTGATAAAGTTTAGAAATGGTTAGGTTTGAGGGTGTTTGGTTAAGCTTATAATATTTTTAAAATCATTTATAATTTATTTTAAAGTTATTATAAAATAAACTTCTAAATAAATAATTTATAAACTGTAAAAATGTGCTTCAATAGTTTATAAGTTTCTAAAAAATAAGTTTCTCTATCCCTCACTTATTTTTCATAATCTTAATAAAATGATCATTTTATAAAAAATATTCAATTATGATGATTAATTAGTTATTTCCATCATATACCCATCAAAGTTCAACTCTCCACAATTTTTTCTCTTCAGCTTATCAATTCAATTATTTAAACACTCAAAAAAAAAATTCTCTCTATCTTATAAGTTCAATTATTCAAACACTCAACAATGCATAAGTTTTTGAGAAATTACATCTTATAAACTATTGAAATATCTTATAAATTATTACATATTGTCAACGTTGTAAAATAAACTTTAACCAAACACCCCAATCGTATTAAATACCTTTTGCGAATTTAGTTTGAATTTTAGAAAAATGTTCGTTAAGATTTATCTCAATATATCATTATATGTAGGACTTATATATTGCACGCCATTTGTGGATATATATCGTGAGCACCACTGGAGTGTAGTCCACGTTTTCATTTAGGGGTTTTTACTTTGAACGATTAGTCTTGATAGATAAAAATAGTAAGGCTAATCCCTTGTTTATTTTATTGGATTGAAACTTTGGGACATCTTAAAGTCCTTGATTATTTTTATCATTTAAGTTAGTTTTACTTGATTCTTATCTCATCAAAAGAGTGGGATTGAAATAATCATACTCTTGACGATAAAAATACTCAATCCTCTATTTTATCAATCATGCGAAGTAAACACTCCCTTGGTCCATTAATATGCGATTATTCTATTATTTCCTATTTGTTGCTCCATGTTTTTTTCACTAACATTAAATAAGGCTATTTTTGTAAAAGAAAGTTTTGATACAATTCAAGTTAAGAAAGTGGACTATATTTCGAAATATTTCAAATCAAACAGAGGATTAATTTCGTGGAAGAGATGGGAGTACATCATGATCAAAGTCTAATTTGTTAATTTTATTCCTTTATTTGAAGTTATTGGGAAAAAGAAATAAATCAAGCTTTGAGTTTTTTTTTTTTTTTTTTTTTAAATTTGTTACAATCAAATAAAGGAAAAAATTCACTCACACTCTAACCCCTAGGTGACTCGAACCCCTGACCTATTGGTTGGAGGAGAAGCGTCTTACCAACAGACTGTGCTTTATCGTCGAAAAAGCTTTGAGTTTAATGTAGCTTATAAATTTGATTATTGATCATCATGATCATAATTACAAGGTCAAAGAAACTAATTAAAAATATATAACGGTAACATGAATCAAATTCTATAACTGATATTATTTTACTTGGTGGGGCGAAAATTTCACCACATTAACTGAATATGGCTATTCGTACATTGCAAGCAGCTTATTTATTATTCTTAATTCTCATGAAAAATAGATATTTTCATTTGATGCAAGTCTTATATATATAGGGGGCCGCTCCAATGAGACCCCCTAATTTTAGTGATAGTCTAGGGCAAGGCCTGGTGCGTTTATTTGATCAATCCTACAGTTGATATTGTATCTGAAGGGTGATTTTTTTTGCAGCGTTCGAATCCTGGAGGGAACATAATTTTTTAAATTTTGTTATTCATCAGTATATACTGTATTGTTCATCAGTATATACGGCCTTGTTCATCAGTATATATGTCTTATTCATTACCAATTTTTAAAATTTTATTTTTTATCAGTATATACATCTTGTTCGTTAGATATACGTCTTGTTCATTAGTATAATATATGTTTTATTTATTGTCCTCATGTTACACGAAAAATAAGGGGTCTCACTGGAGCGCGCCCATATATATATATATATATATATATATATATATATATATATATATATATATGAAACAATGTAGTCAAATGACCATAATGAAGATTGAAAATCAATTTTTGGCCTCTAATCTTAAAACATCAAAATATGGCCATTAATTAGGTGGTATGCCTAATTTGCCCTTTTTACTCGGCCGCTGGGGTGATTGCGCGACCGCTGGATGATTGCGCGGCCGCTGGAAGCTTATGGGTGAGTTGCGCGCTCACGGGGAAAAGCCAGCGCCCGCTGCGCGTATGACACTTATGGCACTAATAGTGTCATAAGTGCCATACGCATCATTTTAAACACTTCCCCGTAGGATTTAGATGTTCCATTTAGGGTTTATATGTTCGATTTAGGGTTTAGATTATCCATTTAGAGTTTAGGTGATCCATTTATGATTTCTTGATTCTATTACTATTGTTTCTGTTGCACGTATGACACTTATGGCACTATTAGTGCCATAAGTGTCTAACCCGACCCGGCACGCGACCCGCGTGCTTGATCCTACCCGGTCCGTCTCATTAGGGGTAAAAATGTCCAAATTTTATGTTTTTTCAATGTGTGGCCATAAATTGTGTTTTATGCTTTATTTTGACTACTTCAAAATTTTACTCTATATATATATGAATGGCTGAAAATGGTTCTCCGTTCTTATTTTATTTAGTGGTTCTTTCTTGAACCTCTCATATATATATATATATATATATATATATATAGGGAAGAGTTCTATGGAGACCATCAAATAATCAAAGAACGAAGACCAAATCTGGACCCTTGATATATGTCGATCTGATGGTTCAAAATTTCGCTGATTAAGATATCATGAACTACGAACATTGTATGAACGGAGGCTAGCATAGTAATTTTGGCTGAAGAGAATCCGTTACTACCCAAATTAGATTCAATCAAATCCCACATTTATGGGAAATACAGTTATGCTGTAGGTTTCTTACGAGTAAAACGCCTATACTCAATATTATCATAATTAAATTCTAATACTCAATTACAGCTATCATCATCGTGCAAAATATTCTGCTTTTAATCGACGCCATAGATGTTCAAGGTAAAGTTACTTAAAAATAATAAAAACTTCATGGATCTCAAGCTTCTTTTTAGGGTAGAGATTTAATACTATTCTTTTATCTATCATATATGGATCAACATAGTTATACAATATATTTGTTGAACTTGCGAATGAGGTGTTTCACATATTTATACAATAATTTGATTCAACATGCGTATACAAAATATGTTTGTTTCAGCATTATCTATACACTTGTTCCACGTTGCACAATCCAAGGTATTATGATATGATGATTATATGGGCACAATTGTTGACGGACTCCACCAAGAATGAATGAACATATGAATCAACTTAAAAAGAACTTATAAATGAACGCTAGGATAAAACTTTAAATGTTGCATTGTCTTCTGCATGAATTGATGATTATATGTTGCAGTTGATGACATACTTTATCAAATAATCAATGAACGCATGAATCAATATATAATAGAACTTCATGGGCAGACGCTAAATCTAATTCTATAGTGTCTTTAACAGTAAGTATTAGAATAAAAAAGCAAGTTCAGTGCAATGTTCAGCCAACCAATTCTTTTGCCAATGTAAGTCGATTTCGCATTAAATCATAGGTTCTGTAAATTTAATACATGATTTTCAATGTTCCGTCATGTGTTCATCTTGCTTTGGTTTCGTATTTACGTTCATTTTAAAGATCGAGGTTTTAAAATACAACGTTCATACAGATTGAGGTCAACGTTGCAGACGTTCATACTAATGTTCAACTATGTATAGCGCTCACGACCATGTATAGCAGTTCACAAAATAAATATCGACTCTTAAAGTCAAGTTCGTTTTAATGTTCATTACGAATCATGTTCATACAAATGTTCAGACATCTAAATGTATCCTTTCAGGCAAAGACGATTTTGCATTAATTCATAGGTTCTGTAAATACAATACATGATCTTTTATGTTCACTCATGTGTTCATCATTTTATAGGTTTGTATTTATGTTCATTTAAGACAATCACGTCACATTTAATAATCAAGGCTGGTTGGTCTTCCGATAGGGCACATCTATATAAAAATAAACAATACTAAATATGTATGACACAATATCATTGAAAAGGACACATTAATATAAATGCTACTATTTTTTATCAAAATTTCATATTTATCTTTAACATATGAAATGTTCACTCATATGTTCATAGAAATTCTGAATGTAAGTATATTAAAAATCCCAGTTTTTATCATTAATTGTTAATCCTCATATGTTCAAATATATGTTGTATGCTTATAAATGTTGACGTGTGTGTTGAAGTTACGTGCTGTTGCGGCCGGAAGGATGTCAATATACATTGTGTTCAAATACATGTTCATTATATAACTTACGTTCATAATGTCGTTCATAGGACTGAAAGGCAAAATAGTTAATGCGTTAAATTTTAAAATACTATTTTATGAACTCGTGTTGTTGGTATCTGATATTGGTAACATTTATTCCTAGATAAACAACAAAAAATATATATGCATCAGCGTACTCATAATGTCACTTGCATATAAAATAATATCCCCAGAAGTATAAGTTCATACCAAAGTTCAACATAGATGATGTTCATATGTACGTTCACAACAATGCTACCCAAATACACATCCAACTCTCTGGCATTAAAATCAACTATGTCAACGCCTAATCCGAAATACATTTTATAACCCTAATGACTCCTCCATTAACCCACATAAAAAGTATCATAGTAAATACAGGAAATATATCTTTATCATAATAATATATTACCATATCGGACCAATAATGTCTAACCAAAATCATAATTAAATCTTGCTCACAAATGTCAAACACTCAATGTCTAAAGTAAATAACAGATCTCAAAAAATACTCCGAGGTATATCGGATATCACCCTGCAAGAACTCTATCAAATCTTGTAGAATTCACAGCTATAACAGCCCCATACGTTGCAGCCGAGTCTCTCAAAACATCATCCTTGTACTTGTTATGTTCCCACGATACTATCGTTGTACAGTATCTCATCCTCAGTATCCCTAGGTGGTGGTGAGTTGCATTCAGTAATCCAATATTCCAATTCACTGATGTATCTTCGTCGAATGTCTCTATATGCCTCATGACATACAACACATCATCTATTGTATTCATACTGTCCGCCCATTTCAGGTCCACAACCTCTATAGTTGGAAGTAACGTCTCTATAAGAAAAGGAATATTACATACGCATTTTAACGTCAATTTCATTTGCACGACTAACAGCTCGTAAAGTAACTGACTCTTTACCTATGAATGCACGAAACATCCAAAAATTTATGAATTAGAGGAGACGTCAACTTGGTTAAACGATAAGATACTCGTAATAATCAATCAAACCTTTAAGTAATCGTGAATGGTGATGTAGAACCAACTTTTTCCGCTTCTTGTCTAGTGAAATGGATGAATCACTTGGAGAATCTGAATTTGTAACAAAAAACAAGTTGCCTTTTTTCTGAATTTATGCAGTATAAGCAAAACAAGATGGTTTGAAAAAATTATTAAATAATCTTTGTTCTTACCTGGCACAACGATCGCATCGCCGCTAGATGTTTCCATATCTATAACAAAGACTACAAATTTAGTGAACAAGCACTTATTCAGAGATGAACTTAGTCTGGCATATACGAATACATTAAACCAATCTCATCAGATATCACACAAGTTAAATATTGGGCAAAAACATTTCATCAATTCATCGATCTCAAATAAAGCCAAATAAACCAAGATTTTCAGAGATTCATCAAAAAATGTTAAGATATGTTTATAGTTCATAATTAAAATACGAATGCAAACAAATGTTTCAAACGCATGCTCGCAAGTATCATCTAAAAAATTGAAGGGGAATCGTATTAATAGCCGTCTATCTTTCGCATAGAAGTTGATTGTTTGCTAATAAAATATATACCCTTACCATTGTAGTCTAAAGGTTTAATGAATTACACAAACTAAATTTCAAAAAATGGAAGTATTATACCTCAACAAATTGATGGATTTACCTTGATGCAGTCGGGGGATGAATTGAACTCCTGGGATTTTTTCGATCGCAATGATGAATTTGAAACCCTTGCTCGTGAGAATTGTTCAGTATATTTCTCAATTCTAATCTTCTGTTCAACTATAGGATTCACCAGAAACCCAAAAAATCTCGCCATTGATTTCATCTCAGAAAGGAAGGGCGTGAATTAAGGGATTTCATAAACTTACCAAAAACATAGAATTTGTCATGACTTGTTTACCCTTATACCTTAATTCAGAATAAATTTCAGCTTTTTGAAATTCACGAAAATTATTTTAATGGAATAATCTGGTCCCTTGATTTAGAGTAATCCAATGGTCATAAGTTGGTCTTTATTCTTCATCTAAGATAGTGGTTGTTGTAGAAACTAACCCTATATATATATATATATATATATATATATATATATATATATATATATATATATATATATATAGGGAGAGGTTTAAATAAGAACCACTAAATAAAATTAGAACAGAGAACCATTTTAAACCATTCGATCATCAAGATCTACGGTGGATGCATCATCTTGGTGGATAAATGTAGATCCTGGGTTCGAATCCTGAAGGGAGAAAAAAATTTATTATTTTCGGATGCATTAAATTTAATAGCGAATGCATTAATTTATATAGTAGATGCATTGATTTTAATGGTTCTTATGTTCTCACGATAAGTGTGGTTCTCATCATAACCGCACCATATATATATATATATATATATATATATATATATATATATATATATATATATATATATATATATATATGGGGTGGGCTAGGATGAAAACACTCTTAAGTGTATAAAATATAAATGTTTCTTAATGTACAAATTTTATGTAGAACACGTATGAATTTATCCAACAGAGTTACGAATTGCGAAAAATAAATTTTTGTTATCTTTGAGATTCGAACTCAGGACCACGAATTCATCCAACAGGGTTAAGAATCAACCGTAGATCTTGATGATCTAAGGGCGAAAAATTATTTATATTTTATACACTTAAGAGTGTTTTTATTCTAGCCCTCCCCTATATATATATATATATATATATATATATAGGGAGAGGTTCAAGAAAGAACCACTAAATAAAATAAGAACGGAGAACCATTTTCAGCCATTCAATCATCAAAATCTACGGTAGATGCATCATCTTGTTGGATGAATGCAGAACCTGGGTTCGAATTCTGAAGAGAGCAATTTTTTTTAGTGCATTAATTTTTAACAGCGAATGCATTAATTTTTACAACGGATGCACTAGATTTGATGGTTCTCACGTTCTCACAAATAATGTAGTTCTCTCTAGAACCACACCCTATATATATATATATATATATATATATATATATATATATATATATATATAGGGCGGTTATTCAATAAACCACCCTTATTTTAAGAATTACGAACCAGCAAAAATGCATGAATTTTATGCATAACACGCATGAATAAACTGTATAAAGGCATGAATTGCGAAAAATAATTTTTTGCTACCTTTGAGATTCGAACTCATGACCATGAATTTATCCAGCAAGGTGATGAATCAACCGTAGATCTTGATGATCTAAGGGCGGAAAATTATTTATATTTTATACACTTAAGAGTGTTTTTATTCTAGTCCTCCCCTATATATATATATATATAGGGAGAGGTTCAAGAAAGAACCACTAAATAAAATAAGAACGGAGAACCATTTTCAGCCATTCAATCATCAAAATCTACGGTAGATGCATCATCTTGTTGGATGAATGCAGAACCTGGGTTCGAATTCTGAAGAGAGCAATTTTTTTTAGTGCATTAATTTTTAACAGCGAATGCATTAATTTTTACAACGGATGCACTAGATTTGATGGTTCTCACGTTCTCACAAATAATGTAGTTCTCTCTAGAACCACACCCTATATATATATATATATATATATATATATATATATATATATATATATATATATATAGGGCGGTTATTCAATAAACCACCCTTATTTTAAGAATTACGAACCAGCAAAAATGCATGAATTTTATGCATAACACGCATGAATAAACTGTATAAAGGCATGAATTGCGAAAAATAATTTTTTGCTACCTTTGAGATTCGAACTCATGACCATGAATTTATCCAGCAAGGTGATGAATCAACCGTAGATCTTGATGATCTAAGGGCTGAAAATGGTTCCTAATTTATATTTTAAGAAGCGTTCTTATTTTAGCCTTCCCCTATATATATATATATATATATATATATATATATATATATATATGGAAGAGCTACCGTGAAAACACTTCTTAAAATAAAAATAATTTTTTTTTCAATGTATGAATTTTATGTAGAACACGTATGAATTCATCCAACATGGTTACGAATTGTGAAAAATAAATTTTTGTTACTTTTGGGATTCGAAGACAGGACCACGAATTCATCCAACCGGGTTACGAATCAACCGTAGATCTTTATGATTTAAGGGCTGAAAATTGTTTATATTTTAAGAAGTATTTTTAAAATAAAGTTTTTACTGAATACATATATTCATTAGTTATGCTGATATGTTCGTAAAATTTATAAATTTATTTGTTATTCTTCATTCTCTCGAAAATATAATTCTCTATGGAACCTAACCCCATATATATATATATATATATATATATATATATATATATAGGGGGCAGTTATTTCACAAACTCCTCTTAGTATATAAATTAAGAACTAATCTTAACCTTAGATGTTGCCTATTCTAACGGCTGAGATCATTTTTACTAGAATCACATCTGTTCGTTTTAATTAACATAGTTTTTCATGCGTTATTTAGTATTGAGGGTAAATTTGGAATCGGTTGTTGACTTTTTGAATCGGCAAAATAGGAATATAATTCGATTCTAAAAAAAACGCCAAATTCATTTGGAAGAAAGATATGATGTGATTGAAAAATGGAATTTGAATATCATTCAATTACTTGCGTGAATTACTAAGACCAAATCTGCGAAAATATGTGTAGAAAAAGGGTAATTGTTTAATTGGGTGAATATAATTCAATGGTGTGTGAATATGTGGGCTTAGCACAGTATACTGATGTATCATAATGGGAATATTACAATGGGGCGAATATTTTAGTGTGTACGCATGAATAATCTGCAAACCAGCGTAAATATGATGACAGATTAATGTTAAATGATGAGAATAACTATATACTTATGCATGAATCATTATCAAATATTGTACGAATAAACTATATATCACATTAAGAGTAGCATTATGATGCATCAAAATGCGAATATTTCAGTGTATGCGAATGTTTTAGTGTATACTTATGAATAACATGTGTAATATAATGAGAAATTTCGTGATGTAAAAAACATAATAGTATAGAGAGATATGAATTAAATTGAGAATAAATCTGACATTGTAACTGAATCCCGCTATTCTTTAAATTAAGGAATCGATAATTACACAAAATCTTAAAAATTACCTTTAACCCCATCTGTGTAATTAACGTCAAATGTGTGACTTAAATATGGGCTAAATCTAACCGTCCATATTTCAGGATCTAATGGTTTGTATTGGTTCTTAATTTATATCCTAAAACTAGTTCTTATTTTAGCCTAACCCTATATATATATATATATATATAGGGAAGGGCTAAAATAAGAGCATTTCTTAAGATATAAAATAAGAATCATTTTTAGCCCTTAGATCATCAAGATCTACGGTTGATTCGTAATCATGTTGGATGAATTTATGGTCCTGAGTTCGAATCCCAAAGGTAGCAAATTTTTATTTTTCACAATTCATACCTTTATACAGCGAATTCATACGTGTTCTACATAAAATTCATACATAAAAAATTGCTCTTATTTCTTATTTTAAGATGTGCTCTTATTAAAAATTCATACCTTTAAGAGCATTTCTTAAGATATCTGACTAAAATAAAAACATCTTTTAGAATATAAAATATGAACTACTTTCAGCCTTTAGATCATCAAGATATATGGTTGATTCATCACCTTGTTGGATGAATTCATGGTCCCGAGTTTGAATCTCATAGGTAGCAAACAATTTATTTTTCACAATTCATACATTTACACAACGAATTCATATCTGTTATACATAGAATTCATGCATTTTAGGTAGTTCGTATTTTATATGTTAAGAAGTGTTTATACCATAGCATATATTCCTGTTACATATCAATCTAAAAATAGAAATTCAGTCACTACTAATAAGAAGTCAAAATAAAAAAATGCTTTTTGTATATTATATATGCTTCTTTTAACGTTAGTAAAAGATAATGTAATTATTAACGATCCAAATTATCTTATAGTTCTTACCTAAAAATGACTCCTATAATGCCCCATCCCTGTATTACTATATATTTTACAGCGACAGTTATCCCAAGAGAAAAATAGACCCCTACAAATAAAATATGGATCATTTGTCCTTGATTACCCAGTAAATCTGCAAATTACCTGCAAAGTAAATCAAAGGGGACATTTTGTGGCTCAAGAATCCATCTCTCATTATGCTACCTATTACTTGCTTGCCACAAAACATTGCTCTACCAATCTCATAAACATGCTTTCTTGATTTGAGTTTTCTATTGTTTATTTGAAATAGTCAGCAGATCATCGAGCTATTATATGAATTTACTACTTTAAACATATATGTACGAATTACTTGTGCTATAAATATTGCTAGTTTCGTAAGGTTATGCGTGCTTTATACTACAAATTGAAACTAGTATTTTCAATTTACTGGTAAGTTTAAATGGAAAAGATAATCCTTTTGTCAAAAGGAGAGTCCACCCCAAGTCCAAGTGAAAGTTTCACTATTCATTCATACACATGTTAATTAACACACTAAAACATATACTAAATCACAAAAAATAAGCATAATAAAAATTAGAGATGTCAAACATGATTTGATTCAGCAATGGGTCATGTATGTTAGACTCCAAATATTTTGAGTTGGGCCAGACCTATAAATTTAAGGCGTAGGCACTATACCCCAAGAAGCCCACACTTAGGGTGGGCAAATTTTTTGGTTTGGACCAGCCTACCACTAAGTTGTAGCTAGGTGAGATTTTTTTTTTGTAGCAGCCGGCAAGTACTTGAGATCTAGGGTACTGCGAGTGATTAGGGTGTATAAAATGTCTGTGACACTCATATATTTTGTTTTGTAATAAAGAATACGAAACATACGACTTTTTATAAATTAAAAATTCGAAAATATTATACTGATTTGAGAGATTCTGTAAACATCTAAGGATGTGGCATACGTAATACAAATCATAATTATAACTAATCTTAATACATCATACTAAACAACATAGTATTGTATTTTACGGCGTGTTTCTATGTTATGCAATGCAAGTTTGAAATATTAAGATGCTATTAGAGCCAACATAGTGTGCAAGAACTACCTTTTAATTACTAAGTTCTAAGTAAGATGTCATTAGTGCTTATATCGTCCCAACATATATCTATAGAAATAACTATAGATTAACAATATCATTTACTAACTAAAATATTAAAATAAGGTAATAAAAAAAATAAAGTGAAAAAGGATGAGAAATGATGGTGGACTAAGGTAAAAGGGATTAAAGTAAGAAATAATAATGAGGAGGAGACGACAATGGAGTGAATAATACTAGCTAGTTTTGAGCCCATCCTTTCAATCTATCATTTCATTTTCAATCAAAATTATTATTAAAAGCCACTCCAAAATTTAGACATAGACCACACTATCCGCAGCTTACACATTCTTCTTTAATGTCCATACACCACTCCTAAATTATTAATACGTTCGTGCAACAAAATCGATAATATGTTTTTGAACAATTAATAATTCAAGGAAATTTACAAAAGAAATCCGACCTAGCTTGTCGGCGTATACTCAACAAGATATTTAAATTAATTTGAGGGACCGAATATCGATTTTATTCACAAGTAACAATGGACAAAACAATGAAATTTAAAGTTACTTTCACATTTTCGTTTCTTGAAAGGACATAAACTATTTCATTGATCATTTAAGAGAACAAATGATAAAAATTATTATCTTTTGATGTAAGCTAATGACGAGAATTATAAAAATTACTCATTCTGTTCCAATGAAAATGGAGCATTTTCTTTTGATACGGAATTTAAGGAGATAATGTTTAATAATTTAAGTATATTTCTAATTTTAGTGGATAAATGATTATATCAATAATTAATGATTTTGAATTAATTTTTAAAGTCAATAATTAAATTAAATAATCAAAACTTTTTTTTTTTGAATTATTAATTAAATTAATTATTCACTTTTTTACATTATTAATTTTGCCTATCATTAATAATCAAAACAAAATTAAAAGCTGAAATTAAAAAATAACCAAACAAAATTTAAATAAACTCCAAATTCGTAAGGCAACAGACGGTTTTTCACCCTTCAACATTTCAAAATTTTGGCCGAAATACAAAGGCCTTTTCAGCCAAATTTCAACATTAACTACTTTCATTGATACTTAAATATGATCACTAGTGGAGATGTGTTCAACATTAACTTCACCATCATCGTCAAGCTCGTTGATACTCAAATTGGCAAAAGCGTTAGCCTCATTGGATTGAACAAATGAATATGCAAAATTGTAAATCAATTCAACACATAGGATCTAAAATATTACATAATTGGTGCATAAAATGTTTGGCTTACAGAATATGTTGTTCATACGTTAGTCTAGGGCTGACTTACAGAATTGGTGCATAAAATCAATACATACATGTTCTTTGTACGTATATGTGTGGAGAAAAAAAGAGTGTATATATAATTAAACGCATAAGAATATCTCCTCCACATCTCTGGCGAAGAATAATCGTCGCCGCCCTCCGTCTGAAACTACGGCTTGACTCAGGCTACCTCCATCAGTCCTTCAACTAACACTGCTAGAAAAATAAGTATATATGACACTGCATACATGACGCTTTTTGTGGAAAAAAAATCATGTACGAGGACATTTTTTATATATGTGATGTTTTTTTTTAAAAAAAAAAAACCGCATGTATATTGTGTCATGCATCGAATACATGACGATGTGCTGACACTTTTAGAAAAAATATTATGTATGAGCGTCGTTTATTCACAAATTATATTGAATGTCATATATACTATTATTGTCATGTATGTGGCTAAGCAAACTATCATTAATCATATTATTCTTGACATTCGGTATTAAACGTCAACTATTTAAAACAAGCGGCATATACATGCATTAATTTTATTCGTTTAATATTGAATCGAACTTCGGACGAACTTTTTTTTAGCCGAATCTCGAATAACTTGCGAGTAGCTCCGTTCATTTACAAATCTATACATTAGTATGAATGAACTTTAACACATTATTTGCCCTATTTCCATTGATCTTAGAAAAACTTTTGGCCATTTTACCTTTTAACATGACTCACAAGTTGGAAATGGCTCAATTAGGTGTTGCTCCAGTGATCCATTTAGCTACTAAGTTTTGAATCCTCTTGAGGTTATGTCTATTCTAATGTGACACATATGTGTTTTATTCATAGAACATGGAAATTGACTTTTCTTAGAGTTGGTAGACAAGCTATAAGTTATATTTGTTTGTTACTTGGGTTGTCCACAGTTAACAAAGCATGACAAAGATAGAGAGAACGAGAAAGATAGAGAAATAAGTTAAAATTGCATACCGTATATTTTGATGGTAAAACAGAAAGATGATAAAAGTATACAATATGAAAAAATATTATCACACTTATAACTTGTGATAATATTATCATGAATTGGAGTGAAAATGTGAGAAAATGAATTGTCCGGAAAAAATTTTCTTCCCGCCCGAGAAAAATTTTCCAACTAAGAGAACGTGTAAAATGAGTGAAAAAAGGGAGAAAATATATGTATTTCACTCCTTTTCATAAAGAGAACGCAAAAACATAAAAAAGAAATAAAGATAAAATATTGATACTTAGGAATACAATTACACTAATTAAATCTAGACAATTAGCCTAGTTATCCAAATTACCAGTTTAATTCAGTCCAAATAAGATATCACATAAATAATCATGCACTCTCGCTAGAGCTATTTATGATAGTTGATTAATAAATTCTCTATTTCCGCTAGGTCTAAAGAAAATCTACTAACTTCCAAAAGCACATAAGAATAGCTCCATATGATTCACATATCTCTTCTAGCTCTGAAGGGATCAAAATCATATCACACATTCCTGAATCGGCTAAACAGTTATCTCTGTTAGGTCTCAAACTGAATAACTAAACATGTAAACTATTGATCAGATAATTCACAAGAAACATGCACCAGGAATTGTAAATCAAAATCTGGAAGGCAATATGATATTAATTAAAGGGGTTATTGTCAGAAAATACCTAAAGTTTGTCAATTTTCTGATTTATATCATGGCCTTTTTTTGCCAGAAAATACATGAATTTAAGATTGGTTCTGAATTGTCCCATGGTGGGCAATTTCACCCAAATTCAATCTGATGTCGTAGTGAGAAATAGTAAATCGTGGGATTATTCAAATTGGATTTGGCAAAATTATTCCACCCCACTCTATTATTGGTCTGTAGCTTTATTTAAACCACCTAATCAATAGATTATTCAAATTGGATTTGGGCGAAACTGTCAGCCATGGGACGATTCAGAATCAATCTTAAATTGATATATTTTTTTGGCAAAAAATAAAAGTCATAATATAAACAAGAAAATTAGCAAACTTTGGGTGTGAAAAATAGGTGTAAAAAGGGTGTCTAATAAACTAAAAAAGACTTATATATATATGCAAACCCTAAAATCAGAAAAGAAAACTAGCTACGCATATTTGAAATAAACAGAAGACAAAATTAAAAAGAAAGCAAATGAATTTAATAGAAGGGAAAAGTATCAAATAAGCCCATGTCGTGGTAGCCCTTTTCACGTCTGGACCCCTATAGTCGAAGGGGTATCAACTAAACCCCCTGAACTAATTAAAATCGAATAATTTCCCCCCTCTGACCTAACGCCGTTAAGTGTCCGTTAACGTTTGTGTTTAATTGCACCCTCTACTTCAGGGGTGGATCTGCACCTTTTTTTGTTTTTTTTTTTATATAATTTCAGCAACCCACCTCCGACATCAACTTAACCGACCCCGTACTCATCGCGGCTCCAACTTACACTTTGTCATCTCGCACGCGCTCAATCTCTTGATCGTCGACTGCTTACCGCCGACATGCAGCAACATCACCAACTCCAGATGTGGACCTGGATCGAATCCTACTTTGTCCAAATCCATATCCGTATTTTTTTACTTAGGTCAGGATCCGGTTCAAATCCATTAGGTCCAAAAAAATGAGATTCATCTAGATCCATTAGATTCACAGGTTCTCGAGTCCTGACCCGAAAAAGAGAAAAAATAATGGATTCGGGTCAGGACTCGAGAACCTGTGAATCTAATGGATCTGGACATGAATCTCGTTTTTTTGGACCTAATGGATTTGGACCGGATCCTGACCTAAGTAAAAAAATACGGATATGGATTTGGACCAAGCAGGATTCGATCCAGGTCCACATCTGGAGTTGGTGATGCTGCTGCATGTCGGCGGTAAGCACTCGACGATTAAGAGATTGAGCGCGTGCGAGCTGACAAAGTGTAAGTTGGAGCCGATGAGTACGGGGGGCGGTTAAGTTGATACCGGGGGTGGGTTGCTGAAATTATAAAAAAATAAAATAAGGTACAAATCCACCCCTGAAGTAGAGGGTGCAATTAAACCCAAACGTTAACGGACACTTAACGGTGTTAGGTCAGAGGGGGGAAATTATTCAATTTTAATTAGTTTAGGGGTTTAGTTGATACCCCTTCGACTATAGGGGGCCAGACGTGAAAAGGGCCACTACGACGGGGGCTTATTTGATACTTTTCCCTTAATAGAACAATAAAACCAAGAAAGAATCCAAGATGAACAGGTCTTGTGATGCATGCCATGGAGGCCCAAGTTACGTTGCATATGTGGGCTGATTTAATAGAGTCTTTTATTTTGTTTTATCTTATAATTTTCGTGGGTTATGTTAGGGTGGCTGAAATTAGGCCTTAGTTGAATCAATTTTGAGTTTTATACCTTGTTTTGACTAAGGATATGTTTCTTTATTAGATTAGGAGTTATTTTCCATGTTTATTCTCCTAGTTTGGTTAGGTTTTCGCATACCTTATTTGTAGTCTTTATGATGGACGAAAATTAGGGTTTAGATTAGGTTTAGTTGTTTCCTTATTAGACTAGGTCTCTTTATTGTTGCCTATATATAGGCCTCTTGTTATGAACGAATTATCAACCAATTTTATATCAAATTTCGTGAGTTATCACTTCCCCTTGAGAGTTTCGAATTTTCTCTTGTACCAAGAGAGTTCATTTATCCGGCGTAACGGCGAGTCAACCATCCCTCGTCGCATGTCATTCATCGTCCCCGAGTTGCTGCGTCAACTTCGCGTTGGGGTTTAGGGATTCGTTCGCCTAAATCATTCCGTGGGTTAGATTCAGAGGTTTTGGGATTCCATATTTTATCTATCTTTAATTTTATTCGTTCGTTTTTCAGTCTTCCGTTTGCGTGGTGTTCGATTGATCGGCAAGGATCATATCATTTGGTATCAGAGCCGCGTTTCGTATCCAGATTTTCGCAGGAAATCAAGTTCTCCGAAAAACGGCCATAACTTTCTGTACAGAACTCGGATTAAGGCGAAACAGGTGGCCACAGAAAGCTATCTCGAAGACGAAGAAGTCGTATTTCTGGGAAAAATACGATTGGAGGACGTTTGATGCTTAAAACGAAGGGTTGAAGTTGGCTGACCTGTTCAGCGATGAATTGATAAATTCCTAAGAATTCTTCAGGAGTATGACTGGAGTCGATTTGCCTACATATATGGTGGAAGAGCTGCAGAGAATCATAGAGAATGCGTTTAAGCCTATTCATGAGAGGTTAGATTCAATTGAGCAATCTCAACGGAGACCGGATCAGAATTTTCTTCAGTCAATTAGGCGTCCTCGAAGGGGTCTTATGAAAGAAGAAAAATCTTACGAGGAAGAGTTCGAGAATGCTTCTCGACAATTTTATAGCTGCAAGAAAAGGCGAGATGAAGCAAGGGATCATGAGAATATCAAGTTGAAAAATATTCCATCAATCCAAAAGAAACACGATCATAAATCGTATCTTGGAGGGAAGTGGGATAATTGGATCTATGAAGAGAATCAGTCATTGCCAATGCAACAACTAGAAGACACCGTCACTCTCAACCAGACAAGCCACCGTTTGAATCCAAAGAAGATGAATGTTGAAGTGGAAGTCGTGGCGTATATCAATGAAGAGGCATGTTTGAATCCAAAGGAGTTGGTGGAAGTTGATAGAGAGGTTGATGTCAAAGATGATGAGTCTACTCCTAAGTTGCTAAAATTGAAGGATTTAAGTGACGAAGTGCTTGAGGAATCTACTCCAACTACTTTGGAAGCAAAGGCTTTGGCGCAAGCTAAGGGCGTTGAAAAGGAGCAGCCCATAGATAAAAAGGAGATTGGGTTTATGCAGAAGTCATTTCTTGCAAGGGCTTGTGATTGGATGTGGGCCGTGAAGGAGGAGAGGCTGATCATTGTGTTGCGGTTCAAGGTTCAAGAGAAGTCAGAGTTAGAGCCGAAGAAGAAGAATAATGCACAAGGGAGAAAAGCTATGGTCCAACAGTCAATTAATGCAAGGAACAAAAATTTGATTTTTGATCCCGGCATTTGGATTGACGACTTGGATTTGAGGACAAATCCCTTTCAAGAGGAGGGGAATGATGCATGCCATGGAGGCCCAAGTTACGTTGCATATGTGGGCTGATTTAATAGAGTCTTTTATTTTGTTTTATCTTATAATTTTCGTGGGTTATGTTAGGGTGGCTGAAATTAGGCCTTAGTTGAATCAATTTTGAGTTTTATACCTTGTTTTGACTAAGGATATGTTTCCTTATTAGATTAGGAGTTATTTTCCATGTTTATTCTCCTAGTTTGGTTAGGTTTTCGCATACCTTATTTGTAGTCTTTATGATGGACGAAAATTAGGGTTTAGATTAGGTTTAGTTGTTTCCTTATTAGACTAGGTCTCTTTATTGTTGCCTATATATAGGCCTCTTGTTATGAACGAATTATCAACCAATTTTATATCAAAATTCGTGAGTTATCACTTCCCCTTGAGAGTTTCGAATTTTCTCTTGTACCAAGAGAGTTCATTTATCCGGCGTAACGGCGATTCAACCATCCCTCGTCGCGTGTCATTCATCGTCCCCGAGTTGCTACGTCAACTTCGCATTGGGGTTTAGGGATTCGTTCGCCTAAATCATTCCGTGGGTTAGATTCAGAGGTTTTGGGATTCCATATTTTATCTATCTTTAATTTTATTCGTTCGTTTTTCAGTCTTCCGTTTGCGTGGTGTTCGATTGATCGGCAAGGATCATATCATCTTGAATCTCCAATTTTTGCAGAAAATAAATCTAAGCTATAAAAACTATGAAAACAATAAATTCTAAAACTGGGGATTTATAAAAGGGGTGTAAAAAGAGTGTCTAATATGCTAACAAAAAGACCTATATATATAGGCACAGAGGATAAACACAGTACAAAACTAAAAAATATAGATAAAAATTCGAAAACATGCCAAAAGCGGTCATCTCGGCGAATAACTCAACATGTCGACAAGGTTTAGTGTAAAATTCTACTTATGGTCGACGACCACTATTCACTGCTGCTCGCGCGATCACTATTCACTATTACGTGCAACTTTTCTGTTTTGGTCATATTTTTCTCATTTGAATTCAGATTTATGATCTGTTTACGCTCACAAACTCATATCAAGATGATCTATAACATTAATTTTGATCATATTTCCTAATTCAAATTCAATATTTTTGTAGATTTCATCAAATTACGAACAAGTATCACATTTCATAAGATGAAGCAATTCAAGTACAAACAACTATCAAACACTCCATTCCCTACAAAAATGACATCATAATAGAATACAAGAATTCCTCAAATCCCCAACAATCAAGCACAAACATCACCAATAAGTACAACCAATAATAAAATGAACCTTGACATTCCAAACATTTGAACCCAACTCTCAATTGATGGAATAAGACTTGTATGCGCTCATCGAATGGTCAAAACAATGTGGATCACTTACCATAGGCTTGTCAATCGTCTACAATATCTCCATCACTAATAGTGTGCCATGAGTAAGAAAGGTCTTTTTTTTTAGATTATAATATAGGAACATTGGTTAAGATAGGAAAATTTGGATACGTGACTCAATCATATATCAAGAACACAAACACCTTATTTTCTTCACAAAACAAGTATGGAATGATTTTCATCTTCCTCCCAACCAAATCATCATACACAATACAAATCAAAGAATTCTCATCAAGATATCACAAACTTGACACGCTCTCATGCTCTCATCTCATTTTCCACTAAAAGAGGAGAGAAATATATATTTTAAAGTTTTAACGAGAAGAGAAAAAAAATACTTTGAAATTAATTATAATTGACTATGTATAACTTGTTTGTTTATTTTTTATAATTTTATATTAAATTAAAGATATTTTTGTGATTTTTAATTTAAATTTTGTATTATATGTGTCTCTTGTATCAAATCTAACGGACTTTTTAGAAAATAATCAAAAAGAGAAAATAAAAAAGAGAATAAAGAGAAAATGTGATGATAAAAAGATTTCCATTATAAATTGGGATTTGAGTTTTCAATATGCATTGTACATTGACAATATTTCTCTCTCAATGCCAACATATATATACCAATTATAGTGAGATAAGCTTAGGATTTTATACTTCTTTCTCATCCGAATTTTGAGATCAAATAATTATACTCATAATTTCATAAGTGAAAGTTAGATTTATGGTGGTGGAGAATCAAGTCAATAAGAACTCAAACAATTTCTTCAAATGGGATCAATTAACGCTCATTCATATTCTTTTCAACACAATTATCAATGCACTTAACTTGTTTAATAAAATCAATTGTGTGACAACTAAAAAAAACAATTGTGTGTGTGTGTGTGAGAGAGAGAGAGAGATTTGGTGCTGAAGAAGAATAGCTAGGGAGCGTTGTAGTGTTTGGAGCTTGCTAGATTTGGAACTCAAGAAATACTCCGACTTCTTCTTGATTAAGCATTGATAATCATGCATCAACTTATACTAATATAACTCGCTTCAAAAAAAAAAAAAAAAAAACTTAATCATATAACTAATGCTTATTAATTTTGGTTAAAAAGTAAGAACTACTGCTTATTAATTATGCTTTGGTGGATCGAAACAAAGTTGATATATAGGGGAGGGCTAGAATAAAAACACTCTTAAGTGTATAAAATATAAATGATTTTCAGCCCTTAGATCATCAAGATCTACGGTTGATTCGTAACTCTGTTGGATGAATTCGTGGTCCTGGGTTCGAATCCCAAAGGTAGCAAAAAATTATTTTTCACAATTCGTAACCATGTTTGATGAATTCGTAACCCTGTTGGATAAAATTCGTACATTAAAAAATGTTTATATTTATATTTTAAGAAGTGTTTTTACCGTAGCCCTTATATATATATATATATATAGTACTTTTTAACATATAAAATATGAACTAGCTAAAATGTATAAATTTTATGTAGAACACGTCTAAATTAATAGTGTAAATGTCTTAATTGAGAAAAATAAAATTTTCGCTATCTATGATATTCGAATTCATGACAATAAATTCACCCAATAAGGTCATGAATCACCCAATAAGGTGTTTTTATATTAGCCTAGCTATATATATATATATATATATATATATATATATATATATATATATAGGGAGAGGTTCAAATAACAACCACTAATAAAATAAGAACGAAGGACCATTTTAAGCCATTCGATCATCAAGATCTACGGTGGATGCATCATCTTGGTGGATGGATGCAGGTGCTGGGTTCGAATCCTGAAGGGAGCAAAAAAATTATTTTTTTCGGATGCATTAAATTTAATAGCGGATGCATTAATTTGTATAGCAAATGCAGTAATTTTATTGGTTCTTATGTTCTCACGATAATTGTGGTTCTCACTATAACCGCACCCTATATATATATATATATATATAGTAGTACCAAATCTGAACCACACATTATGTACATGTGGCGCACTAAAAACGTGACATGTGACAGAGGCTTTCCAAATCAAAATACATGGAGAAGTAAAATAAGAATACAAATAATCCCTCCATTCCGCGAAACTTGAACAATTTCTTTTCGGCACAAGTTTTAAGGAGTTAGTATTTTGTGTGTTAAGTATGGTAGGTGAAAAAATAAAAGGAAAAACTTAAGAAAAGTGCTCAAGCTTCACCGGACAACCCGAAAAAGAATATTGTTCAAGCTTCACGGGACATGGTGTATTGAAAAGAAAATTGCTTGCACTCGGTTGCCACGTTGATTATACATATAATTGCACACATATATAAATACGCATAATGTTGCTCACAAAAATGTGCATGATGTTACCACATAGATAATTCTGCAAAAACAGATAATGGATTAAGAATTATCTATGTGGCAACATCATTATGCATATTTTTGTGTGCAACATCATGCAATTTGTGTTTAACTATATGCATATTTGTGTGCAATTATATATGCATAACTAAGACGGCAAGCGGTGAGCAGCGGCAAGAGGTACTTGATGGGTGGGGTCGCCTAGTGCAATGCCTATTTGTGTGTTTATATATGTGCATATTTGTGTTCAATTATATGCCTCACTAACCCAGAAACGATGCGAAAAAAATAAAATAAAAATAATATTTCTTTTATCTGATTTTTTAATATCTGAAATGTGTATTCCTATTTTAACCCTCCATGTATTTTGAATTGGAAGCCTTCTGCCACATACGTGTCGCATTCTTAGTGCGGCACATGAACAAAATGTATAGGTCGACATTTGGTACTACACACTACCTAAGGCTTGAGTACTTTATGAGAGGTTACAGGGGGGGAGGGTTCCAACTTAATGAACACATTGTTACAATGAAGAATAATTTCTAAGGATCAATGTGTTCAATACTAGGCTTAGGATGCTTACATTGAAAACGCCTAGTCTAAGAACTACAAATGTATTCTCAACTTATGAACTTGAAATTTACACTGAAGATCTAGTTCCTATTCATGACAGTTGTTGTTTCTAAGGGGCCGTTTGATTTGCAGTTTAGGATTGATTAGGATTAAAATTATCTTGAGAAATTAGTGTGGATTAGTGTGGATTTATATTATTTCATGGGTGTTTGATATCATGGCTACTTAATCCTATATTATGTTTGATATCCATAGGATTATGTTGGATTATATTATCTAATACCAAAACTATCCTCACATAATTTTAAAAATATCATGTGTGTCCACCATTACTTGGGCATTTGCATCGATATGTGTGAGGAAGGGTAGCGGAATTTTTATCCAACTTCTCAGTATTAAATTTATCCGAGGGGGGGTGGGCGGATTATTAGTATGGGTTAATCCCACAAAATAGCATGGAGAAGTAGGATTAAGTAGGAGTTGACCATATTAACTGCATATGATATCAAACATCACACTAATCTGTATTAATTTAATTTATCCTACCTATAAACCCATATCAAACAGGCCCTAAAGGTTTAACCTAACATTACACAACAACTTCATGTTTTCCACCGCCACCATCACCTATCTTGTTCTTCCGATGTATATACAGACAGGAGAATGAATCTAGCCGTTGGAATGAGCCTTCTTAAATTTTGATCCGTTGTTCTCTTAAATTTTGATCCTTCATGCTGAGATTTTTCCTTCGGCCTGGGACTCTAGCTGGATCTTCTGTTGGGATCTTGTCAGCTTGATCTTCAGTTGGTGTCTTGCAACAACCTTCGACTTCTTCAATAAACTGCATTAGCTTCAAATACGTTTGATATTCTTACGCATCGTTTTGGTCATCAGCAGAGTTCCATCGTTGGGTTTTGATATGCAATCAAAATATAGAATTTTTCCAACAGTAATGATGGTTGTGTACGTGGGCTAACATGTATTACAATTAGATGATAATTTTTGCGCATGAGTGCTTGAATTTTGGGCGCGTGAATTTTGAAAAACCTTTCACTAACTTATACGCACACCTCAAAGGTGAAAAAGTAAAGGGGAAGATTACTTTGATCAAGTGCATTAAATGTGCGGTAAGAGTGATGTACTATGAAGTGTAAGCTTAAAATAATGCAATTAATTCAATTAATCATAGGAAATAAATGTGATTTTGATATAGAGATTTAAATGAAGCGTACTAGTTTGCGGATGTACGTAGTAATCAATAGATACCATTCAGTCGTTAGTTATTAAACTTATTAGCTATTGATACAGTCAGCTGATAAAGGTGGCTTATCAGCTTGTGTTAGACCTTGCTTCAGCATTCCTTTACTCTTGACAATCACATCTTCCAGCTAGAGGATTAATATGCTCGGCAGCTAGATTTTAGGTTGAGCACTTGAAACTTTAGATGGAGTTCTCCATTGATTGATGATCGATTCTCAGGCTTGTCGAGGTAGTAGTCAACTCTGATTGTGCACCTGACTTAATTGGTGCTTTGATCAATGTTGACCTCGTTGGCTATAAGGTGTTGGAGTTTCTCATTTGAGCTTGATGATTTCCAGGAGCTCTTAGATGACTTGCAACTGGAATCATCATCTTCTTTCATGATCATGGCATTTCTATTAGTCATTCGTCTATAGCTTTTGTCTCATGGAAAGTTTTTGTCTCTGAATTTGAGACTTGGGTAATTTACTTTGAAATGTCCAAGTATTTTGCACTTGAAGCACTCTTATCCTATCTTGTGCACCCTGATATGGTAGGCTCGTCATCAGCTTTTTAATATTTCTCTCTACTTCTAGGAGTGCGGCAAGATTGTGATTATCTCGAAATAATCATCTTAATTTGTTGAATTGTGCTTCATTCTTAAGGTACTGTATCAATAGCTCCTCTTTGGATGTCTCAGTCAACTACTTTCCCTTGGAGCTTTCAACTTCCAAGGCACTACCTTACACCGAAAAGCTACTTTACATTTCATCCTTACAGATGGTCTTCATTTATTTTACACTATAATTTAATTTTTCTTATCTTCATGCCCAAAATAATTGTGTCATTATAAGTGGGACAAATGGAATATTACCTTATGTCTACATTAAAGAAATATTGTTGTATTTCCGTACAAAAATAGCTAAATTTGTTATACTCTTATGAACATGACTTTTTAGATGTACACTTATTTTTAGGTTATATATTCTTATATACTACCACAACCAATAATGTATAGATCAAAATTTGTCATGCCAATCAATATTTCAATATACATAGTTATATAGAAAATATATTATTAATTCTTTTATTTAAAATTTTGGTCTAAATAACTTTATTTAGTTTAGAATTTGTACCCAATCAAGACTTAATTATTCATCTTAAAAAGTTATAAATGGTTTTGCTTAAATATATCAAAAGATATTTAATGGTATAATGCAAAAAATGGTGTATCAATAATATATTTGCAAGTTATTTAAATATGATTTTTTAAAAAAAATTACTCACATAGACAGTTTTTTTTTAGCTGACTCGAACCTTCGACTGACTCGAACCTTCGACTCATTAATTAAAAGAAAAATATTTTACTAATTTAATTATAGTCACTTTTTCAATTATAATTTTTTTAAGCTTCGAGGAAAAGGGGAGTTGACTAATAACTTGCAGAGGCGAAAAGAGCATTTAAAACCGGTTATATTTATAATGGTCACAATAATTACAAGTATCCAGGATAGTACCAAAATCAGTACGATTTGATTCGTGGATACTCAAATAAAATAATCAACAAATAATATTTCAAATACAGTACAGATCGATTAGATTTTAAATCATCAAATCGTTTTATAGTCTCGTGCACAAGCTTAATTAAGTGTAATCTTTTTTTTTCTCCACATCGCCGCCAACCACCTTCAAAATAAATAAAAATTAACAAAATAGATAAATGCAGAATAATAATGAGTGATGATACGACAAATATTGAATATACAGATGTAACCATCACTTATGAAGCAGTGATGGCGATGGTACGGGCAATCGACGCTCCTAGTTCATCAAATAATTATATTTCTACTTTCACTATTATAATTTTTATTATCTGTAACAAAAGATAATTGCACCCCTCTAATTTAATTAATTTCTTAATGGCGAAATTTTTAAAACAAATGAGAATAACACTAATGAAAATTGCAAAAGAGAAAGAGGAAAGCGTTGTCCAATTCCTTGAAAAAGTGAAAAAAGATGGAAGATAATATTGATAAGTAATCTTTTTTTTGGTCACCTTTTGAGAGCATCTTTGCGTTAATAGGCTTTAATTTATGCCTTTATTTAACATTTTTTAATGAATCCACGATGCTTAAATATCTTCACTTCCTTCTAAGTAGATTTCAATTAAGTATGCATTTAGCTTTGATTAGTAAATTAATCCAACGATCGGCATGCATCGGTTGAAGAGAAAATTCGTACTTGATTAAAAAGAAAAAGGAAATATATTACTCCTAAAGACGGCAACTACCCAAATAATTGATTCGATGCAGTTGCAACTACTGTTGCATAGTTAATCGTTACTTAATTTCATTAATCCAGAAATAATTGCGTACAAGAAAAACTTCAAAAGCCCTTTTCACCATATGTATAAATAATAGTATAGGGTTAAGTACACCTAGTAATCGACATTATCACCTTATAATAATTGAAAATATTATTATTTTAAATCGATCGCACCACTTCCGTTTTGTGATAAATGTCCTAAACTGAGTTCATTTTCCAATTTAGAATATCAAAGAGTGGCTCACTGAATGTCACATCGAAATTATAATCAAACTTCATTAAAAATTACCTAACTTGAACGTTAATGTTGAGTGTGGAGTTAGCACTACAGTAAAATTTTCACAAGATTTATTACTATATTTTTAGGTATAATAAAGTTTAGCTATACCTACATATATATTTATATTCTCTTTTATGCATAAAAATATAGGTAAATATTATTATATTTAAAAATATAACTAATTTTACGATATTTATCCACATAACTAAATTTGTTACATAAAAAAATATCACAAAATATTTTGATAAACTAACAATTACTATTAAATAAAAAAATTTAAAAACCATGCCATCGTGGATTCGGACTCAAGACGTTTGATTTTAGGCATTAACCACTATATCATCTGGCCAACGCATGCATACATATCACAAAATATTTTTATTACATATAGATATCATCACGCATACATACTCTCTCTCTCTCTCTCTACAATACACACATAAATTTTATATTACTTTAATTATTAATAAAAAAATCGTGAACTAATTATAAATATTGTATCATAATAAATAATTAATTACACTTTCACATCTCATAAACAATTACACATTTATATGTCACAAGATTAACTACACCCTCAAATATTATTAAATTTTGTGACAGTTTTTTCTATTACACGTATAATAATTAAAAACAATATACTCGCGTGGCCATTTTGAAGAAGGAAACACAATATTTGGCCATAAATTGAAAAAACACAAAATTTGGCCATTTTTTTTACGTTTTAGGACTGTTTTGCCCTTAATTAGTGTTCACATATTGTGTTTCCTTCTTCAAAATGGCTATTTCAAAAATGTTCTCTAATAATTACCCACCTCAAGATGCATGCCACAAAATTATTTAATGATATTTATAAATATCACACTATTTCAAAATTATGTTACTATTAGAACATCTTCTTATAATGTAGTATTAGTTCAAGACATTTTTAATAAAAGGGAAATAATTTTAGATTTAAAGTTATATTTTCACCTACATTATTATATCAAAATATAATACTCATATTCCTTTGTGTAACAATCTCAATATCTTCCTTGATGAGAAAGATTTTGATGACAAAAAGCTAATGTGGATCCAACAGCAAATGCGGTATGCCCAACTTAAAAAGAGCGTGCAAGTTGATAACTTGTTATCCAGATGTTGCATTTGACAACATCAATTTATCATAAAAATACTAATATAATAAATAAACAAATAAATACATAAATAGCACATACATTTTATTTTTCAGATTAATGTTGGCCCGTCATGAATCGACTGTAACGTATCACTTGTAATTATTTATTAGTTCGGAAACGTGTGTACAAAAATTTCACAAATAGTTACCCTTTACAGTAATTAAGGAAATAATATTAAGTTTATACTCTTTCCTTAGTATTAAAAGATTTTATTTCTATAAATTAATATAAGTAATGTTGATTATAAAATTATATGTATTACAATATATATAGTAATCTTCATCTTATCTATCCATTCAACTAATTATGGATTATATGCACTGCAATATATACGCATTACTCATTCAACTTATGTGGTTTATTATTGTTTATGTGATTTATTATTTTCTCATCTTGTTTTTTATGTAGTTTATTATTTTTGTCATTAATTTAATTATTTTGTTTTCACTGTTATTAAAATCCCAAAATAATTTATTGTAACATTTATTTTTAATTTAGTTTATGATATGCTTAAATTTACTCATTCAATTATATGTGTACAAGTTATTGTCAATATGATACCTAATCATTGATTAGATTTGTGATAATAATGGCTTACATTTACTATATCAATTGATTAAGAGACCAAATTAATTGATCAAATTATAAAATTATAATATATACATTATAAGAAATTATAAATATTGAATTTAAAATATAATATAAAGAAATGAATATAATTGTGAGAATAATGCCGTACGTTGAGCACATCGATCAATTACTTCTTACAAATATGTTATAGTACTTTATATTATAAGAAATTAGTGAAATTGAAATAAAACAATTAGAAAATACAAATGAATGGCTAAAATTGTTATAATAATATCACACAGTGAGCATATCGATTGATTACTCCGCAAAATTATACTATATGACATTACTTTAGTATCAAAATAAAAAAGATTTATTATAACTGTGAGTTGGCCGCATTCTTTGATTATTTAATATTATAGTCTATTACAAAAAAAATAGTGAAATTAAAATAAAAGTCAGAAAATATGAATAAATGACTATAATTATATATAGTAATTCAAAGTATGATTTAATCCATCAATCCGGTCAACTTATGATATTTTTCTCAAAATTATATAGTAATTCATTTCTATTTCTAATGTAATAATAATAATTAAAGAATATAGCCAGTCTATGAGTTATATCTAATTATATTTTAATGGTAAATCACTCATCGGACCAAATACTACCTTGTTCAAACTTGACTAGTTTAACTAACGAACTTCATACTAACAAGTTAGAACAAGCTTTTATCGAACCAAACTTTGAATAACTTACGAGTAGCTTAGTTCATTTACAGTCCTATACTAATACTATAGAGAATCTCGTAGCCACATTGTTTGACTATTATATAAAATTATAGTATATATAGCGAAATAACAAGTACAAGTTAATTGTGAGTAATTAAATAAAAAAAATATAAAATGTGAAGAAATAGCTAAAAATGATTAGAATAATATAATACATTATTTACATTCTTTGATTATTTCATAGAAGTACAAGTTAATGAAAACATCATAATAATTGTAAAACTAAAATAAAAATTAAAAAATATAAATGAATGACTATAATTGTGAGAATAATGTCATACGTCGAGCACATTGATACCGATTAAAAATATACTATAGGACAACATATCATAATAATTAGGGAACTCTAAATAAAAAAAATTAAAACATAAAAAGAAATTAATGTCATATGCTGACACATCGATCAATTACTAAATGAAATTATGCAATAGGACATTATATTGTAATACATTAGTGAACTTGAAATATATATATATATATATATATATATATATATATATATATACATTAGGAGTATAAAATAGTAAAGAATAGCTAAAATGTTTAGAATAATATCATAAGTTAACTACATTTTTTTATTATTTCAAAAAAATACTGGTTAATGAATAAACCATATCAAATTAGTGAAATTGAAATAAAACTTATAAAACATAAATGTATGACTATAGTTGTAGGAATAATGTACGTTGAGCACATCGATTAATAACTTAAGAAAAATATATTATACGATATTATATTATAGTAATTTAGCAAACTCGAAATAAAAAATAAAAAAATGACCATAATTATGATGATAATATCATACGTTGAGCACATCGATTAGTTATTCAATTAAATTATATTATAAATAAATTTAACGAACTCAAAATTTAAAATAAAAAATAAAAATAAAAAAGAATTGCTATGATTGTGAAAATTAAAAAATAAAAATATAGAAAAGAAAAAATAAAACACAAAATGAAAAGGAAATGGAAAGAAAATTCAAAACTAAAAGTATTGTTGTGCAATGAAATATTAGAGGAATATTTTTTATTCTAAAAAAAAACGTGGCCTTATGTTCTTAGATATGATTGTGAATCTGTGATTAGTGAGTTGTAATAGAAATTTTATTAAAAGGAAAATAGAAAGAACAAAAACAAGTGAAAGCACCCGCGAGAAGCCACGGGAAACCGAAAAACAAACAAGACTAAGAGAACATTTTTAGAGGATCATCCTCATCAAAACAATCTTCGTCGTCAAGCATATCTCCCCATCTTTTAGTGGCTATGTCCATAATTGTCTTTCAAAATTATTGAAGTAAAAAAGAAAATAAAATCTTTAGAACTTTCCAAAATAAATTAAGGGTAGTTTAGTAATGATAATAATTTAAATTAAGTAATAAATTTTCAAGGGTATTATGTGCGCACATATTATGTGTGTTTAGCAGTACTCTTACTATTATTTTGTTAGTGTTCTAACCAAGATGTTGATAATTATTAGCTATGAGTTCAAGGATTTCAGATAGCATCCCAAGATATTTGTAATTTCCTGTTCAGATTTGGGATTTTTTAAGAATTGATATTTGGAATAATGAAATTTTGCTTAATGTCGGTTCAAAATGTGTGGTGTTTCTTTTTGTTTTTTTACGAGAAAATCCTCCACAGCTGCTATTCGAAGCCTTTTCTAAATGTTGATGACTTGATGTTATCTTTATTATGACGAAGGAAATATGTAGCTGTTGTTCGATTTTAGTATTTGTTATATTTTTTAATTAATAGTTTTAAGCAGCCACTAATCATAGTTTGTTAGGTAAATCATGTTTTCAGAATGGTCTGCAAAATATATTAAAAAAATTGGATATATATGATAATTAAATCTGTAAATAAAGTGTTAGTGAAATTCGAATTTAAGACCTTAATTTATCTTCAAAAACACCATTTCACCATCCGACTATATATTTATAGTTAATTAATAGTTAATTCGCCTAGCTCATATTTATGAAAACAAATATGTATGTGTAAAAGAATTATTGAATACCAAAAAAAATGATATTTATTAATTCTTTTTATAAAGGCGAGATACCAAATTACGCTACGACCTTAAAAAAACGAATGACTTATTAGACAATTTTATATTCTCTAATGTTATACTCCCTCCGTCCCAAACGAAATGTCATGTTTCCTTTTTTGGCAATACACTCTCTCTCTACATTTAATATTTAAATTATAATTTTCATCAACCCACTTTATCTACTTTATACACATTTCTTAATCTCCGTGCCGAAAAGAAATAGGCCATTTCGTTTGGGACGGAGGGAGTACTTCTTTATATGGGATATATATAAGGGTTAATTTGCTATAAATACACCAACTTTCGCCGATTTTGAATTTAGACACGAGCTTCAAAATCTGCCTGACAATACATAACCTTTGCACCCATTTTAATTTTTGGCCCGAAAAAATTAACCGGCGAAATACGTGGCATAATCATCCGACGTGTTCAATTCTTATCTGACATGGCTTTTATTGACAAAAAAACGGCCTCGTTTTGTATACTAAGGCCAGACTTGCAACATTAGTTTCTTTTCCAAATTAGGGCTACGACCAAAAACTGAAACTTTGAAGAATTGTTGAGGAAGGACGAAGATGGCGGAAAGGTAAGTAAAGTAACATATTTTCTATGAAATTTACTGAATTGGGTGTGTGAATTTGTTGATTTAGCTGAGTTTTTTGTTTCGTTCTATTTTTGAATTTGCAGTGCTTTTAGATTGTTTATACAACATGGTGGTCGATTTCATCAAATTAACAATGGGGGTGAAGCGTATTATGGTGGAAAAACCGAGTGTCGTAGTGGGCTAGATACTGATTTCTTTGGCTACTTCGATTTAGTTGAAGAAATCAAGAAATTAGGTTATGAGTCATTTGAACACATTTGGTGTAAGGATATGGATGGGAGTTCTTTTAGCTTACTTGAGGACGACGCTGATGTCCTTGCTATGTTAAGTCAGATGACTCCAATTCGTAGATATGTTAGAGTATATGTTGAGGGCTGTAAAAGAGCTGCTGCATTGACAATTTCAGAGGGTGGTAATATGGTCATTGAGAATGAAAATGGGGATAACTTGGACACACCATATGAGGCTAGCCCAGAAGTGCAACAACCTACAAAAAAGTCTAAGGGAAAGGAGAAGGTTCAGGAGAAGAGTAAGGTTAGAGAGAAAGTTGTAGAGACAGTGAAGGAGACTATCAATGAAAAAGTGAGGGAAAAATCAAGTGATAAACATGTTGAGAGGATTACTAAGAAGGTGAGTGAAAGCATAGATGAGCTTATGACTGAAAAGATTACAGAGAAGGTAAATGAAAAAGAGACTGAAAAGGTTAGTGAGAAGGACACAAATAGAGTAACTGAATCAGAGAGGGCCGAATTGTGTAGAGAAGAGAGTGAAGAAGAATCTGATGATGAGTATTTACCTAAGGATGGGGAGGAAACTGAGGACAGCCTAAGTGGCAGAGAATTAGCTGATGATGATGAGGAGTACATGTCAAGCCGTAGGCATGTAAGAATTGATAGGGATACTTTCAATGATATTGGTAGATACATTGGAAATGACAATGATGCTGTTGTTGGGGAGGACCAAGATATAGCTTTGTCTGATTATGAGGATAGTACAGATGGGGTCTATCCTTATGAAACTGATGAGGAGTTTGATGGTGTCAGAAGCAGTGTTAGAAAGGTTACTTATGATCCAAGATGTGATCATAAGAACTTGGTTCTTGAACTTGGGATGAGATTTGAGTCTGGGCAACAATGTAGGGATGCTTTGACAACCAAAGCCATCTGTGAAGGGTGGAATTTGCATTTCAGTAGAGTGGGTAAGGAAAGATGTGAGGCAAGATGTGAGGATCCATGCAATTGGAGTTGCTATGGCAGTGTAGTGAAGGGAGAAGGCACCTTTGTAATCAAACGCCTTTCATCAGAGCCTCATACATGTAGGAGGAGTAGGGATAACCTGCTGGTTAGTTCCAAATGGATAGCAAAGCAATATTTGAATGTTTTTAGGATGAGGCAGAATTTTGCAATTGATGATTTGAGGGCAGATATTTGCGAAAGGTATGCTACAGAGGTGAAACCAAACAGGTTGTACAAAGCAAGGACGATTGCTTTGGAGACATTGAGAGGGTCAGTTGATGCTCATTATGCCAAGTTGAGAAATTACTTGGCTGAAATGATGGTGAGTGACCCAGAAGGTAAGTTTGAGCTGTTGTGCAGTGAGGGAGGTGTGTTTAGGGGGTTATATATTGGGTTTAGTTCCATCATGAAGGGTTTCAAGTCCGGGTGTAGGCCAATCATAGGATTAGATGGGTGTTTTTTGAAAACACATCTTGGGGGGATGCTACTGTGTGCTGTGAGCAAGGATGGGAATAATCAAATGTATCCACTATCATGGGCTGTGGTGGAGGTGGAAAATGAGGCCAACTGGAAATGGTTCATAGAAAGGTTGATAGAGCAATTGAATACAGAGCAAGGTGGTGGGTACACATTCATTTCTGACCAACAAAAGGTCAGTTTATACTATGAGCTTAAATCAATTGATTTCCATATATTTGTTGTCTAATATCCTTCCAAATGCAGGGACTGACTAAGGCATTGGCAGACCTAGCACCTATGTCTGAGCATAGGAATTGTGCTAGGCATGCTTATGCAAACTGGAATAAGAAACATAAAGGAATCAGCTTGAAGAATATGTTTTGGAATTGTGTGAGGAGCACATATGTGGAGGAATGGCAGGAGGCAGTGGAGGAATGGCAGGAGGCAGTGGAGGAGATGAGAAAGGAGTCAGAGACAGCATATGTGGACTTCATGGAAAGGGAGCCTAATAAATTCTGTAAGGCTTTCATAAATACTCATTGCAAGTGTGATATGGTTGACAATAACATAAGTGAAACATTTAATGGCTATATTGTTAGGTCTAGAGGTAAGCATATAATAACCATGTGTGAGGAAATTAGGTGCTCTGTAATGGAAAGACAATTTAAGAAGTTTTCTGAGGTTGGGAGTGTGAATGACAGTTTGTGTTTTAGAATTAGGAAAACAGTCGAAGAAATGAAATTTAAAAGTAGATATTGTGAGGTGCACCCTGCTGTTGGTGGATTGTTTGAGGTTCATCTTTATGATGACAAGTTCATTGTGAGTCTAGATGAGGGACAATGCTCTTGTAGATCGTGGGAATTGACTGGAATCCCATGCCTTCATGCTACTGCTTCTATTATGTACACGAAAGGAAATGTGGATGATTATGTGCATGATTATTACTCAATAGAGCGGTACAAGAAGGCATATGAGGTAGGTATCAAACCATTAAGGGGAGAGAAGATGTGGCCTCGTGCAGATGGATGGCCAGTTAAGCCACCATCCTATACAAAGAGGGCTGGAAGGCCGAAGAAAAAAAGGGCAAGGGAGCATAATGAGAAACACCCCACCAACCCAAACAAATTGAGGAGATTTGGTCTGAAAATGACATGCAGAAAGTGTTGGCAGCAGGGGCACAACACAAGGGGATGCAAGAATGAGAAGTGTGATCCACCACCTAAACAAAAGGTAATATGTCCAGTTTCATGTATTTATATTTCTAGTTCAGTGAATTCAAAGATATTTGATCAACATATTCATTCAATACAGAGAAGAAGAGGGCGACCAGCCAAAGCTCAATCAAAGGCTCAATCAAGCCAAGTAACTGGTACAGGGACTAGCTCCCTTACAAATGCAGCTTCTCAATCTAATCCTCCACCACTTTCAGATGCAGCTCCCATGTCACTGCCTAACCCTCGGGCTCCCACATCACTCCCACTTCAAGTGAAAAAAACAATAGCAAAGGAGAGAGCACTTGCAAGGAAAGGAATTGGCACAATGGTGACAAAGTTAGGAAACATCTATGTGAGGGTAAGGATTAAAGCATAAGTTTTCTTTGAAAATAGTCTGAAACACAATCTAATTAGTATCACATTCACAGGGTTCAACCAAACAAAGGGGGTCAACATTTATCAATCCAAGGAAGGCATATGAGCTACCAAGCACTCAAGAAAGTGGAAATGATGGATTGTAATTAGTCTGCATTGTGCTAGTTTAGCATTTTCAGCTCCCATGAGCTTTGAGACAACTTTTTTCAATTATTGTAAGAATTGTGATGGTTAACAATGAATTGTGGTCTGTGCAACTTTTTACCTTCATTTATGTATGCAACTATTTTATTACTTCCATTTTATGAACTATTTGCAGGATATTATATTGAATTTGAAGGTTAAAATCTGCAAATTCATTTGAAAATTATTTGATCAACATTTGATCAACAACAAGCCATTCCTGATCAACAACAAGCCATTCCTTCATAAGTTATTTGATCAACAACCACCATTTGAATCATCATTTAGCCATTTGAAAATTGATTCATTTAGTACAACTACAAGCCATTCCTGCCAACTACAAGCTTGCAACTACGGTCATTTCTTACAACTACAAAATAAGGTTTTTTTACATTCCAGAAACCAAGAACCCTAACCAACTATCACAATAAGCAAAATCAGCAAGAGCATAGCCAATGTCACCATCTTCTCTAGCCACCAACGCCTTGATTTCAAGGCAGCCAATTCCTCCTCCAATTCGTGATTGAGAACAGTCATATCTCCAGCTTTTCCCCAAGCCTCCTCCTCCTCCTCCTTCGCCTGCCTAGCCAAGCAAGTTTGGATGCGGAGTTGCTCGCGGGCCTCATCCCTCTCCCTTTTCAGTTTAGCGATGTAGTTTCGTTGAAGTATGGTTGGCCTTGCGTCTATCCATTGGAAGAAAGCACATCTTCCATCCTATGTACATAACCCTAGGTCAAATGCTGTAGAGACACAAAAATGAAAAGGAAGAAAAATCAGGTAGCTAAGTACCGGGCCTAAGGAGCATCCGTAGTATCTTGTGGCCGGGTTTGCATCGGACCAGGAGATCTTGATGGCAGCTTCGATCTTGTGCACGCAAAGTGGAGGAGATGAAAGTGGAGGAGATGATTCCATTTTCTAAAAAAAATCGGTCGAAGAGGTAGGAATGAAGAGGAATTAGGGCTCACCCCTCTAAATTAAAATTTGAAATCTCACTAAAACGACGTAGTTTTAGTGTGTCTTAAACGGTGTCGTTTCATTCACCGGATGTTTGTGACACGCTGGATCTTCCGGTTGCCACGTAAGAAGAAATTTCGCCGGATAATTTTTTCGGGCCAAAAATTAAAATGGGTGCAAAGGTTATGTATTGTCAGGCAGATTTTGAAGCTCATGTCTAGATTCAAAATCGGCGAAAGTTGGTGTATTTATAGCAAATTAACCCTATATATAATATTCGTTATATAATTGTTTTGCATCCGGTCTGTTGAGTCAGGTTTAAATCTCAATAACAAATAGATAGAAGCAAAAGAAAAACAACACTCGAAATTTACGTAGTTTGATCCTAAAGATCTACGTCTATGGGAGGTCGTCGGAGAAAATTCACTACCGATGGTGAGAGAATATTATAATTACAAGATTGAGAGATATATCTAGAATGACTTGCTAAATTTGCGCATGAAAGTCCTATTTATAAGCATCAAAGAAAACCTATCACTTAGGCTCATTGATTCAGGTAATTAGGTCCAAGTCTTGTTACAATAATCTTTATCTCGGAGTTGAGTCATTCAAGCTGAAGCATTGAGCCGCCAAAGTTGTGGTAGAGTTGGGCTGCCGAGGTTGACAGAGACAAAAACTCCTTTTTTATCTTATCATTCCACCTTTCAAGTTGAAAATATATGTTCTTTATGAAGTATCATCAGCTCTGAGATACCAGGGCTGCATCACCTTCTTGCGAAAGAAAATTCAAATTCTCAATGTCACGTAAAGCTTATTTCATGAACGATTCACCCTTTTCTATGATTTTATTGGCGAAGTCAATCCTGCCAGGTCAAACCACAAATGATTGACTTTTCATATGATTGACTTTAGCCATGTGACAGTCAATATTATCCAAAATAATAATAATAATAATAATAAAAAAGAGCAAACTTTGATCCCTATCTTTGGTATGAAAATAATTATGATGCCATAATTCAACTCTGATTTATATAACGTTGAGCTCCCAATTTTACCCCTCATCACAATCATTTTTAATTAATTTTTGTTCCTAACTTCCTATAAGGGTACAATATATTAACTATTAAAAGAAATAGACCAACTCTTCCCGTCTTTGCTAAAAAATGCTGTAGTATACAAGTGTCAATACCCTAACAACTCGAGTTTTATATCGCTAAGTCTAAATCATGGTCGACTTTGATACCACCCAAAACGGATTAACTATGAATAAACTTGCTGAATTCGTACACTAGATCATGTTTAGTATTATAACACCACCACCATATTCACAAGTCATGCAATTTATTGGTTAGAGAAAATGTCATTAATTAATTCAGTAAATTAAACATTTTATTATACATCAAGAGGCGATAACATAAACTACATGATTTTAATTAGGTGTTAGACGTCGAGTTGTTGCAACGGACATCATCTTGCTAAATTTTGTGACAATGTCATTTTTGTTATATTTTTAAAATTTCTTCAAGAGTGAGCAAACTAAGAGTGACAAATTTGAAGGCATAAGTAATATGGTAAATAAGAGATTGCAGAACCTTATTGACTAATGAGGACCATTCAGAGTGTTCAGTTTGGTGGGCCGTGGTTTACCAATTCACATGTGAGGTTGGTGGAAGGCATTATCAACTTATTATTACTTCCCATTTCTTCACCATTTTCATAATATTTTTCATTCACTCCATATAATTAAATCTTCTATTACATCGTAAGTTTCTATTTGATGATATATATAATATAAAGAGTAATTAAAAGTAGATTATCAAATTATATGTCCACTTCATCCTCTTCTTTGGCTTATGGCGAATGTAATGATTGGAAAATCCCCCCACTCTTCGCTGGACAATTGTCATGGTTATCTTTTATGGCGTCAAATGTTGGAATAGCTCATAATTACAATTTCAAAAGTGAATACATCATTATATAGTTAAATCTATGTTGTAAAGTTTTCTTGTGGTAGTAAAGTGGTGGAAATGGAGATTTTATATTCGAATTTTATAAATATTTTTATAGCTTCGATCTATCTTATATATAGTTAAATCTATTACACCGATCTATCTTTCATGTGTGGATTTTTGGGCATTCTTAAATGCAATTTACTTCTTTTATGTGATTTGCATGTTTTGGCTTCTTTTTTTCTCGTTTAGGTTCGATTTTACATCATGTTCTTTCGTTACAATAGACGAATATCTTTTTCTTTTTACGGAGTTTTTCTCACTGGATTTTTTCTGAAGAGCTTTTGATGAGACTTAGCCCTTAATCACTGTAACTTGTGCATGCTCTTCAGGGTTCTTAAGTTTTTAGTTTTCCTTTTTAACTATAAAATCTTATACAATTGTGATTTGCATGTTCTTACACTTATAACTTTTATGTGTGATTTACCTTGATTTCTAGGCTATCACATGAAGGATTTATTAATACACATGAGAAGATGAGCAACTGTGGATTTCCACAACACCAAAAAAATAATCCATGTGTTGTACTAGAAAATGATGGGGTTTTGTAAAAATTCCCATTGTGAATGGTCTAAAAATCAAGTCCTCGCAATACTTCCTAGCCATAGACTGCATACCCTATTATGATAACATAGACAAGACTCACATGCCACATTATACTATGTGCCTACTCATATTTGTATATATGAATCCATGTGATTTTCAAGGCACAAAATGTGCCTACGCACTCTACCTATATGTTAAACATACTAGTTGCAAGTGGTGAGTCTCCAACAAAAGTAGAGCCATGTCTTTATTAGCTAAATAAAACTATGTGAGAGAAAAATAACCAAATAAATAATTATTACCAACATTAAAAAATAAAAAATAAAAAAAGAGGAGAGGGAGAGAGAAGAAGAAGAAAAGATCCCTTACTAAGCGATTACTACTACACCTTATATATCCTCTCCAACTATCTCATCCTCAACCTCACAAACATCACACAAAAAAAAAATAAAAAATCAAAAAATAAAAAGAAAATTCCTTCACTGTCAAGAATCATCATCTTCCTTTTTTGTCCGAGCGTTGTTCTTCCCTTCGCCTTTAGTGATAGTGATAAGTTGAAAAATGGTGAGCAAAAAGCCCAGGGTGGTAATAATCGGCGCCGGAATGGCCGGCCTCACCGCCGCCAACAAGCTGCACACAGCCGCCGCCAACAAGATGGAGCTGGCGGTGGTGGAGGGCGGCACCAGGATCGGCGGCCGGATCAGCACCTCCGAATTCTCCGGCGACCGGATTGAGCAGGGCGCCACGTGGATCCACGGGATTGAAGGCAGCCCCGTTTACAAAATCGCCGCCCAAACGAACTTGCTCGTCTCCGACCAGCCCTGGGAGTGCATGGACGGGACTCTCGAGGATCCCGTCACGGCGGCGGAGGGCGGCCACGTCCTCGCCCCCGCCTTCGTCGACCCCATTTCCCGCCTCTTCAAGAATCTCATGGATTTCATTCAGTGCAAGCTCGACGCCCAAGCAGCCGGGCATTGCGCCGGCGAGCTCAGCGTCGGCTCCTTCCTCCGCCGCGGCCTCGCCGCGTATCTGGAGCTGGAGAAGGAGAAGAAGGCGGCGGCGGCGGTGGGGAGCTGGAGCAAGCGATCGCTGCAGCAGGCGGTTTTCGCGATGCACGAGAGCACGCAGCGGACGTACACCTCCGCCGACGATCTCTGCACCCTCGACTACAATGCCGAGAAGGACTACGTGCTCTTCCCCGGCGAGGAGATCACCATCGCCGGAGGCTACTCCGGCGTCATCGACCATCTCGCCTCCGTCCTCCCCACCGGCGTCATCCAATTAGGCCGGAAGGTCGAGCGAATCGAGTGGGCCCCGGCGGGCGGAGACGATGGTGGCCGCCCCGTCACACTGCATTTTAGCGACGGGACGACCATGTCGGCCGATCACGTCATCGTGACCGTGTCCCTCGGGGTGCTCAAGGTGGGGACCAGCGAGGGATCGAGTTTGTTCGATCCCCCGCTGCCCAATTGCAAGACTGGAGCCATATCGAGGCTCGGCTTTGGCGTTGTCAACAAGGTGTTTTTTGCGACTTAACCCTGATTACCGTCAGGACGAGGGTTTCCCATTCCTACAAATGGTGTTCCATCCCTCGGACTCCGACCTGAGGAACCCAAAGATTCCTCAGTGGATCCGAAGGACGGCATTCCTATGCCCCATTTATAGCAACTCGAGAGTTGTCCTGTCCTGGTTCACAGGACAGGAGGCTCTCGAGTTGGAAAAGCTAACCGATGATGAGATCATCGGCGGCTTTTCGAGGACGGTATCGAATCTGTTGCCATCACAAAACCACAGTGAAATCAGCCAGAAATTTGATAAATTGTTGAGGACGCAATGGGGGAGTAATCCACTGTTTTGGGGATCATACAGCTATGTGGCAGTTGGATCAAGTTTAGATGACATGGACACATTGGCTGAGCCACTACCGAAATACAGCGGCGTGGATTCAGCTCCGCCGCCGCTGCAAATCCTTTTCGCCGGCGAAGCTACACATAAAACGCACTACTCCACCACTCACGGAGCCTACTTCAGCGGCCTCAGGGAAGCCAATAGGCTGCTTAAACATTATAATTGTATTATTAATTATTAATGGTGTATGAAAATTGAAATATTTTGTTTGTTGCAGTATTAGAAATTTTAGTCAGGGAGTTTTTATTTTGGAAAGTTTAATTTTTTTTCTTGTTTTACTTTTCTTGGCTGGGATATTATGCTTAATTACTATTTTCTCCACATTCAATATGGAAAATATCTTGTTAAGCATATCTCTCTCTCTCTCTCTCTCTCTCTCAAAAATGGTAGGGTATGGGGGCAATGAAAGGGAGAGATGGGGGAACATGTTTCAGATGGTGAATTTAAATTAAAGAAGCTTCGTTTTCAATATTTTGGTATTGATTCTTTAATTGAGAGTTGAATAGCAAAGAAAATAAGCTCGTTTTGTTGATAAACGAAATTAATGGTGGAATTGAAGAGTAAAATAGCAAGCTTTGATCTCGTATTGTGTTGTAGGTTTGAGGGATTCTCTTTTTTAAGCTATGTTGTAAGACAGGATCCGCGAAAATCGGCTACTATTTTTCGTACCCATTCCCTCCTCCCCTTATTCTTATTTTTGTGGGGTATCTCCATTTTTTCTCCAATAGCCCTAAATAAAGTAAGATAGATAAATAATTATATCTTATCTAAGCGTTTGATAATAATATTGATTAACAAGAAGGCCCGCATTAAGCGAGAGGCGCGCTCTTATATTATTGTTCCACTAGAAAATTTAATATCTCCTCCCCCATTCCCCCATGGTATTATTTATCTAAGTTTTATTTATCTTATTTGATCTCAATTTATATATCAAACACCCCCTATTTTATTATTGTTTTAGTGTATTAATAAGATATATGGCCTCTACTTAATAATTATAGAATTCGTGCATTTCATATCATAATGTTAACACAAGAGATTAGTTCACATAGCCTAGGATAATAAATCCGAGAGGTAATCGTGTGAGTAATCATATATTCATAATTTAAAATAAAAGGTTAATTATGAGGATGGGGTAAAATAATTTATGAGAGATAATTATCATTTGAATTCATGTGTGATATTTGGTAATCCCATTGAGTGTTTCTGTTTTTCCTTTTATTTTGTGTACGTGTTTTTGGACTTACATAAATGTTGACCTAATTAGATTGTTAGAAACAATTATATGGAATCTGGGACATCATCATTTGAGGATAGGAATACCCCTCTTGGTATATGACGCACGTTAAGATTTAAATGGCTAATTCCACTATAATGCTTACGTGTGGCTAATCATTTCGAGGGTGAATATATATAAAAATATTTATATATCACGAGTTATTATTATTTCCATCAAAAATGCATATAATATCAGTAAATTATTAGTCTATATATGTCGTGTCAAAGACAATTAAATATGAGGCATTTGCAAAAATGCCTTTTCTTATAAACACTTGTAAAAATGCCCTTTTTCACTTATGAAAAAAGAGCATTTTTACAAGTGTTATAAGAAAATGACATTTTTGCCTATTAACACATTAAATATTACTCCATTCCTACTTCAAAAATATACTCTCTACTCCATTTCACACTAATAGGCACAAAAATTGCACACGAATATTAAGAAACAAATACTCCATCCGTTCACAAAAAATATCAATCACATGCATATGCTCTATTCTGCACTCACAATATAATTAATTGTTATTATAAATACTACTTTAAGTGGGACCTTTTCTACACTCACAATACAATAATTAATTTTATTAAAATTCGTGTCGTCTTTTACTAGTACTATTTTTTGTGGATGAATGGAGTAATTTATAATGAAATATGAGAGAGAGTATTTTTTTTAAGTTATATTTGTTCAAAAAGTAAGAGAGAGATATGAAAAAAAAGATAATTATGCATGAGTCACAATGACATATGGTTGTAAATAATGAGTTATATTGAGATATATATTATGTATTAACTTTCCATTTTAGGAAGTGGACTATCGGTTTTATGTATGATGGAATAAAAAAATATTTATCAATAATTTATTAAAATCTGTGTTCAACCAAAATATCATAGTTTTGACGAACTGAAAAATTATAAGAATTGAAATTTTGATAACAAAATTTATTAGGGATGACAATTAGGTTCGGGTATACGCGGGTACTCACACCTAATGGAGCAGGTATGTTTCGAGTAGAGTTCGGAGTCGTGGTTAAACATTAAAACTTGAGTTGGGTTGGGTGCAAGAGTATAGATCTCCGCCCCGAATCTGCCTCCACAAATTTTATATTCATTAATTTATTTTTAAAATTATACTTTATTATTATATATATATATATTAAATTGTTGTTGTTTGTTTTATGTGATGTTAAAGAACTTATATGTTATTACTATTTATTTTAATTTTTTATGAATTTTATATTAAATTGATTGACTTTATGTTGTTTTAAAATTCTTGCAATTTTTTGTGAAAAGAAAATAAAAAATGGGTACCCAATGAGTATCATTTGCCCATCGAATAATCCCTGTCTCAAGTACACCCCAATTTAGATAAGTATGGAATCAGATTCAAAGATGAATTTTTAGAATGTGTATAAATTTTAAAATGCAATATCTGATCCGATCACGTTGTCATCCTTAGAATTTAATATTTTCTTCGTCTCACTTCTAATAGATTTATTATTTTTTTGGGACGTTTCATTAGTTCATTTTCTATTTGAGCAGAAAAAATAATTCTCTCGTCCCAATTCAATAGGCATTTTCAAAATAGAAAATCAACACATAACAAATATCTTTATATAACTCATTATTTACACTTAATGTCATTGTACTTCACACATAATTATTTTTTATTTATTTCTTTCTCCTACTTTTTGGACATATATATCATCAACAAAGTTACTTTTCTCTCCTATTTTATTATAAATTATTTATTTTTTTAATATTTATGTCCAAAGTTTGTGGTCTATTGAATTGGGATGGAGTGAGTATTTAATTGATGTGAATCATACCACTTTTCTCCTACACATTAAATTTTTTTATTTTTATTTTTAAAAAAATGAGTCTGTTAGAATATGACAGAGGGAACGCTGTGCAAAACAAAATCACTAGTTAGCTAGCGCTGCGAGTAGAAAATAAAATCATTACAGTTGCCTCCACTTGTTACCTTTTAAGCGAATCATCCACTTTAAATTATAAGGCTTCCCAAAAAAAGAACAAAAGAATAAAAATTTCAACCACTCATTATATTTTACAGTGTGGTATTACATGAGTATTAGTAAAAATTGATAACAAAAATATCGTTATTGCCACTCTAATAAAAATGTGGTTTTTTAAATCTATTTTGTTTGTGGCAAAAATCAAGATAGCCTTTAAATAGGATAAAACCGGTTTGTTTATGAAGAAAGTAGAGAAAAAGCGGGGTCATGACTCGTGAAGAGAGTATTAAAAAAATTGGTGTGCCCCAATCAAAATTTCTCTATTTGTAGCAAAGGAAAAAAAGAAAAAAAAAAATCTAATTTATGCTTATGGTCATCTTAACTATACTAAAAAATAATTGATGAAAAATATATTTTATTTAGCAAAATTCCTCAATAAAATAAATAAATATACTAATTATAATAAGAAAAGGAAATACACACGTGTGCTACTGTATTAACATTAGACGTTTAATTCACAAAATTGTTTAAATGAATTATATGGCGTTTTCGAAGAAGAAAATAAAACTCCTTCAGAATTCCAATAGATTTTGCTCTATCCACATCAATTTTCTATTTTAATTTAGAGGAATTTGAATTGATTTTATTTTTCATGTCAACACAATAATTCTACTTAATATGTATTTTAATAATAAATATTTTAGTATTCCCTTCTTTGGTACTTAACATTAATGCATGGGTGTAATTATTTTTATTTCTTACTTCGAAACTATTTTTCATTATTACAGGCCATACGCGCTGTATCGATACATATAGACATATTTTATTGGGGCAAAATGATATATACCCATTCTAAAAGACAAAATATAAAAAATAACTACTTTTTATAAAAACATATAAATATACCCATTTAGGACATTTTTGCCCTAATGTTGAGCATTAGTGTATTTTCTAAGAGTGTTTCGACTACAAAGAATGACTAAAACATAAAAATAACTACTTTTTACTTTTTGTCTTTGAGAATGGGTAAAAAAGAACCATTAACCATATTTTATTTGTCGTACATATAAACTAAAAAATAAGTAATTTTAAACGAAGAGGTTTTTTTGGCAAATATGTAAAAGTGGAGTTTAGATCAGTATAATTGAGATGAAAACTATACTCATTTCAAATTTAATTCATAGTTATTATTCTACCTAAAATCGCATTCCACGACCTATTATTTCAGTTATTTGATAAGCATTTAGCAAATATTTGCAGTAAATATGTATTACTTTGATAAGTATTTTTATTCAATTAATACATCATTATTTATACACTGAACCCACGAATATTATGTCACTCAGACTCTATCGGTTCTTAAAGGTGGTTTGCTCTCAATTGAACTAGAGGTATATATAACTGTTTTTGAGAATAGAGGTATATATAACTTTTTTTTTTGAATAAATGGTATATATAACTTTACATACAAAAAAGTTAGAAAATATTTTTCTTACAAAAAATGACTAACCCTAAACCCTATCGAAAAGCCATTATTCCCACTCATAAAATTCCCCATTTCTTTTTGCCCTTTTTGACGGAACCCTCAAGACTATAGATTTCTTTTCAAGGAAACATGAGCTGATAATTTTGTCAATATCTTTTTCTTTCTTTTTCGGTAAATATTAAAGAGAATAGTCATATACTCCGCCCAATTCAATTAGCTAGCCAGAAAAACTTAAGTAACCATTTGTAACAATAAATAATTTTGTGTGTTAGCCCAGTATTAAGGTAGTTAATGTCTCGTATTAAAGATTATGAGTTCGAGTTCATCACGGTCGCAATTTTTAAATTAAATGTTACAATTATCAAATAAAAAAAAATTAACTTTGTGTGTGTAGGTTGGCCTAGCCGGATAGAATGGTTAATGAGTTTATCATGATGTGGTCTTTAAAATTTATATTTATCTAATAAAAAGTAATACTCCCTCCGTCCCATTAAAGTTGGCCGCATTTCCTTTTTGGTCTTTCCCACTATTGTTGGTTACTTTCTAAAAATGGAAACATTTAATTTAATTAAGCTCAATTGATTAATTTAATTTAAACTTTCTACCTAAACCTAAACCATCTCCCTTCTCTCTCTCCCCTTTCGTCTCTCCCTCACTCTCAAGTCTGGCGACACACACACACACACACGTCGCCTACCACCTCCAAAAATCCGGTAGCTTCCTTCTCCTGCGAGGGTCACCGTCGACGACAACCTCCTCCCCATCTCATTCTCATCCTCCCCCCCCCCTCTTTCTCTTCTGTCGTCGCCTTCTCCCCTCCTCTAGTCAGACAGCAACAGCCCCACGGCCGCCGCCTCCGCCCCTCATCTCCTCTATTACTCCATCGACAGCAGCACCGGCTCCATCGAACCAGAGCAGCGGCGGCTTCGATTCCATCAAGAGGGAGGTTCAAACCCTACGGCGGCCAAAACCTTGATCTAACGGGGACGCGATTTGGGGGTGGTTCTCCCTTCTCTCTTATTCTCTGGTGGGATCTGGTTGTTTGATTTTGGGAGGTCGTCGTTGTGGGTTTCTGGTTTTGGTGAAAAATGGATTGAGGAAATTGGAACAGGGGCGACGTCTGGCTGGAGAAGATGGAGCTGGCCGGCGGCTACTCGCCGGAGATGAAGGCGGCGCAAAGAGGAGCTAGAGAGAGGGAGAAGGGTTTGATTCGTGGGGGAGGAGAGAGAGAGAAGAGTTGAGAGAGATCAAGGGAGATAATACTTTAATTAATTCTTTAATTTTGATGGACCGCACTTAATAAAACATAACCATCATCTTCTTAATCTCCGGGCCGAATAGAACGTGACCAACTTTAATGGGACGGAGGAGAAGTAATAACTTTGTGTAAGTGTGTGTATCGTGATGTGATTTTTAATATTTTTTATTTATGCTAATAAAAAATTAATGATAATTTTGTGTGTGTTATAATGGCCAAAATGATTGATGATTGAGGTTAAATGTCTTAAGTTCATATTTACTGTTATATCATACGAACTTTAATTTATTTTTATTTATTTATTTATTTAATTTTTTTATCATCCAAACCCAAGGAAAACTATTAACTACCTTCACAAAAGAAATGATGATTGATGACTTTATTTACCTCAAATATTGAGCTTGTTTTATCGTATTTGTATTTTGGAGTATTAATTCGTATATAGTTAAATGTAGGGTGATCTGCTTCAAAAAAAAATGTACAGAGGGTGATATTCGACTTATTATATGATACATCTTCCCTTTTGAGTGGGGAAAATTTGAGATGGTGGGAACTAAATCCGTGAACTCATTTTTACAAATTTTATAGCATGTACGTTTTTGAAGAGATATGAGAGGATTTCACATCGATCGACTCATCTGTCAATTCGAGTTAATTTTTGGCTGATGAGTTAATTGATTCGAAGTGTGATTCACATGGATGAGCTTGTCAGCTTGACTTATAATTTTTTATGTGTGGCGTGTGCATTGCAGTATTACATATGACTATCCCAATTAATTCATATGAGTCTACATAACAAATTAATTTAATGTATCATTGAATTCAATAATTAAGTAGGCCTCTAAGACATGAATGAGTCAAGCAATGACTCAACCAATTCTACTGTCCGTAAAAATAAGGGAATAAAGAAGAAAAGAATAATAAATTATTTAAATTGGCATTAGTAGTTAAGGACCCTAGCTGATGCAGTACAACGGCAAAAGTCAAGGTTCCAACCTCCCGACTGCTCAATGTATTTTAGATGAATAATGTGCGTTTACTTTGGTTGTCACATTTTATTGAAAAAAATAAATACAAAAAAATAAGAAAATATTATGTTTTCTTTATTTTTTATCATATATTTATTTAGAATGAAAAGATGATAAAATATTGAAAAATATTTCACACCACTCCGTCTCATTACAAATGTCTCATTGCTTATAAAATGAGTTGGTGGAGAGAAAAATATATTGAAATTTGTAAAAGTAGGCATAGAGATAGAGTAAGTGGTGAGCTTATTAGTTAATTAGTCTTTCAATGAGTGAAAAGGGAGAGAGTATTATCCAACATTGGAGAGAAAATGAGTGAAAATGTGATGTCCGAAAAAAAAATTATATCATAGCAAACATGTGAAAATGATGGAAAAATTATGAAAATATATTTTTTCTCTCATTTTCCATTAAAGTAGACACACCCTTAGCTAACTACATTAACAAATTCTGCTTATTAGCTATAATATTCCTTCTATATAAGTATTTATTTTTTTAGCTAAATGTTATTTTATCAATATAGGGCTAATATGGTATAACTAATTAGGGTGTATAACATATCTATGTAATATCTAAGAGTAACTAATGTTAATAACATTCAAAAAATATGCAGTGGAAAGTGAAGAACATAGTATATGATACTTTTTTAGGCAAATATTAAAATAACCATTTTGCTTAAGCAAAGGTTAATGATAATCATAAAAATTAAAATATATTAATTATAAACAATTTTACAAAAATATCCTTATATTTTAAATTTTAAAAATATAAATAATAAATTTTAAATTATTTATAAGACTTAAAATCTGAAAAGAAAAAGAAAAAAGAAAAATCAAAACCCCAACCCATTCCCCATCGTCTCCCTCTTCGAGGTAGGAGCTCGCACAGTCGCACATGCTTGCATTGTCGTCGGCGGCGGCACCTACATCACCGCCGCTGGCACCCGCCAAGCCTCGTATTATCAATTTTTATGTAAAAAACAAAACAATATCACAAAAATCGAAAGAAGTTGCAGAGAAGAAGAAAAAGAAGATGGTAGAGAGGGGAACGACGATGAGATTGAATGTGGTGTGGTCGTCGATGGAGAGACGAAGGAAAAGAGGAGGAGGACGACGACTCGGAGGTAGTCGGACTGAAGAAGAAAAATCGGGGGTAGATCGGGAAAAGGGGCTACGGCTGCTTGGGTAATTGTAATTGGTGAGAAAAGGAAAGGGAATGGTGTTTGGTTGGGGGAGGGGAAGAAGGGAGAGTAATTGAGTGTTTGTTTGGGGTGGGGGTGGGTGTGGGGGTTGGGTTGTGGTGGATGTCTGTGAGTGTTTGTTGGGGGGGGGCGTATTCGGAGAAGTGGCCGGATAATACAGGGAAGGGGAAGGAAGGTCCAGGAGGGGGGTGGGTGGGCTTAAGTTTTAATTCTTTATTTTTTTAATTGTTATATTTATTTTATTTTATTTTTGTTTATATATTTTTATTATAAATTCAGTAAGGATAAAATAGTATATTCACACAAAAATGGTTTGAATTAATATATTTTTATTTTTGTGGTTGTAATTAACCTTTTGTTAAGCAAATTGGTTAGTTAGGAGTAGGGCTGTCTAAATGGTTATCGGGTTTTGGGTATCCAATTAACCGAACCGAAATTT